>NC_066513.1:12137709-12262709 GCF_024679095.1 Eriocheir sinensis | reverse complement strand
TTATGTATCGTGCCAAAGCAATGTAACCCAGAGAGGAGTGGAGGTGGAAAGGGCAAGTCCCGGTGGGCGGGGCATAGCGTCAGGAGGAAGGGCGGAGACGGGGGGCGCCTGCTGACCAAGCGATCCTCCTGTATATAAGCCACCTACCACACCATGCCAGTCATCTTCTCTGCCCAGATTCCCAGTCGCAGAGAATCTGGACAGAAAAGATGCAATAATAGTCTCATATCCTCCCCTCACTTGGAAGCAAGCGTGTGCCTGTACCTGGTGGGGAAGCAGTTAAATTGATCGGGGAATGATACGATGTCCTTAGATATGGACGCTTAACTTCGATTGGGATTTTTGGAAAGTGTCACGTAATCTCTCGACAGTAGTGGTGCCCCGTGATGCTACTCGACCCACCAGCCACGTCCCCGTTGTCTGGTGCGAAGAGCGTATATAGGCAGGACAAGGGCAGCAAATTTAAGGTGGAGTCTAGCTAATAGTGTCATCTTATATCGCCTTTCTTTATTTAAAGAATCACTGTATTGAACTTAAACATAGAAAACTACAATGAAGTTTTTAAAAGCAAACCTTAAGCTGGTCACGATAAAAATCATACTATGCTAAACAAATTGTATATGCCACAGTAGTAAGAACTCTGCCTAAGATTACAACTCCCACAGCATAAGATTTACCAGCAGTACTTGCCACAAGCACTATATAGAGTGCAACAAGTGCAACTAAAGAGGAATTAATTATACCTTCTAGGTTTGCTACCAGATTAAGGTGTGTGTGTGTGTGTGTGTGTGTGTGTGTGTGTGTACGTAATTTACCACGGCCTGATCACGTGTTGGACTCGTAATCGCCAGCAGGTACCCTCCTGACATGAGCAAGTGCTCTTTAGCGTCGATCTCTGGGTACTGGCAGGACCTCACACAGTCACACACCCCATCCCCCTCGCTCAAGGGGGGACAGTAACCAATCCCAGTCAGCAGAAAGAATCCGGCCTGAGCGGGATCGAACCGCCGTCCTGTCAGACCGTGAAGCCTGGCAGCGCAGCGCTCTACCAGTTGAGCCAAGGAGTGGTCTGTGTGTGTGTGTGTATGTGTATAGACATGGACTATCAAATTACTCAGATGGATAAATGTGAGAGAGAGAGAGAGAGAGAGAGAGAGAGAGAGAGAGAGAGAGAGAGAGAGAGAGCGGGATCGAACCGCCGCCCTGTCAGACCGTGAAGCCTGGCAGCGCAGCGCTCTACCAGTTGAGCCAAGGAGTGGTCTGTGTGTGTGTGTGTATGTGTATAGACATGGACTATCAAATTACTCAGATGGATAAATGTGTGTGTGAGAGAGAGAGAGAGAGAGAGAGAGAGAGAGAGAGAGAGAGAGAGAGAGAGAGAGAGAGAGAGAGAGAGAGAGAGACTTCCTTTTCCTATACATAGTTAGTGCCATCATCATGGAATAAGAAAACCTACATCGAAAAGAAATGACCACCCAGTGCTATGGTCCTTGGTTTCCACTAAGTTTTATTACTGCTTTTCGAGATGGTTATCATGAATTGCTATCGAAACAATTATACTCCATAAGCCATCAGCAGCCTGTGGCACCTTGCTTGATTGATTGTGCCATGCACTGCCTTGATCATTTTCTGTTCTATTCCTACAATTCCCTATTTTTCACCGCCTAGATGGGCTTTCTCATGGCAAGCCATTGATGTAATTACCTCATTTATACTATGGCCCTCACATTTAGTACTGCTCACATGTACCACCCCTATAACTTCTCAAAATGGTATATGACCTTCTGGTTATGCTTAGTTTGGAGGAGTTGCCATACAATACTGATGGAACTTTCAGTCTTGACCCATTGTCAATCACCCAATATTCACGCAGTTCTGTCTATTCTCATATATATGTATACATATACATATATATATATATATATATATATATATATATATATATATATATATATATATATATATATATATATATAGGATAGGTGAGTAGGGTAGGCAGTGGCTGAGTGGTTAGTGTGCTGGGCTCACATTAGCCACGCCATGGACAACGTCGGTTCAAATCCCCACGCCATCACCTGGGATTTTTCAGTCACCACCGAGTGGCCTAAGACTACCCACATGCTGTCCAGAAGACCACCCATCAACCCGGACTCTAGAAAAAACCGTCCAGTGAATCAAGAACGAGTTCCGGGGGGGCAACATGACTGGCGCCACTATAAAAATTGCCTGCGCCATGACGGGCTTGAGCCGACCATCTGGCCCCTGAAGAAAGCCTACCGGCGCTATAGGCAGGGATGTATAAATATATATATGTATATGTATATATATATATATATATATATATATATATATATATATATATATATATATATATATATATATATATATATATATATATATATATATATATATATATATATATATATATATATATATATATATATATATATATATATATATATATATATATATATATATATATATATATATATATATATATATATATATATTTAATTTATTTATTTTATCAGCTAGACTGCCTCCTTTCTCCTCTACCTTCATCTATTTATTCAGGTTCCCAGTCACCATCATCAAACAATGGCAATATATCAGAAAATATCTTCTGTAAAAACTTACCTTATTGGTGGTGGCAATGTGATACACCCTCATCCCCTCCCTCTCTCCTCTCAGCTAGTAGCTGGCTTCTTCCTGTACACTTATATCACTAGGTATCTCCTCTTCACTATCACTCCTGCTTCTACTTTTGATGAAAGTCTGGTGAGTACATGCTAGCACTTGCTAGAAGTAGCAGGAAGGGTCTTGATGGTCAAATCAGCAGGGCAGAGAATGAGTGTGAGGCAGGACCTTCCACTTGACTAGCTACAAGCAACACTAGCTGGCAGGCAGGCAGATATCTGGCGTGGTTTGAAAATTAACATCTGGCTCGGATTTTGAAAAATTATAAAAAAAGCAAAGATTGCATGTCAAAACAACAAGAGGGGATGGTATTTTGAAATGTTGAATAACGAAAGATCAAATTATTTTCACATTCACACATCTATGGAGGGTGTAATAAAATAAGGAGGTAAAGAGAGAAATGGAATTGTATGTGACAACATTGGCAGATGGGGCCGAGGTAGCTGTCTAGGGGGGAGAGTGTTATCAGGGTGTAGGGGGTCTGGCGAGTCTTGATGGTTAAGGAAGGGGTATTATCACGCATTTGTAGCATTGCATGATGTAACCATGGTTACGAGCTTATGAGACGATTGTTATGACAGCTGCACACCACTGGACATCTGCCGAGGGAAAAATGGAGAAAAAATATTAAAGCAGATGTGAATCAAATGATTGTCATCTCCTTACTTTCAGGTTAAGTATTAACTGCTTAAACAAGAAAAAAAATAAAAAAATGACTGACGCCCCAAAGCCTTTTCGTCTAAGGCAGTCAAAAGTGTGAGCGGTACTTTTTTTTTTTCACAGCAAGGAAATGGCTCAAGGGCAAAAAAAGGAAACAATAATAAAAAAAAAAAAAAAGCCTGCTAATCACTGCTCCTATAAAAGGGTTCAGAGGAGCGGCCAAAAGAGAGGTCAAAACCAGGAGAGGTGTGCTGATACTCTCCTCTTGAAAGAGTTCAAGTCATAGGCAGGAGGAAATAAAGATGAAGGAAGATCATTCCAGAGTTTACCAGCGTGAGGGATGAAAGAGTGAAGATGCTGGTTAACCCCTTCAACACGAGGATGCGTATACTGCGTCCTTGTGTGCCCCGTACCATATCCGAGGACGCGCATACTGCGTTCTGGCTTGCTTTAGCCAATATACAAGTTATTTTATCTCTATATTTATGCTTACATCTCAAAATTTCAATTAATTTATGTTTCTCTATGTGCACCATTTAATTCTGCATGTTTTCATATATAATACATGATGATTGTGTTGAGTTTATGGCTGAAAACTTGTTATATTCAATAGCGACATTTGAAATTTGACGCACGTGGCGACCTCGGATACAGCGTAGGGCGCTGTTTTAGCCCAGCTGTAGTGAGTTTCTTTATGTGCACCATTTAATTCTGCATGTTTTCATATATGATACATGATGATTATGTTGAGTTTATGGCCGAAAACTTGTTATATTCAATAGTGACATTTGGAATTTGGCACGCGCGGCTATCCCAGATACAGCACAGGGCGCAATTTTGGTCCGGCCGTAGTGAGTTTCTTTATGTGCAGCATTTAATTCTGCATGTTTTCATATATAATAATACATGATGATTATGTTGAGTTTATGGCTGAAAACTTGTTATATTCAATAGCAACATTTGAAATTCAGCACGCGCGGTGATCTCAGATACGGCGTGGGGCGCTGCTTTGGCCCGACCGTAGTGAAGGGGTTAACTCTTGCATAAGGGATTTGGACTACTGAATAAATGAAATCAAGAGCCTTCAGCTTCATTTGTAATTCATTCAGAATAAAAGAAACTCATGAAGGCATGAAGAAAATACAGTGCTATCACATTACAAGTAGTTCAAATTAAATTTGTACTTCTAGAACCTTGCCAATAACAACTTTCAGAATAATAATTTTGACAATACAGTAAAACCATTATAACTCTGCTTTCTATAACCCGGTATTAGACACAACTCAACAAAGTCAAGATATATTCATTCAAAAAATCAATTTCAAATTCCAACAAATAATGGAAAAAGTTTTGCACCTTGGCATTTTGCTGAGTTGTAACCACATACATGTATACTGATCTCTACTCAGCATGGCAAGCTGCACTAGCTTTTCTTCAACATGTTTTGTATACATGTGACCCAACTTCCTCCCCCACTCTGATTCATCTCGGCATGCGGCCAACCTGATGACACTTGTCTGAATTCGCCCCTACACAGCAGCTGAGTGGTAGCGTGCTGGCGTCACGTTTGGGAGATCCAGGAGGGACGTCGGTTCGTATCCTGGCCAGTACACAGCTGGGATTTTTCAGTCACCGCTGAGTGACCTAAGACTACCCACATGCTGCCCTGAAGACCACCTATCAAACTGGACTCCAGATAATCTCTCCAAGGAGAGGCTCAAAGATGAGCTCCGGGGGGCAGTATGAGCCAATGCAAGATGGTGCCACTATAAACACTCGCCTGCGCCACAACGGGCTGGGCCGACCATCAGGACCCACCAGTGAGGAAGCCTAACAGCACAATAGGCTGCAATGTAAAAAAATAAAAAATAAAAAAATAAAAATAAAATAAAATCCCTTGCCCTCTCCCTTCCACATGATCAGATTATTTTTATCATTATTATTATTAGTAGTATTGGTATTAGTATTACTATAGTAATTATATGGTAGTAGTAGCAGTCAAAGTAGTATTAGTAGTACTGTAAGATTTTTTTAATATATTACACCTTGAAAAATAGATCATTTTTTCTTTTAAGGTGCAAAAATCAGTACAAAATTACGATATAATAATTTATTGTACTAGTAGCTGTGGTACTGAATCATTTTCAGGCACAGTACGGAATTACAGGTAGCAATTAATCTACGGTTTACATTATGAAAAAAATTACCTTATTGTACCATACTAGATGCTCTGTCGTGTTGCTGTATGGCAGTATATTTGACCCTTGTGAATTTGAGATAACGTCTTTAGTCTTGATTGAGCCGCCATGGAAGCTGCACCAAGCACCTCTCAAGAAAAAAATAGAAAGCACATTGACAAGTTGAAAGGGAAGGACGGAATAGAAAGTGAAGATTATTCCGAGTTCAATGACAGCAGTGATAACACATTGTGAGTAATGACAGCAGTAGTGAGAGTGATGTGCCGTAGAGAGATTATGTCACTTCACCATCTGCACTGCACTCTCTTACCCCAGCAAGGACTTCCATCGCAGATCCAGGTAAGAAGGGTGTGTCAGGTGTGTGTCTGGGGTGGTCATACTATTCTCATCCTCCCCATTTCTCACCACAACTCCTTTCCTCCCAAAATTCTTTATCATTATACACTTTTCACCTAATACCTCACTACATCACCCTTCCTCATCTTCTTATGATCATAATTCACCAACTTTTCCTACTTCTTGATCTTACCCTTCCTGTTCCAATCCAAGTCATAATTCATCTCTTCTACTGTCGCACTTCCTGCCTTCATCCCCTCATCATTCACCCTTATCGACACTGCCTGAGCTTTTGTCTTACAATCCCTTCAAATCCTTCAAAGCCTTAAACCATCCCCATCCAGCTCCAAAGAGTACAAGTGGGTTCAGTATATATTGTCTAAATTATTTCAGAGTAAAGATCAATTCATATTACTGACATTCAATCGTGAAAGGAAGAGAGAAAAAGTGAAGAAAGCAATCTGACACATATCTGTCGTCAAACTACTGACTGCAATGAGTCTATCGTTTTGTGCTGGCCGCTCACATAACTTGCTATTTTCCACACCCTCTAACAGAACTATTACCCAACATATCGTAATGTGGATTTTACCAATGTGTTCAGAGTTTCTGCTTCATACAATATGATTGAACAAAGGTAAAAATGAACAATGTTTTAGATATTGCTTCAAGAACATTCTATGAAGACAACAGCCATCATTTAAAGGTTGTTGTCACGAAAATATATTTTTGTTAATAACAAAGTTTTTCAGGCACCAATTAGACACTACTGGCAAGATCCTATCGTACTGAGTTTTTAAGATATGTATATACTATGACATTCATGTTGAAATACTTTAAAAAAAAATTGCTAAAAATATTACAAACAATTAGAAAAGTAAATCATATATGTACTCAAACCATTAGAAAAGTAAATCATATATGTACTTCTAAATCTAAAGTAAACAAATTATGAAAAAAACATAATCTGATAAAATTTCTGAAAAATATATTTGAAATAAGTACCAAAATCAATTTGTTGGGTAGCTTGATAAATGATAATTATCAAACAAGTACCCCTCTATAGCTACCAGGCAAGTCTTCAAAAACAGTGCCTGTTAATCTAACTGATAAAAGGAGAAAACATCCTTTGATAATATTTCTAGATAATGATCGAAACATAACAATTACCTTCCATGCCTCCTGTACAACAATGCTAAATTAAAAAAATTTTACCACCTCTCCATGTCTCAAAATTTTCTCCAGTTTCTGTTGTTTGTGGTCTCATGAATCTTGTGATTCAGAGAAAACTTGATCAGGAGTTGCTCTGCCATCTTCAAACTAACGTTCTCATTATCCATGACGATTTTTGTCAGGAAGGTGGGCATCAGGACTCGGCATCGATAGGCAAGTAACTGTTGAGGTAAAAGCCACTGTCAGTTACCCAGCTCATGTAGTGACTGACTTTGATAAAGGAAACAGCTATGTTTACAATAAAGCAAGTTCTATCCTAGCAAAGAAAATGATGTATTATAAATTAATTACCTCTTTTAATGCCATAAAAATATGTATAAAAGCATGTCATTTTATAAATACTGTTTTGTGTATGCAGTTTTTAATTTTTTTTCATCACTAATATTATCAATGATGAACTCACAATAATGCAGCATTTGTAAAAGAGGAAAGGAACTGGAGCTATGGAGATGGAAAATGGAGTAAAAGAAACTGGGCAGGGAGACAGAATAAAGAAAAGTACATCAGTGGATATGTGAAGGGGGATGTTCCAGCTTTACGACACTTACATCATACATATCATCAAACATATTGTCCAGGTGCCCAAGTTTTTTCTTCAACATCTCCAAAACATGCTCTGTCTGATTTTCTGTAAATGGCCCACTGATGAGGTAGTCTTGTTGCTGTTTCAGCTGTTGAAGTGATGATATAAACATCTGAAACAAGAATGATTATCAGAGAAAGAAGCGATTCCTGATAGAACAAATAACAAATCCAACTTTGACTCTCAATCAATCAATCAATCAATAGGGACATACATTGCCTCACCCACCCTATACTGCCATCCCAAGTGAAGCAAGTCTTCATGCAGGTGCCCTTCCTATACAAACAGTTCCATCAACTGACTGTAGCCATGAGCTTTGTGGATGCCCTCTCGGCCTCCTCCACTCACTATTGCCTCTTACAGGAACCACCCAGTGAGCAGGGTTAAATTTTGGACAGTGTGCCACATATCCATATATCCAGAGTTGGTGTTCACAGACTATGCAGGTAATAAATAGGCTTCAATTCAGTCTCACGGCCAGCATAGTAGCCAACTCGACAAATTACCCATAACACACACACACACACACACAGAGAGAGAGAGAGAGAGAGAGAGAGAGAGAGAGAGAGAGAGAGAGAGAGAGAGAGAGAGAGAGAGAGAGAGAGAGAGAGAGAGAGAGAGAGAGAGAGAGAGAGAGAGAGAGAGAGAGAGAGAGAGAGAGAGAGAGAGAGAGAGAGAGAGAGAGAGAGAGAGAGAGAGAGAGAGAGAGAGAGAGAGAGAGAGAGAGAGAGAGAGAGAGAGAGAGAGAGAGAGAGTGAGAGAGAGAGAGAGAGAGAGAGAGAGAGAGAGAGAGAGAGAGAGAGAGAGAGAGAGAGAGAGAGAGAGAGAGAGAGAGAGAGAGAGAGAGAGAGAGAGAGAGAGAGAGAGAGAGAGAGAGAGGAGAGAGAGAGAGAGAGAGAGAGAGAGAGAGAGAGAGAGAGAGAGAGAGAGAGAGAGAGAGAGAGAGAGAGAGAGAGAGGAGAGAGAGAGAGAGAGAGAGAGAGAGAGAGAGAGAGAGAGAGAGAGAGAGAGAGAGAGAGAGAGAGAGAGAGAGAGAGAGAGAGAGAGAGAGAGAGAGAGAGAGGAGAGAGAGAGAGAGAGAGAGAGAGAGAGAGAGAGAGAGAGAGAGAGAGAGAGAGAGAGAGAGAGAGAGAGAGTGAATGGCTTGGAAAAAATGGAGACCTGCTCCGGCCACCCCTGTCAGGGAGTCCTGAAGAGCTGACATCAGACCAGATAGGTTAATAGTAACCATACCCTGCAAACCCACCTCATGTCTCTCATTATGAACATGTCCCAGAATCACATGTTCCAGGTAGGTAAGGTTTTCATCCAGCTTTTCTTCAAGGTCCGTTTCTGTCATACATTGCAATCGCCTGTAGCTGGATTTGAGAGAGGCCAAGTCTTGGTAGTAGACTATATCTATATCATCCTCTGAAAAAGAAGTTTGTGGTGTGTCATTATCTCATCATTCACAGCCCCAGTCCACAGTTGTCAACAAAATCTGTGACTGATGCATTGATTTTCTCCTAGCGTTCTTTTTCCTTACAGACTTGAATTTTTGCTTCAACATTATAAGCCTTTGGTCTGTTTCACTGTAGTAATATATTCTACTGCAGTATGAAATACTATAGCTGGGCATGATAACAGAAAACCTTATTCCCGATACTGTACCCGATAACTGATAATGGAAAACCTTATCGGTGATGATCGATATTCGTTAACTGGAGACACAAAAACAGACGATAACCGATAACCGATACCCAATATAAATCCACAATTCCGATACTAGCTAGCAATAAGTCCAATAGGTGAAAACAATACTACAGTCGTCCCTCAAATAGTACGGTTTCCAATAGTTCGGTTTCAGTTTTATACGGATTGTCATGGAAGATCTTTAAGGATTTTTAAATTTCTTGCTCATTGGGATATTTAAAAATCTTTAAAAATCTTCTTAGAAAATCCACATAAAACCAAGACTGAACTATTGGAAACCGTACTATTTGAGGGACGACTGTATATTAATATTTCAAATAAAAAAACATAGATGAATTCAAATTTTCATTACCTGTATTTTAGAAAACTTACAAAACCTGAAAACCACACATTGACACGTACATATGGACGGTAATACTAGAAACGCCTGAACCTGTGTTGTTATTTGGCATCCCCACCGTCAAATTGTTTACAAACACTGGTCTCTCATGAACTGCACATGCTCAGACCAGCAAGTGTAGACCTGTACAGTCTCACAAAGCTTTTTAACTGTAATTAGGAGTTGCTGGAAGGCTGAATAAGACACACAGTACCACTACCATCATCTTCGCTGTTTCTAGAACAACACTCTACGAGTTGTATTTATATGTACAGAGTGTCATTCTAGAAATAGCGAGGATGGTGGTACTGTATGTCTGATTCAGCCTTCCAGCAACTCTTAATGTGTTATAAAGCTTTGTGAGACTGTACAGGTCTATGTTTCCTGGTCTGAGCATGCGCAGTTCACGAGAGACCAGTGTTGTAAACAAAAGCGCCAGCTTTTGACGATGGGACACCAAATAACACAACACCAGGTGCCTTCAATACTCACAAATGCATGCTCACAAATGAACATAGCTGGGCACGATAACAGAAAACTTTATTCCCGATACCCGATAACTGGTAATGGAAAACCTTGTCGGTGATAACCGATATTCATTAACTGGACACAAATATGGGCGATAACTGATACCCGATACCCGATATAAATCCACAATTTCGATACTAGCAAGCGATAAATCCGGTAGGCGAAAACGATACTATATTGATATTTCAAATAAAAAAAAACATAGTTGAATTTAACTTTTCATTATCTATATTTTTCAAAACTTACAAAACCGGAAAACCACACGCTGACTCGTACATATGGACGGTAATACTAGAAACGCCTGAACCGGTGCTGTGTTATTTGCCGTTCCCACCGTCAAAAGATGGAGCTTTTGTTTACAAACACAGGTCTCTCAAGAACTGGCCCATCTCTACTTATTCAGTTATTCTTACTTATCACCATTAACACTTTAACAGTCACTTCAGTAAAGAAGCACTGAAGCACTGGGAACCGGAACACTGGCACTCACTCCATCACTTGAGTCACTGAGAGGCCACGCGCCAAGCCCCCATGTGATAACACAAGCCGCTGGTTTCTGTTTGCGCGATTTACAACGGGATCACAGATTTCTGGCAGTGAGTAATCATTTTTTGGACAAAGTTAAATAATTTTTCTCTCTGATAGAGTTTTTTGAGTCTAAAAAAAAAAATAATAATAAATAAAAAATAAATAAATAAAAAAAAAATAAAGTTATTTGATGTTGTGATCTAAGTATGAAATACAGTATCCTCTCGAGTTTCGCGCTATCCGAGTTTCGCGATCCTCGAGTTTATCGCTTAGTCCTAAATTCTTACCATCACAACTTTCGCGCATTACCGCCACGACTTTCGTGCTCCTTTGACATGTACAGGTCACGTCTACCTACCGTCGGCGTCATGCCTTAAAAGGCAGAGTCCAACCATTGGGGTTATGGGTAACCGCGGTTGCCCGTATGCCCAACCGGGAGCGAGTTGTTGGTTGTTCGTATGAATGGAAAACGGTTGTGGGTACCTCACGGCTGTATGTAAACAAACAGACGACGGCAGTGGCTGAGGAGTGAGGAGCAGTGGAAGATGGCCCACCAAGAGACTCGTAAAATGGACTGGCAGAGCTGCTTAGCTTACTACTGATTCACAAGATAAGAGAACACCCCGTGCTGGGGAACCACAGTCCAAAAAACTTTTTTCTCGAGTCTATGAAAATTGTAGATCTCCCAGTGATGTTTTCCTCTTCTTCTTCTTTTGACCTGTAATGCATGGCAGCGACGGTGAAAAGTAACAGTGGAAAATACCAAAAGGGCATAGAAAACCATAATCAGGGAAAGAAAAGAACAGAAAAACGCGTAAGTTCAGGGTGAAGTGTATAAGTGCGCACTGTGAAGTAAATAAGGGCTGCTTTCACAGTCGTTTTGTTTGTTTTGATCGTTACCAATGGCGGCGATCGACGCTATAGTTTTCCACGTGAAATTGGCCTATCGGGTAGTGGTGGCTGCACAGATAGCGACAGGTGTTAAGAGTGTGTGGTAAGGTGCGGGGCGAGGCTAACCACGCAGCCGCCACGAGGTGCCTTTGTAAAGGCAATACCTCCGACACCATCACATCACATCACTACCCATCAGCCAGTTTCACGTGGAAATACTATAGCGGCGATCGCCGCCATTGGTAACGATCAATACAAACAAAATGACTGTGAAGGCGGCCGTAAGTGCATGTTGTGAAGTATAAAAGTGTGGAGAAGGAGGACCTAAGAAGCGATACAAAGCATTACAGGTCAAAAGAAGAAGAAGGTCCACTATGCCCTGGCCGGTGTTGCAAGAAATATCTTCCCGCTGATATTAGTCATTCTGCTGTCCACCACGCATGTGCGCTGTGGAAATACACAGCAATAAAAGGGTTAATTTGCCTAGATTTGTTCTTTTTTGTCCGCTTGTGGTCTTAGTGAGCGGTGAGGGAAATATGGAAGCAGTAAGCAAGTTGAACCTCTTTGCAAGCTATTTTACGATTGCGGAGGCAGTTTACGTTCAATAGGCATTGAAAAGTCAATCATGATGTTAGTGCTTTGATGATATATAACAGAAAGAGTTAGCAGATTATACCATAACACAGAAAACTACCAGAAGCTATAGGTTTGTCAAACTGTACACGGGTGACCGCGAGCAACCACCCTTACATTAGCAGACGACACCACGTCGATCCCAAGCGTGTATTCAGAACTGCCAGCCAATTGTAAGGCAGCCACCTTCAACTGCGGCTTCAGAACGACCTGTTCTCATTTCGCATTTTCTGCCTATTACCAAGGTATACGTATTTTGAGATAACAAGAGAGTAAAGTCGAAAAAAATTGTAATAACAAGGAAGTCAAGTCGAAAAAAAAGTTTTTTTTCCACGGGCCGTAACCAATAAGCACTTTTTCATGTATTTCAATACCTCGAGTTTCGCGATCCTCGAGTTTAGCGCTATACCTTCGGAATGAAGCAAGTGTGAAACTCGAGAGGGTACTGTATCTTCACCGAACATATTTCATACCCCGGTTTTTTTCATACAACACCGGGCGCCCGGGCCACGCATGCGCAGTAGGGAGGAGACAACATTGTTTTTCCGAGGCGGAAAAAAGTAGCGATTATCGCTAGTTTGATTACAAAAGTAACAAAGATACCGATACTTATATAAATAAGTAGCGGATGGCCAATAACCCAATTTTTTTTATCAGCAATAAAGTAGCGCAATAACTTATCGCGATAATGTCCAGCTATGCAAATGAATATGGAATATCAGTACACTCGGCCCTCGATTTAACAGACCCCGATTTAACGGATTTCGGATTTAACCCGGTAGCAGCGACGGGCCAAATTTGTGGCTTTACCGTGTACCAGCGATGGGCCAAATTTCTGCCCTGATATAAACCTCCCAAGATAGATGATGCATAAACTGATCACAAATGCTTTGATATATATTATGAAATGATTTGCGTGAGTGATGATTCTTTCTCATTATTCTGCTTATAGGGGCCTTTAACCTAACCTAACCTAACCTGACCTAAGAAACATGACCCCCGCAGCTACCGGGTTAACGGACCACAAAATCTCAAAGGACAAATACCCTGCAACGGACATTCGGACATTCTGTCCATTGCCGGGTAGATTTGTCTGGTGTGACACCAGCTTTAGAAACGTCAAAACCCTAAAATAATAGCAATATCACACAAAGTGATATTTTTCATCAGAACTGCTTGCATCACCTCCCTTAAGGAGGTCGAGGAGGGTGAGGCCCCCCTCCCCCCTCCTGTAAGGAAGGTTAGGTTAAGTTAGGTTTGGTTAAATTTATATGGCTCGCGGTTTGGGGTGGCGGAAATACGAAGCGTGGGACGGGACATGGCGGCGGTGTGTGTGGTCCAATTCGTAGGCCTGTGTTGTGAGAAATACCTCTTTGCAAGAACAAGTCACGCTGCTGTCCACCACGCATGCATACAGGGGAAATACACAGCAGGAAAAACATTAATTTACCTGGTTGTTCTCAATTAGTGTGTCCACTTCTGAGTGTGAGCGGTGAGTGAAATGAATAGACAGTATGCATGTTGAACCTCTCTCTGTGAATTATTTCGCGACTGCGGTGGTGGGTGGCGGCGGGTGCAACACCCGTACCAAGAAGCAGAAGAGGAAGTAATTGGAAAATTTCTATTTGAAGACGTAAGACTGAAGGAGAAAAAAAAGAGATACTACATCAGATGTGGAATGCAAGAGAAAAAAGATTAGAAGAATTGCAAGACCAAGACGAATAGACAACAGGAGGTGCCGTTGTAAAGGCAATACCTCTGACACCATCACAAGTCAGTCATTTAATGATTTGTGACAGAAACAATTATCACATTATTTCATAACACACTGAAAAGTGAAAAAAAATGTTTCGTCTGCCCATGCGAGACTAGCACACTTGTAGAATTTTACCCATACACATAAACAATTTGGTGCAAGTCCAGACTGCATTGTTTCAAAACAAAGGCTGCCTGTCTTTCACATCCCTCCTAAACCCTCATTGGTGCACCAGACACAACTCTTAATTTATTCACCAGAAACTAAACGCCATCTCGCCCTTGCCACTCCATTACACAAGACACTACTCAACAGTCATATAAATTCATATTTGTATAGCAAATATGGTGAGTTACAGAAAATACAAGTAGGAGTGTGTTGTGTGGAGATGTCAGTTTCTACAGATGAGAGGGTGGAAGGTTGTCTCAAGCCACCATCTAATCAGCAACAAACAGAGTTATAGTGGGCAGAGCTTATTTAAGGAACTCACAAAATTAACTATAGGAATGGTAGTAGAGATCTTGGGTTGAGCCATGGTAGTAAGTGCCCTTTTGGATAAATCAACGAGTATGAGCCTGAGTCAAAATCTTACACTCAACTAGCTACCAACAGTACCAGCTGGCAGGCACGAGGATGTCCGGTGCAGTTTGAAAATTAATATCCAGTGTGGAAAGTAAAAATTAATGTTGAAATGATAGTGACTGCCTGTTGAAACAATGGAAAAAGGGTAGGTATTTTGAAATGTAAAGAGGAAAATGTTGAATAATGAATAGTTGAACAATGGGACATTCCTGTATATATTATAATAGTTTAAAAAAAAAAAATTTTACGATTTCAAAAGTTGTAGGTTTACACAGTGGCATGCATATAATTATATCAAAAGAAAACCAAAAGAAAGCCCCAAAAAGCATATTAATTACCTCTTTCTGTAGACTGCGGTTGTTCCTCCTGACCCTCTGATTCACTGAACTCATCTTCTGACTTTGGACTTCTGTTAGGTTTCCGGTACCTCCTTAGTTCAGAAACTAAACGACTCCCCACAGCATCATGCTTCTCCATCCCTGCCAGCATGGTCTGATGAAGTGTTTTCATTTTGGAAGTTGAAGCACAGTTCTCTAAATCTTTTTCAGAGTCATACACTGTTGATGTGCCACTTTTTGATGTATTTTTCTGTCTAACACCTTTTTTCAGGGAGGAGCCTTGCTTTCTTTTCGACCAGACAGACATTTTCCTCCCCTCTTTCATAGATTTCTTTTTGCTCTTAACTCTTTTCTCTTCTTGTTCATTATCAAAAGTCAAATTACAGATTTTCTTGCAGCCCTTCCCAGCAGCCTTTTTTTTTCTAGCAGTGGGTGTCAATAATTTGGGGGGAGTTCTATCAGATTTTTCACTACTTTTCAATACTTTGGAAGGAGTATTAAATTCACTGTGCAGTTTCTCAGTTCCCTTGTTTTCCATGCTTTCTGACTCAGCAGATTTTGATCCTCTCCTTCCTTTTTTCACAGGGCATCTTCCCTTGCCTGTGCTCTTAAATATATATTCATCATCTCGCTCTGGGTTACTTTTACCTACTTTTTTCTCCTTCTTCTTCTTATATTCTTCAAAAAATTTCACATGTTTTTCAGTTTCAATTGCAGTGTCACTGTCTTCACTGAAATCCACATCACACCAAAAATTCAAATATGCATTTCTTTTTCTTAGTCTACAGCTCCTTCTCAGGCGCAATTCATCTTCCTCCATCACTGAATCTCGTTCAATCTGGTCTAATTCTTCTGCTTGTGTGACACACTTTTCATCGGATTTTTTCTTCTTTGGTGAAGAAACATATCTCTTATTTACTGGAGCAGATTTTCCTTTTTTCTTTGGAGTCAAAGTTTTTGTAGGCATCAAGTCTTCACCCGATCCATCATCACCAGTTAATTTCATTTTGAGATTGTTACAGTCTTTCAAAACTTGTTCCTCTCTGTTAGCTTTCTGTCTCTTTATCTGCTTAACACACTTTTTGCTATTAGAGACTGACTGGTTGTTTGATTCTGCTTTATCTTCTTTGCCTCCTGGATGTCCCTTTTTCCTTTTATTTGACTGTTTAACATTACTGAGGACATTCCGAGCCTTATCTCTGCTAATTAATTCACTAGCTGAACTTTGAAGAGAACTATAGTCAGGTTCATGCCCAAGAATTTCTGGTTGTATATTTCCTTTACAAGCATCAACTTGTTTTGGGTTTGAAGCTTGTAATGATATTGAGTAAAAATCATGAACACATAATCTGCTTTTCAATGCTGTATCTGATCCAGATATATGACTTGTAATCTGTTCCTTTTTACTTTTTTTTTTCTGATTCATATAAGAGTTAATCTCTACATCTCCAGTGTTGTGACATACCTTCTTTTTTCTTAAACCTTTTCTTTTCATGTATGTTTCATCATTATAATTTAAGAACCTGAAACTTCTAGGTGATTGTTTTGAAGGGTGATTTTTCTTCCTTCCTTCCTGAGCAGCTTCCTGATTGTCAAACATAGTAGACTTTATTAAAGGTTCCTTATCTAACTCAGTAGACTGAGTACAGCTTTGAAAACTCTGTGGATAGTCATTTCTATGGTTATTTTCTTCATTTAAATGTGACACCAACCCTTGTGGTGTTTCCATTGCATCAGGCATTTCCTGGGAATCATTTTTGTTTGTAGAGACTGAGTCCAAGTCTTCCTCAAATATATTCTCTGTATCCTTTTTCTTGTCACATATGAACAATGAATTACAGGTGTCAGTTGTCTGTATTCGTTGCTGTTTTCTTTTGGGTACACAGTCCCTTTTCTCCACACACGAAGGAAAACCTTTGAATAATGCTGTACCATGAGCCAACTCACTTTCTTCCACCTCAGAGCCATCACTTGAACATGATACATGCTCTGCGGCTAAGTGTCTTACATTTGTTGGAACATGCTTTTGCCTTTTTCCCTTTTCACAGTTATGGGCTACTTTTTCTAACACATTTTCTTTACCAACTCTGCAAGGAGCTTTAGTCTGAAATTCTAATTTTATTCCATCAGTGTACCCAACAGGGTCTATTTCTGGTGCTCCAATATTGCAGGCTAAGTTTCCTTGCACCAAAGAGTCTTTAACTGTGCATGATCTTTTGCTTCTATCTGCCAATTTCTTTAAATTAGTTGGAATATATTCCAGCTCAGGATTTAGCATACCCCTTTTACTTTTATTCCTTTTCCCTTTACAGGTCACCTGTTGGGGAACATATTCTTCATCACCTCTGTAAGGAGCATTATCTTGAAATTCCAACTTTATTGTAGGTTTATCAACATAGCTAGAAGGTTCTGAAATTTCTTCATTATTAGGACACTTGATACTACAAGTTTCCAAGACATTTTGGCCACTGCTTTCTTTATTTTCTTCATGTGCTGAATCTGCTATAGCACCACAAGGATTTTCACATGCACTACTTGAAGCACTGTTGTACTGTAATAACTCATGCTTGAACTGGTGAATTTCTGTTTGCAAGTGGTGTGTTTCATTCACTGTGGGAAGGATATCTTCCATAGCATTATCCTTGCCTGCCACATCATATTTGCTACTGGTAGTCTTTCCTATCCATTCATCCTCATCCTCTTGGTATGAAACTTTTGAAATTACTGTCAAACTTTCATGTACTCTTCTCTTTTTCCTAATATTTTGTGTCTGACAATTGGTCTTTATTTTTGGTGTCTCAAAAGATTCACACTGTTCCTTTTCCAGAGCCTGGTCAGTCATTGATGTCATTAGCCTTGGAGGCAAATACTCCTGCCCTACATTTCTTGTGTTAGGCATTTCCTGGCAAGCATATTTTTCTGTAGAATCAGAGCAATCAAGCAAGTCTTCCTTCAGTACATTTACATATCTTGCATGGGAATCATTCATAGGAGTAGTTAAGGAAAAACTGTCTTTGGGTGCCTCTTCTTGGATAAATTCTCCATTACACTCCACAAGCACAGGTACAGCTTCTAACATTTGTGCAGTGTTGAGTGCGTTTTCTGAATCTGTCGTCCAGTCTCCTGATGTTGAAGCACATTCTGGCTCAGAACTTGAGAGGTTCCTCCATTCAGTTGTACTTATGGGTGTATTTGTTTCTAGTAGGTAATCATCATGAATCTGACAAGACAATGCATCATTGTGATCTTCCATTTTTATTTCAAGTTCATCACCATTTAGAATAGGCTTATCCACTTCCAAAGATCTCAAATTTTGTTCATTTTCATTAAAGTTAGATGAAGGGTTTAGAGAGTTACATGAATCCCTTTCATGGGATCCTATATTTTCCTCTCTTACTACATCCAACAGAGTGGAATTATCCTCAGTAATGTGGAACTTGCTATTTCTATCGACCTCATGGGCTGTGTCTCTAGCTGTGGATCTGTCAGATCGTGGCTCAAAATGAACATTTTCCAATTCTGAATTGCTCATCAGAGAATTACAAGTATTTGTACTCACACTACATGAAACATTACTGCCATTCACTGTATCATATTGATACATATGGATCTCTGAATCTGGTAACATTTCATTACTTTCATTTAAGGATGAGACAGAAGTATTGTACGTTCCATCTGAAGTTATATCACTACACTGATATGCAGGTTCCACTTCTCTTTCAGTACTGTTTTCAAGATTTTCATTATTATAAGGGATACTTGTAAAATTACCTTTAGTGTACTCTAAGCTATTATGAAATGATTTTGTCCCATTGAAAATGTCATGTACAGAGATACCACATGGTAAATCCATCTCTTTCTCTTCTGTTTCAGAGTTTACTTCCTCCAAATAATTACTTCTAGAGGGTTTGAAGCTGCTGTCACAATCACTGATATCTCCCATCATGGATTCATTGCATTCATCTCTATTGCCTTCGTGTTCTTCATTGAACCTTGTGTTAGTCCTGTAAAGAAAAAAAATAGAAATTCAGGATAACTTTACCATTACAATCATTATACAGTCATACCTCGGTTTACGAGTTTAATTTGTTCTGGAATTTCACTCACAAATCAAAATACTCGTAAACAAAAACGAAATACCCCATTTAAATTAATGGGAATCCCATTAATGCATCCTATATCCCCAAAAATATGAATATAAAAAGCATGCTGCATGTTATTTTATACAGAATAAAAGTAATTCTACAAACAACTAGCAATGATAAATAGTATATATATATATATATATATATATATATATATATATATATATATATATATATATATATATATATATATATATATATATATATATATATAATATAGTATATTAATATACAGTACCCTCCCGAGTTTCGCGCTCGCTTTGTTCGCAGGTATAGCGCTAAACTCGCAGATCGCAAAACTTGGGGTATTGAAAACGCTGAAAAAATGCTTATTGGTTCCAGGCCGTGTAGAGGCTGACTTTTTTTTCCCACTTTACTCCCTTGTTATCTTAAAATCCATACTGTGTAAAAAGGAAGAAAATGTGGAGAGAGAACGGGTCATTTTGAAGCTGAAGCTGAAGGTGGCTGGCTGCCTTACGACTGGCTAACAGTTCTGAAAACATGCTTATGATTGGCCGAGTCTCACGACGTCATCGATGGTGCTCATCCAATCAGCGGCCTTTAACTATGATGAAACGAAAGCTTTGTGAATCTGAAGTCAACGTTGATAGTTACATCATTAGTTCATAGCTTTTACCGCAGGCCATTAGCGCGCATCTCTGTGAATCTCGCCACAGCACGTGTGAACACGGTCACCAAACCTCTAGTTTCTCAAAAATTTTGTACTGAGATTCCAAGTCGGCTGCATTTCACGGGAAACTCATCGAAATTCTAGTCAGAAACTCAAGTCACCAGCATGTTGGTTATTTTCTCATGAGGTCAGTAAGTTGTGGTCACAAGAAGAAGAAGAGTGTATCAGCTGATCGGTTAAGTAGCAACCTGCGTGTTTATTCAAGTACCAAAATGAGTTCCACGAAGCTAGATAAGCTTAGAGTAGCCAGGTTGAGCAGGGCTTGGACTGAGTCTTGTCCAAGCATAGCCCCATCGTGTCTGGGTCCTCACTGCTAAGTTCTCGTGGCAATTAACAATAGCAAGCTGTAACACACTCTCCTTTTGCCTCCGAGCTAACCACTCACAAGCCAACTGATGCTTTCTTTTCATTTTTTTTCTTTTTTCTTTTTCTTCAGCAAAAACCACAAAGCAAACTCTGCAATGTCTGGATCCATTGTTTGTTTTGCTTTTCAGCTGATATATCCCAGAATGCAACTTGAGGATAAATTCAAGGCAGAAAATTGTTGGGAGATAATTTCGGTGGGAAATTCCCAAGAAACTAGCTTGTGTGACCGCGGCTTTAAGCTGCTGGTGTCACAGTGGGCCTTTTTCCTCCAATCGCATTGGCGATAGGGGTGACCGGCAACTCCAACTTTTCTGGGTGTGCATCACACATGGCCAAGGTCGGTTGTCCGTATTCACAAGGTAAACAAAGCAGTCATCCTGCATCAATTAAATAGTAAACAGAGCAGCTCTGCCAGTCTACTTTAATTTTTAATTTGAACTACTTTAGTTTCTTGGTTGGCCATTTTCCACTGCTCCTCACTCCTCAGTCACTGCCATCGTCTGTTTGTTTACATACTGACGCGCGGTTGCTTGTACCCCCAACCGTTTTCCATTCGTATGGACAAACACAGTTGCCAAGTTGGAGAAAAACAGCAAGTGTGACACCGCCATAAAGAATTGCGCATGACGCCGACGGTAGGTAGACGTGACCCGTACATGTCAAAGCAGTGCAAAACTCGATGGTATGAATTTAAGATTGAGCCTGAAACTCGAGGATCGTGAAACTTGGGAGGGTACTGTATAAATTTAATAATATTTATCATGTATTATAATATATAAATAATTTAGTGCTGAAAACACCGATCACACACTAGAGCACAAACGTAAGAGGACATGAGCGCACGTTGCTACCTCTGCGAGTGTACAAAGCGGACTAAGGCGGTGTCACACTGGGTGTTTTCTTCCAACCGTTGGAGCTAGGAGCAACTGCAGTTCCCCATACAGCCAACCGGGAGTAAGTTGTTGGTTTGGTTAAACACTACTGTCCTCCCATCTTTGAAGCCATGATTGTACCCACGATGGCTTCTTCCATACAGTTGACTGTAGCAACAAGTCCATAATTTGAGTAACAGCAGCACAAGCCACAACAGCCCTTACTGGTTTGTTTACATTGTGGATATCGGCAACCGACCTTAGTCGTGTGTGACAAACAACCAGAATAGTTGGAGTTTCCGGTTGCATCCACCGCCAATGCAGTTGGAGGAAAAAGGCCCAGTGTAATACCAGCCTGAGACCCCATTCCCATTGTTTTCTGCTCTGAGTGCTCTCGTCTTGCGGAAAACAATGGGAACCCAGGCTCACGTCCTTGACTCGTACAAACTGGATACTCGTACACAGAGACACCACTCATAAACCAAGGCATTTTTATTGATTTTCTTTTGCTCGTAAATCAAAACACTCATAATCTAAGGCACTCGTCAATTGTGGTATTACTGTACTTTTTATCGGCATTTGGCAAAGTGAGAGAATAGAGGGAAATTTAGAAGGTGGAGAAGTGAAGAGAGAAGTAACAGGAGAATGGATAAGGGAGGAATATGTACTATCAACTAAGGCCATTTATTGTTGGAAATGTTATGACATCTCGGTCCCAAGAGGACACACAATCCACTAGACAGCCTACCTCGGTTCCTTGGATAGAGGCATGTGCCCTTGTTCAGTCCAGGGGACAATTTGGCCTGAAGGGGATGAGAGAATGTAAGGAGGAGGCAGACTGTTAAAGGAACCAGAGAAGGAAAGACGTGCAGGGCCGGATTATCCTATACGCCAAGTATGGCATGGCGTAGGGCCCCAAGCACTGAGGGGCCCACAAAACCTAATAGACCCAACCCATAATTGGGCCCCCACATAATGGAAATCCCAGAAATGCCTGTAGCCTCAGGGAGATCAGTATGCTTCGTTGGACTGTTGATTGAAAAAAAAAAATAGATAAAAATAAAATAGCGAAAACTTCTTTGTGTTGGCAACACAAGTCAACAGTGCTTGCATTTTCTTTGAACTTGTGCAGGACTTATACACATATTCAGTTGGATCAACGAAGCACTAGAATTTACTAACAAAGGGATTGTCACCTAATGAAAATGGTACAATTCTAACCCTAAAAACATTCTTCCACACATTGGCATTTCCATTCTGAAACAGTGAAAGCACTGCACACAAACTAATCTAGCATCTATGGCATGTTAAGTGAAATTGCAGACAATGAGGAACTAAAAGGCGATGCTCGACTTGCTGTATCAGTTTTTGCAGAGAAAATGTGCCTTCTTGAAAATGCATTTATGTGTGTTCTTTGGAACAAAATCCTCCGGCGCTTTCAGAAAGCTAGTACTCTTCTCCAAAGCACAAATATTGATATCAACATGGCTGTATCATTGTTTCTATCACTTGAAAGTTTTGTTGCTGAGCTTCATGGTCAGTTTGATGAACTGGAGAATGATGTAAAAAATCTTATGGAAAATGTTCAGCAAGTATATGTATTGGAAAAGGTACGGAAGAGAAGACGGCGGCGTCAAGCTGATGATTCTGCTGAACATGATGCAGATCTTCAAAATGCACAAAAATTCCCTGTACAGAGTTTTGTTGTCATCATTGACAAGTTACATGCAAGTTTAGCTCAACGTCGCCAGGCTTATCACAAGATATCTGACGACTTTGCCTTTATCAAGTCATTGAGGGAGAATGATAGCCTACTGCACAGCTGAGAGTTGATGTATCCAGCTTGGTGGAAAAATACATCAATGACTTGGAACCCCACTGCAAGGATGAATTTGTAACATTCTCAGAATTTGTAACCCATTTGAAGTTGGATCGTGATCCTCATGTCCTGTTAAAATACTTAAGAAAGAATCCAGTTGTAGAGGCAACATTTGCCAATGTTTCACCTGCTCTGCGATTGATCTTAACATTACCAGTCACGGTCTGCGAAGGTGAACGTTCATTTTCCAATCTGTCTTTGATCAAAAACAGATTTCGTTCAACAATGACTCAAAAACGACTGAATGCTTTGTCTGTTATGTCAATTGAAAATGATGTCACCTCCTCAATGACATTTGAAACCATAATTTAACGGTTTTCGCAAGATAAATCAAGAAAACGGGCATTGGTGTAGCTGCTATAGTTATCTATGTACATTAGTAAGGTATGTATGCTGCTGATACAGAATATAAAGAAAATAAAGATGATGACAATCTGTATTAAGTATATTGTATCATTAATTCATTCCGATGTTTCAATAAAATATGAAATTGTCCAGATCTTGCCCAATTTGTGCAGGGGGGGGGGGGGGCAAAACTGTGGGTGGCGCAGGGCCCAATGCAAGGTTAATCCGGGCCTGAAGACGTGTCTTCTGACTTCGTCCTCTGCCTCTACAAGAGCAGGATCTCTTGGTCTTGTGCAGGAGGACAGATGTGTGACTGAGAGTCCAAGGTAATCAATAGACCCCAAAAGTGTAAGTTCAGCTGAAGGTGTGTTCTTATATGTTGTACTGCTCCATATACTGTCTTTGTATGTATGTCTGTCAGTTGGACAGCCGAAGGCATTTTCTTAAGTTATACTGCTCCATATATTGTGTCTTGTACTATGAAGGAAAGTGACCAGGCGTTGCAAGATGGAGGTGAAGCGCCAGACCAATCCTCTCTTTAGGCCTGGTATCCCTCAACTTCCACGGGGGCAGACGAGGTATAAACCACAAGAACATTTAACATTTAATCGCCTCTTCACTTATCACACACGCAAGACTTGTCTGTCGCCGTAGGCGTGTAGCGACACCATCCACTGGATAGAGCGATGTGGGAGAATGGTAACAATCTCAGCGTTGAGCTACATTGCGTTGATGAGGAGTCCCGGATGGAAGGGCCCAGGAGCCACAAGGTGTAAGGTGTAAAGGGTCAGCGAAGGAAACACCTTACCAGCGGGAAGTCATCGGCTCGCCCTAAGTAGTCGAAGCAGTGAACGGTACCACACTGAGAGACGTCCACGTCGGGAAGGACTTCTTCTGACACTAAAAGCCTGGAACAACCCGTATCCCGAATGATGGTTGAGACCCTGGAACCGTTGATGGTGCCTGTTGTGTAGTACTTTTGACTAGAAGGCTTAGAGAGGCAGGACGCGATCTTTACATTTTCCTTGGAAGTGTCAGATTTAGGCTTTTGTTTAAACAAAGCTGGATTTTGAGGACAGTTTGGTCTAATGTGGCCTGGATCTCCACAATTATGGCACTTAACTGAATGAAGATGGTGATTTCCTTGGTGTGGGTGGAGATCCCTTTGAGGATGGTTTAGCAGGGAGCGGTCATTTGTTGTGCTCATTCACTGAAGGGCACCTTAAGGAGTAGCGGTGTACCGAAGCACAGATGTCGGCGCGCTTAACTGCTTCATCTAAGGTTCTAATGTTGTTCTCCTTCAGGAACATCTTTGCCCCTTTCAGTACAGTGGTGCCGACGTCGGCGTCACCAAATGGAAAGGGTTAATCCTCTTCTAAACCGCTTAACCCTTTTATTGCTAAACGCTTGCAGCAGGCGTTAGGCGTATTTGCTGGTGGCGTTAAACGCCCGCTGCGACCTCCACCTGCACTCAAATCTCCCCCATATGAGTGTTCCAACACTTATTCTCACAACACAGGATTGCCAATTAAGTGGATTCTTCACTAAATTTGGCAGAAAATCATACCAGCCCAGCACAGCAAATTTACGGACGAGTAACTGGTGGATGTTCTTGCCCAATATAGCGGCATTTTTGCATAGCTTCACCTATCATCGACTGATTCCTTGACCAAATAGTTGTAAATATTGCAGTTGGCAATTCTCCCTTGCCAAAATCTGAAGAAAAAAATGTCCGCAGTTCCCTCAATATGGCTGATCATCACGCACGCACCGACGTAAGTGTTAACATTCAACACTCCCTGAACATGCATGTACGTTCGCAAGAGAGGCATACATAACCGACTCCTATAGATCTGGACCTCCTCTTTCCAATGGTGTTTTTGGTTTATAGCTGTGATGAATAGTTTTTGAGATACAGAGGTTAAAAGAGACCCCCAGTTGGGCTGCCCAACTGCGCCTGAAGGGATAGTCGCGTCCACACTGCCCGCAAGGAAAGGGTTAATCCTCTGCCATTTCCTCTTAACCCTTTCATTCCTAAACGCTCGCAGCGAGTGTTAGGCGTATTTGCAGGTGGTGCTAAACGCTCGCTGCGAGCTCCAGCTGCACTCAAATCTCCCGCGTATGAGAGTGTTCCAACAATATTTCTCACAACACAGGATTGCCAATTGAGTGGGTTCTCCACTAAAATTTGGTGGAAAATCATATCAGCGCAGCGCGGAAAATCTACGGACGAGTAACTGGTGGAATGTTCTTGTCCAATATAGCGGCATTTTTGCATAGCTTCACCTATCACCTGACTGATTCTTTGACCAAATAGTTGTAAATATTGCAGTTGGCAATACTACCTTGCCAGAACCTCAAGAAAAGATGTCCGCAGTTCCCTCAAAATGGCTGATCATCGCGCACGCACTAACGTAAGTGTCCACATTCAACACTCCCTGAACGTGCATGTACGTTCGCAGGAGAGGCATACATAACCAACTCATTTGCATTTTTCTCTATCCTTTTCTTCCTTCTCTTGGTCATGATCTTCTTTTCTCTCTGCCTAATTCTTTCTTTTTCGCGCTCTTCTCGGGCTCTTTCTTCCTTTTCTCAGTCACATTCTTCTTTTTCCTTCTTCTCTTGTGTTTCACACTCACATTCGCCCCATTAGCGTGCCTGCTCCTCGGAGACAAAGGTCCTGAGGTTGTCCCCTTCATAGCCCAACTCTCGTCCTAGTTTGATCAGTTCCTGAATGGACGACATCTTCAACAGAACATTAATCGACCGGCACTAGTCAACAAAACACAAAACGAAAGAATACACTAAGAAAAGAAACAGGCAAGCTGTTCAACCCCCAATTAAACAAACACAAGAAAGCAAACAAGGAGACTACAACCCAAATGGGTGAGTTAAATCACCACAAAAATGTACGAAACTCGACCCAAGCTAATATGACAACATATTAGGCTAAAGGGGTCCAAGGTCGGAAGCGTTAAACTTTGCGCCTGACAAACACGAGGCCCTGAACCAGAATCATGTACGACGCACCTGGTATAGGAAAAGAAAGAGACTCAAAACAACAACCAATCACCAAAACACTTACTTTGAGCCCAGAAACAGCAAGTGGAGGTAGGGAACAATCCTGACCATCAATGGTGACTGGGGTGATTCATCTCGTCTCACAGCACCGGGAAGGAAGGAGGGATCCTGGCGAGGTCGCCACTTGTGAAGGAAAGTGACCAGGCGTTGCAAGATGGAGGTGAAGCGCCAGACCAATTCCCTTTTTAGGCCCAGTATCCCTCAACTTCCACAGGGGCAGACGAGATATAAACCACAAGAACGTTTAACATTTAATCACCTCCTCATTTATCACAGACACAGAAGTCTTGCCTGTTGCCGTAGACTTGTAGCGACACCATCCACTGGATAGGGCAATGCGGGAGAATGGTAACAATCCCGGCGTTGAGTTACATGGCGTTGACGAGGAGTCCTGGATGAAAGGGCCCAGGAGCCACAAGCTAGGTGGTGACGCGGCAGCGAGGCGGGGCCGTGACATCCAAGATGGAGACTTGACATGCAATTTGTGGCAAGTCTAGTAAAAAGCAACTTGCCAGTCAAGCTGCAGGGTAAGGCAAGTGAATGGCCAACAGTTCTATTTTGAGGTAACTTAATTCCCCAGCCCATCACTGGGAAGCTACTTGTCACTTACTTGGCCTCTGTGAACACATACTTGTTGGTCATTACTAATTGTTGTGTTTGATACTTTCAAAGAGGCCAGCAAGAGGGTTCAATGAATGTACATGTATGCACCAAAATTAGTAGTCTGGATATATATATTTTTTTAATAAAACACTTGAAAATGGGTTGCGTTTTCAACACCAGTGCGTCTTCGCTGCCAGCAGATACAGTGCTAATTAACTGAATATTGGCACAAATCCTGGTTCATTGCTCATGAAGCAATTTTACCATGGCATAACCTCATTAAAGTAGTATGCCAAGTTAATGCTAGAGTATTTTTAACAAAAAATATTTATGAAAACATTCATGAATACTTTCATGAAATATTCGTATTTGAATTGGAGTTCACAGTATTTCTCTGTATTCATATTAATTTTTGTAAACTTAATATCTTTGATTCAAAATGACTGTACTGTAAAATTATCAATTTTAGTGAACTGCCTGATGTGGAATGCCCCCTAAAACCCACTTAGCTGTGGGGTAACTCTTCAGCCAACTCGGTGGAGAGCTGGCTTTCCATCTGGCTGGTCGTGGATTCAGTCCCTGGCGCAAGGAAGTTTGTTTACCCCTTTCTGAGCTATACCAATTTTTTTGTGGTTTTCAAGACACTGAGATAATGTGAGTAATTAAGAAGATACACGTTCTCCACACTACACTGGTGGTCAGGCATCTTCCACAGCATTATGTTTCTCCCCTGCGTCAGGCCAGAAAGATGAATGGCACATTTCTCGGCGGGTTTCAAGGTTACCCGACCTAAGAAAACATAACATAATTAATTTCAGTAATATACACAGAAACTGATCTGGATCAGAGAAGAAAAGCAATGTAGCATTCCACCTGACATGGAAACCTCTGATAATTCATATACATGTGGGATACCTATTTACCTGACTCAGTAGAGAAATGGGTTCACTTGGGCTGGTCACTGGCTCAATTCCAGGCAAAGAAAAATTAAGTTTCACCTTTCCAGGCTAAATTCAATCCTTGTGTGTTTTGAAACACTGAGATAATGTGTACAGTAGAACCTCGTTTATCCAGCACCTAAAACAACGGCATGGATCTGATCTGCAAGTGTTTATGCCAGGGCTGCTAAAGCAGAGTTGTCAACTATGCCAGTACACCCGGCGCGTTTACCCCCCATAGAACAGTTTGTGCCGCCATATCGAGACCTGCCTTTCACCGTTATTACTGGACCATTGGGCCTGTTATTCACTGCAACATTCCTACAGTTACCGAGAAGAGGAAGCGCAAGGTGCTTACCTTGAAGCATAAGTTGGAGATCTGCCAGAAACTTGAGAAATGCCATAGTCATAGAAATAGTAATAGGACTTTTGGTAATTCTATAGGAGTAAATCTCAAAACACCGGCAAAATGGGTTATCTGGCACAAGCTTCCCCCGTTCGTGCCTGATAAACAAGGTTCTACTGTAATCAAGAAGATACAAGCTCCCCCCACTATACACTGATCTGCCTTCAGGAAGTCTCTTCCAACAAAAATAATATTAGTGCCATCTGACGTACTTTACCCTCAACGGTGGACTTCTCTGCCTCTCTCTGCTTGACGAAGACACACACTTGGCAGAAATATCATCAGCAGATGAAGTGGATGCTTTAAAGTAGTTGGATATAGAAGTTGTATATGTGGCTCTGCAGTCAAGTGCCTTTATCAGCTTATGATTGAGACACTCCTGTTGATAGGTGCCACTGCTGCTTAGTGTGGAGGCGACTTCAGTGGTACTTGATGGTAAAGAATCTCGTAAAATAGCACTGACAACCAGCATCTCACCGCACAATCCAAAGTTCTCAAAGCGCCCACCTAAAAGATTAAGGGACTGATTTAGTGAATAGCATTAATGATGTTGCAATATAAAACATCAGATAAATCGTGAGTCTTTCCTTTGATAACTACATAAGCACAAAATAACAAGTGTACATTAAACAGATTGAAACAACTGCCTATTTAGTCTTGTCTGTCTTTGAAATACCTTTATATGATAAGATTTTTCAACTTTTATATTTAACTGTGAACAAATAACTTTACCTATTGCCTGAGCTATCACCATGCATTATTAGCTTTTGCAGTGACATCTCAAGTATTGGATGGCGGACTCTCTTTATTTTGCAGTGCCCTTGTCATTGCTGCAAATTTTGGAAGATCAACTGCTTTGGTGCGAATCGCCATAACTCCCTTATTTCTGGGGCTACAGAGATGTTTTTGGTATTAATCGATGGCAAAATGAAAGGGCTACATTTTTTAATAAGCGACTGGGCTCAAAAACTGACTCGAAAGGGGAAAAAATCGAAAAACATGCTATTTTGTGATGGCTCAACGACAAACTTGGAATCAAGCTATCAAAAAATCCTTCGAGCTGGTCACACTAGATTGCCAAGAGGGGCTACATGCCAAATTACAGCCTCCTAGAGGCAATAGAAATGCCACACTAGACAAAAACGGCAAAGTGTCTGGAGTTTGTCAAAATCGCTCTCAAAAGGGTTTACGTTTCGAGCTTTAGCGATGAAACTACTGGGAGTAGGGAAATGTTATGCATCATATTGGAAAGCACATTGGTAGGGCTAAATTATTTGTTAGATAAGCTTCTTGAAATTCTAAAAAAATGAGTGGGTTTCAACCAAAGCGGTTGATTTTCCAAAATTAGCGGCTTAAAGACAGGGCTGGGGCAAGTGTCCGGTCCATAGTGTAGGGTTCACTGGCTCTTGATATGGCAATACTTGACACAGCAGATTTTGATGATGATGCAGAGAGAAAAAGAATAAAAGGAGAGAGAGAGAGAGAGAGAGAGAGAGAGAGAGAGAGAGAGAGAGAGAGAGAGAGAGAGAGAGAGAGAGAGAGAGAGAGAGAGAGAGAGAGAGAGAGAGAGAGAGAGAGAGAGAGAGAGAGAGAGAGAGAGAGAGAGAACTGGGCAGCAGTGGGAGAGAGAATAGTGAGAGAATAACAGTGATAGAGTAATAGAAAGAGAGAGAATATAGACAGAGAGAGAGAACACAGCAACAGAGGGAGAGGAAATAAAGAGACAGAGGGAGAGAGAATAGAGCGAGAGAGGGAGAGGGAATAGAGCGAGAGAGGGAGAGGGAACAGAGCGAGAGAGGGAGAAGGAATAGAGCAAGAGAGGGAGAGAGAATAGTGACAGAGGGAGAGAGAATAGATTACCAGAGGGAGAGAATAGATTACCAGAGGGAGAGAATAGTGACAGGGAGAGAGAATAGTGACACAGAGAGAGGATAAAGAGACTCAGGGAAAGAGAATAGAGACAGGGGGAGAGAGATAATAGAGAACGATAGAGAGAGAATAGAGCGAGAGGGAAAGAGAATATGGCAAGAGGGAGAGAGAACAGAGCGACAGAAAGCCAGATGGATGGAAAGACAGATAAACAGACAGACAGAGAGGGACTTTTAATGTATCAACTAAATAAGTTAAAATTAAAATTACAAATTATATTTTCAAAAATTGGTAAAATGTCAAAGGAACACCTTTATCTTGTAACTCTGCATTAACATTTTTTTCCCAAATGGGGGGATTTCTTGGGGTCAGGAAGTAGAGGGAGCACCAGCATGATGGAAGGCTGCGAAACATGTACCTGCAGAGAACCACACAATAAAATCAATGAGTTGTATAAAAGGGCAAATACATACAATGCACATAAAAAAAAATCCAGAACATGGCAATTTCCAAAAACTATCATCACTTCAGGACTCTAACGAAACTCACAAAGTCAAAGTCATGTAGCCTTCATTGTTCCTGCTATCTATGCTACATAGGTAAAACGATTAGAAAACTAAACAAATGTTGTAAATGGTTTAAAATTACCTACCCCATTTGAATTGTTGCACCAATCTTGCATTTTGGTTGATTATATTTGATTCCTTGAGTGATCTTCTGCTCTTCATACTCCTCTGCAATGTCTTCCAGCAGATGATAAATTTCCTGGGTAAAGGTTACCACTGGTTAGTACTGCCAATCAGTATAACTATTTTTGCCAACTTTAAAAGTCACAACAAAAAATAAGCATCAATTTACCACAATCCTAATTCAAATGATGACTGTATCACTATGATTGCATGTTAAAACTATGTTACTGAAACTTCAATGAAGCAAAGAATAAGGGTTTCTCATAAAAATACTTCCTCGCAACTGGTGACTGATAAAATCTTTACTGTTTTCTTCATAGGCTCATTGACAGACTATTTAAGATGAAGGAAACAGAACAATTCCATAACAATACAAAACACCAATAAATGGTAAATGGAAACAAAAAAGTGATGGCAATAAATTATGTGGCTAAATGTTGTTGTACCTTCCAGTGGGAGTATTCCAACCATTTATCCGTGAGGGCTGGACCCATGGAAGTGTCTAGGAGACATTTCACAGGTCGCACTTCCACCAACAAAATTTTTGAATTGCTTATCTGTAAATAAAAAGTAAAATGTGAGCCTTACTGCTGCTAGTATTAGTTGGGAAACAGAAAAAACAAGTTAATAAGTTACGTGACATGTACTAATTAACTGCAACATTTTTTGGAAAAAAAAAAAAAAAAAAAAATCAAGCTAGGCTATACCGTACATCTATAGTAAAAGCCCCAAAGCTATTAAGTGATTCTAAGCTGGGACAGATTCAGCAAAGAAACTGTTCAAGGCAAGAGAAAACTTAAGTCACTATGTAGTACATATAAAGAAGGGCTTCTGAGCCAATTTTAATATACTCTCAGGAGGAATTGCTTTTCTCTATCCTCAAGACTTGATACATTTATCATCAGCATTAAATGAAAAATTTACGTGGACATATAGAAGGTCGAGGTTCTGGCCTTCCTCAAGCCCTTGTGAGAACTTATGGGCTTATTTTTCCTCGTTTTCACATATGTGAACACAAAACTTTTATTTCTAGTGAGTTTTAACATGTTTGCTATTAATTTGAATTACTTTTTTTGTAGAAATCACTATTTTTCATGATGAGAAACTAATGATTTCTGCAGGGAATAGTCAGCAGATTAATTAATAACACAGATATAACATTAAATTTATTGTAGCCATCCCACAAGAAGTTAACACTAACATTATGTTGTATTTAGGTCTCTTAACAATCTTAGTCTGTGAATGCCAACTCCAGCTATATTGGTATGTGGCATCCCTCCCAGATGTCAATCCTGCTGACAGGGTTGTTCCTGTACGAGACAACTCTGAATGGAGGAAACCAAGAGGACGCCATGTAATTCATGGCTGGGGCAAATCGATCGATACTGCTGAGAAGGACTTAGGATGGATAGGGCAGGTGCATGGAAGCTTGCTTGGGGGGACCATCAGGATTTGGAGCGGCAAGAAGCGGACTTTTTTTTGTACTCTTTTTGTTGCCCTTGAGCCGCATCCTTTGATGATGGGGAATAAAAAAAAATTAAAAAAAAGGGGGGGGGGGGGGCCCCTTTACTTACAATTATGACTATGATACCGTATGTTGCTTTGTGCCCTTCTATGTGTTTCAAGTGTTCCACTGTTGGTTGAAGAGTTACAGTGCTCTTACCCTGAGCAGCTAGAACTTAAAAATAGTAAACATAAGGGTTGGTTGGTAGATTCACTCACTGCGCAATGTGCAGGCGGTAACTTTCGCCAAGCTACTGAGGGAACTACCGTATTTGATGGCTTATAAGACGCACCCCCCAAAAAAAAAAAAAAAAAAAAAATGTCCCTGAAAATCACCCTGCATCTTATAAAGTCAAGCTTCAGCTTTGGGTCACCAGCTAGTGAAGCTCAAAGTGCAGCGATGGCACTCAAATTAAACTGCAAACCTCTGTGCAAACGTAAACAAGGTGACGATCGCTTTTACAGCAACAACGGCAACTCTTTTCTAAAGTAACAATGTATAACAGTAGTACTTACCACTACTTCATATAAAACGACACCAGGGAAGAAAATTAAGTGACTTAATGCTTGTACCTATACAAACTAGTGGACGGTTGCACACCAAACCTGACAACATGCACAAAACACGCTACGTTTCCTTAGTAGACAGGGATCATTGAGGTACGACAGACCTTCCTCATAAAACTGTTTAACTTAGTTTGATTGATAAACACAAACAATATATGAATAATATTGATGAGATACTAAGAAGATAGGTTATTATTCGATATTTACAAGTGCCTGTTTCTCCATTTGGCACTTATTTTTTAACATTCTTACTTTACTTAAGTGTTCAACAAACACTGAAGCACATTCAAGTTTGAAATTTCACACTTCCTTGTTTTAAAAATGTACTAGATTTTTACAACAAATACACTTATGATGTAGAATAATAATAAAGAAATATGATGCACAAACTTTATACCCGTTACCCCTGTGAATGTCGCTGTCTCCGCCATGTTTGCTTACATCTCAAAGCAGTACCATCAAGTCCATAAGAAGCAGGGTTGTTGATTATTTTTTTTTTTAATTAATTAAAATAATTATATGAATGTAAACCTCTATATTCTCTACATTTGTTTAAAATACATATTGGAGTATTCTTGTTATCATATTCCATCACCATAACTAATCTGGTTGGCTGTTTGAGCCAATCCAGAGACTGCCCAGACACAGCCGCAGCCAGCCGCTGGCCAGCACCACACCACAACTCTGTCTAGTCTCTTAACACGGTCTGGACGCGTCCTGACTGAAATTGCACAAAGAAAAATGAATGCAGCTTCAAATGAAAGTATAAAAAAAGGCTGTGGATGATCCATGTATGTATGTGAAGTGATACTTTGAAAAATAGAGGTATCAGGACACCTCCCAAAATTGATTTCTCTTTTTGGCCACTCTACTCTATTCAGGAGCAGTAAGTAGCGGGCTTTTTCTTTCATTATTGTTTTCTTTTTATTTACGCCCTTGCACTGTATCACTGTTTCTATCACTTGGTTGTGTCATTGTTTCTATCACTTGAAAGTTTTGTTGCTGAGCTTCGTGGTCAGTTTGATGAACTGGAGAATGATGTAAAAAATCTCACAGAAAATGTTCAGCAAGTATATGTATCGGAAAAGGTACGGAAGAGAAGACGGCGGCGTCAAGCCGATGATTCTGCTGAACATGATGCAGATCTTCAAAATGCACAAAAATTCCCTGTACAGAGTTTTGTTGTCATCATTGACAAGTTACATGCAAGTTTAGCTCAACGTCGCCAGGCTTATCACAAGATATCTGACGACTTTGCCTTTATCAAGTCATTGAGGGAGAATGATAGCCTACTGCACAGCTGAGAGTTGATGTATCCAGCTTGGTGAAAAAATACATCAATGACTTGGAACCCCACTGCAAGGATGAATTTGTAACATTCTCAGAATTTGTAACCCATTTGAAGTTGGATCGTGATCCTCATGTCCTGTTAAAATACTTAAGAAAGAATCCAGTTGTAGAGGCAACATTTGCCAATGTTTCACCTGCTCTGCGATTGATCTTAACATTACCAGTCACGGTCTGCGAAGGTGAACGTTCATTTTCCAATCTGTCTTTGATCAAAAACAGATTTCGTTCAACAATGACTCAAAAACGACTGAATGCTTTGTCTGTTATGTCAATTGAAAATTATGTCACCTCCTCAATGACATTTGAAACCATAATTTAACGGTTTTCGCAAGATAAATCAAGAAAACGGGCATTGGTGTAGCTGCTATAGTTATCTATGTACATTAGTAAGGTATGTATGCTGCTGATACAGAATATAAAGAAAATAAAGATGATGACAATCTGTATTAAGTATATTGTATCATTAATTCATTCCGATGTTTCAATAAAATATGAAATTGTCCAGATCTTGCCCAATTTGTGCAAAGGGGGGCAAAACTGTGGGTGGCGCAGGGCCCAATGCAAGGTTAATCCGGGCCTGAAGACGTGTCTTCTGACTTCGTCCTCTGCCTCTACAAGAGCAGGATCTCTTGGTCTTGTGCAGGAGGACAGATGTGTGACTGAGAGTCCAAGGTAATCAATAGACCCCAAAAGTGTAAGTTCAGCTGAAGGTGTGTTCTTATATGTTGTATTGCTCCATATACTGTCTTTGTATGTATGTCTGTCAGTTGGACAGCCGAAGGCATTTTCTTAAGTTATACTGCTCCATATATTGTGTCTTGTACTATGAAGGAAAGTGACCAGGCGTTGCAAGATGGAGGTGAAGCGCCAGACCAATCCTCTCTTTAGGCCTGGTATCCCTCAACTTCCACGGGGGCAGACGAGATATAAACCACAAGAACATTTAACATTTAATCGCCTCCTCACTTATCACACACGCAAGACTTGTCTGTCGCCGTAGGCGTGTAGCGACACCATCCACTGGATAGAGCGATGTGGGAGAATGGTAACAATCTCAGAGTTGAGCTACATTGCGTTGATGAGGAGTCCCGGATGGAAGGGCCCAGGAGCCACAAGGTGTAAGGTGTAAAGGGTCAGCGAAGGAAACACCTTACCAGCGGGAAGTCATCAGCTCGCCCCAAGTAGTCGAAGCAGCAAAAGGGACCACACTGAGAGACGTCCACGTCGGGCAGGGCTTCCTCTGACACTAAAATCCTGGAACATCCCATATCCCGAATGATGGTTGAGACCCTGGAGCTGCTGATGGTGCCTGTTGTGTAGTACTGTTAACCCGTTCGTGGTCAACCATGTCACCTGACGTGTTAATGTTGTTACTCCCTCTGGTCAACCACGTCATATGACGTTTTATTATTTTTTTTTTTCAACGTGAATGAAATGCCTCTAGCGGCTTATAATTACGTTTATTGAAGTGTCAGGCATCTTTTCTCAAGTGATGACTTTATGCGCGGCAGTTTTATTGGTTCAGAGCATGCTTATACAGTATGGCACATAGATGTCAATTCGGCGCTCTCACTGATGAGCAAATTCAGCTCCATTTCAATGAAGAGGAGGGTGATACTGACAGTGAATATACAATAGATGATAGTGATAAAGACAAAATTTCACTTTGACCTGTATAATTTTTTGACAAGAACATGTTATGAGCACCCAGCTAATCTGAACAACTGCTCATCCATTGTGAAATGCTGATCTACTGCTGTGTAAACTTGGTGTATAAATAATAATAAACCATATGCCTTAGCTGCACACCACACTTTGATACCCAGACATGGTAATGTAAATGTTCACAAAATACAAAATAACATTTAATCAGTTGCCTGAGCCCTATACATAACCCATAAAGTTCACCCATATGTTGTAGTAAGATACCCAAATCATTCTAATACAGCTTCCTGGAATGGGTCTGATTCGGCAATAATATGCTTGTCATAATATTTTGCAAAAGTGGCTTCTCTTGACCACCCCGCTTTCGCCATAATACACGTTACCGGGACAGCCATAGCCTTGGCCTTCGACGCTGCGGCTGGCCGAACATTGCCAGCTGTGAATTTGGCGGTGTCTACCCCTGACATGTGAAGCATGGTCTTGATCCAACGTGCGATGGTGTCTTTTGATATAGCTGATGAGTAGGTTATCCACCTTGTGTTTGGTGATCTGTCTGAGTTCCTCTGTCTGTTTAATGTAGGTTAGCAAAGTTTTACATACACACAAGCTGGCATCTTTAGAATAAGCCTGACACTTCACTCTTTGAATGTTATAGTTAGGTCTGCATTGTTTAATGTTTCCCTCCAACTGAACAGAAATGTAATCATCCCCTGTGCTAATGCCTGTTAGCACCAACAAGTGTAAAGTCTGGACTCTCACCGCTTGTGTAAGTGCCATCAACATCACAAGCTTCAGGGTTAGTTCTTTGAGGGACAAGTTATGTAATGGATACATAGATCTAAGTTCCTGTAGTACTGGTGTAACATCCCAGGTTTCCGTGTACCTGGGTTTAGTTGGTCTTAGATTGAACACCCCTCTCATGCATCTGTTAACCAGCGGGTGGTTCCCCGCTCTACAGCCATTCACCACAATGCCGAGGGAAGAGAGGGCACCCCTGGCCGTTTAGGCATTCATACTCCACTCTCCTGTGGAAAGTTTCTGTCAAAAAGTTGATGATGTTGGATACAGTGGGATCAAGGGGATTGATGTCCCACCTATCGCAAAATTGCATCCATCTTCTGATGTGTGGCCTGTATTGTTTCGCTGTCCCGGGTTTCCAGGAGGCCAGGATGATGTCTGCACCCTCTGCAGATATGCCCTGTTCTCGGAGTGTCTCCCAGACAGTAGGCATGCCATAAGTCACGTGTGCTTCATTATTGGGTGCATCTCTGCTGAGGAAGGGTGCGTCAGTACATCCTTCCTCCTCATAATTATGCGGGGGTGATCGACCAACATCCTGAGTATCATGCCCATCCATGGCTGTGACGGCCACAGGGGTACAACCATTCACCCCTTGGCCCTTTCTGCACGCATCTTTTGCAGGCACCTAGTGATTAAATAGAGTGGGGGAAAAATGTAAGAGGTCAAATATCGTCCATTTAATTGAAAAAGCATCGAAATAAGCTGCCTCTGGGTCTGGCTTCCATGAACAGAAATAGGCCACTTGTTTGTTAAGTCTAGATGCAAACAGATCAATGGAAGGGGTGCCAAAAATGTGACATAGGTCTTGGAAAATGAGTTCATTCAGCTTCCATTCGTGCCTGTCGTTGACTCTATGAGATGTAATGTCCGCCATAACATTTTCTTTTCCTGGTATGTGTGAACATGTGACCCATGCATTATTAGCTACACACCATTCCCAAATTGAAGTGGAGATATCATTACAAATTAGTGACTTTGTACCTCCCATTTCATTTATATATGTCATGGCCGTAGTATTGTCGCAGAAAACTTTGATGTACTTCCCACAGAGCTCCAGTCTGAAAGTCTTAAGTGTTAGGAGGATTGCTTTGAGCTCAAGAGCACTGATGTGGAATTGTTTCTTCTCTATTGACCAAAAACCACTAGTGGTCTGCTGATTTAGGTGACCGCCCCAGCCTGTACCAGATGCATCCGTGTACAGGTCAATATCTGTGCTTGCTCTGAATATTTGCCTTTCCTGTGTTGAAATATTATTTAACCACCAAGTTAGATCAGCTTTCATCTCATTAGTGATAGTCATCCTCCTGCTAAAGTTTCCTTTCTCCTTCTGCAAAGCTGCAATCTTCGCAGTTTCCAACTTCCTGTAGTGCAGTTTTTCCAACTCCACTGCTGGGATGGCAGCCACCAGTAGGCCAGTGACCCTAGCCACTTCCCTGATTTTGACTCTCTGCTTGCCCAGGAGTTCCTTACAGCTTTGAGTTATCTTTTCTACCCTGTGTTCCGGCAAGGAAATTCTCATACTGTTGGTATCAATGATATTGCCCAAGTATTCAAGGCGTTGTGTTGGGGCCAGGACTGACTTGTCTTCATTAATGCAGAAACCCAGTTTCCTCAACAAATTGATTGTATCTTGTATGCAAGCCAAGTATCCCTGCATGGTGCTGTTGCAAATAAGTGTGTCATCTATAAAGCTGTTAATACTGTAACCCTTCTCTCTCAGAGTTGCAAAAACAGGTTTCATCAGTTTTGTGAAAAGTCTTGGACCCTCTGAAATACCATTTGGAAGACAAGTGAACTGGTAAACTGTACCTTGCCATTTAAAACAAAAGAATCTCTGTTGCTCCTCTGCAATCTTTACCGAGTAATATGCATGTCTCAGATCTACTGAAGCCAAATAGTCTCCTGCATTGTTAAGGTTAATGGCTTGCTCAAAATTCTCCATTTTAAAGTGTATGTATGGGATATGGATGTTTAATTCTTTTAAATTGAGCACCAACCTAAATTCACCGTTCTTCTTCTCCCTTAAAAAAATGATAAATAATTTGATCCGCCTTCCTCTGCGTAACCTTAATCACCTTGAGCCTTAAGAGTTTGGTAATCTCCTCACAAATAATTTGTTGTTCTACCTTATTAACCCTCTCGCGCACGATGACTCGTTTTGAGTCAATAAGGGAAAAAGGTCCTGGCGCACGATGACGCATTTTGCGTCATAAAACTTTAAAATATTCATTAAAAATAAAGTTTCTGATGAAATTGCGTCTAATTTGGTATAGTTATTCAGTGGGATAAGTTTCTTCATGGTAACATATGGCAACCTCTCTATGGGGCGCAGGAGAGGAGCGCGGAGCCATTTTGTTCATCAGTTTGCCCCAGAGGGGGTCCCACAAGGAGGTACGCACGCCCTCACTCCCATCTAAGCGAGGCCCGCTTGGGCTTTAATCCGTCCCACACCACCGAAAATCGAGTGTTTTATGATATATACATGTGTAGCGTTGTGTTCTACGTAAAAATAATATATTTTTTATGTGTGATTTCAGAGTGGGGAAGATACGGTACTTAGTTACGGCCAGCGAAGGTTGCGTATATTGCGCAGGGAACTTCATTGCAGATGTTACCACACGATACCTACAAGGGTTGGTATAGTTTTGAAGGTTGCATCTTCTTCCATGTGAAATTAGCTATATAATGCTATAAAATTTATTTACAAATGATAAAAAAATAGCGTAATAGTAAAAGGAAATGAGAGGGAGCGCTGTTGGTGGTAATGCGGTGACAACAGCTACGGTGAGTCGAGCTGGAGTGTTGAGCAGCGATGAGTTGAGCAGCGAGGGGTTGAGCAGCGAGGGGTTGAGCAGCGAGGGGTTGAGCAGCGAGGAGTTGAGCAGCGAGGGGTTGAGCAGCGAGGAGTTGAGCAGCGAGGGGTTGAGCAGCGAGGAGTTGAGCAGCGAGGGGTTGAGCAGCGAGGTGTTGAGCAGCGAGGAGTTGAGCAGCGAGGGGTTGAGCAGCGAGGTGTTGAGCAGCGAGGAGTTGAGCAGCGAGGGGTTGAGCAGCGAGGGGTTGAGCAGCGAGGAGTTGAGCAGCGAGGAGTTGAGCAGCGAGGTTGAGCAGCGAGGGTTGAGCAGCGAGGAGTTGAGCAGCGAGGTTGAGCAGCGAGGAGTTGAGCAGCGAGGTTGAGCAGCGGGTTGAGCAGCGAGTTGAGCAGCGAGGAGTTGAGCAGCGAGGTTGAGCAGCGAGGTTGAGCAGCGAGGTTGAGCAGCGAGGTTGAGCAGCGAGGTTGAGCAGCGAGGAGTTGAGCAGCGAGGTTGAGCAGCGAGGTTGAGCAGCGAGGGGTTGAGCAGCGAGGTTGAGCAGCGAGGTTGAGCAGCGAGGTTGAGCAGCGAGGAGTTGAGCAGCGAGGGGTTGAGCAGCGAGGTGTTGAGCAGCGAGGGGTTGAGCAGCGAGGGGTTGAGCAGCGAGGGGTTGAGCAGCGAGGGGTTGAGCAGCGAGGGGTTGAGCAGCGAGGGGTTGAGCAGCGAGGAGTTGAGCAGCGAGGGGTTGAGCAGCGAGGAGTTGAGCAGCGAGGGGTTGAGCAGCGAGGAGTTGAGCAGCGAGGGGTTGAGCAGCGAGGAGTTGAGCAGCGAGGAGTTTAGCAGCGTGAGTTGAGCTGCGTGAGGTGGGCTGCGTGAGGTGGGCTGCGTGAATTGGGCTGCGGTGAGTTGAGTGGTTGGCTGTTTAATAGATCCTGGAGGGCTTGAATCCGCACTCCCAAATCGCGGACCACGTAGACGGGTCTTGAGCAGAAGAGTGGTGCTCTGAAGGACACCGCCGTAGTAGAGGAAGAGTTGCATGTCGTCGTCAGGTATGGTGAAGTCGAGCGGCGTGGAGATGGGCAACAGGCACTGGCGCAAACGCGCCGGGGGCCATGGCAGTCAGAGTGCGTCGAGGGAACTGCGTGTGAAGGTGCTAGCTGCCAGCAGGGGCCTCGGCGGTCGGCGAGAGTAGAATGACTGCGTGTGTTAAAGGCGCAAACTGCCAGCGTGCCAGGGGGCCTCGGCAGTCCGTAAGGGCGTCGAACGACTGCGTGGTAAGGCGCTAGATGCCAGCGTGCCAGAGGCCACAGCCGGTTGAGAAGTGAGAGGCGCTAGCATATGCCAGGAGCCGCGGCAGTCGTGAGTGCGTCGAATGACTGCGTGGTAAGGCGCTAGATGCCAGCGAGCCGGGGGCCACAGCGGGTTGAAAAGTGAGGGGCGCTGACATGTGCCAGGAGCCGCGGCAGTCCGTGAGAGTAGAACGAACTGCGTGTACTATAGGCGCTGGCACGTGCCAGGGGCCTCTGTGGCTCGGGGAGTGAACCAGTGTTCAAAAAGGCACTGTAACACAACACTGTACGCTTAGTAGGTAACACTGTGACACTAACTGTTGCTGGGGACGCGCTGCACTGAACTGTTGCTGGACACACTGCACTATACACAAGGATCCACAAGTGTAGGATAATCCAAGACGGCGGTGGTAGATCCAGGAGGCGGTGGTTAATCCAGGGGGCAGCTAGTAATCCCAGTGGGGTGTCACACTGTGTTTGCGTGTCTCTCTGAGTCTGTGTGGTGTGTGGCGGCGTATACACGAGTCTGTGTGTGGCGTGTACACTTGAGTCTGTGTGTGGCGTGTACACTTGAGTCTGTGTGTGGCGTGTACACTTGAGTCTGTGTGTGGCGTGTACACTTGAGTCTGTGTGTGGCGTGTACACTTGAGTCTGTGTGTGGCGTGTACACTTGAGTCTGTGTGTGGCGTGTACACTTGAGTCTGTGCGTGGCGTGTACACTTGAGTCTGTGTGTGGCGTGTACACTTGAGTCTGTGTGTGGCGTGTACACTTGAGTCTGTGTAGTGTCACACGGTGTGCGTGTCTCAGTCGCCGGACCAGCGGAAAGGCAGGAAGGAGGAGGGGTGGGGGTGGGTGGGTGAGCGCCGGGAGGAGCACTATGGGGCACAGAAGATGCCTGAAGGGTGCCAAAGATGCCTGGAGGAGGCGCACAGAGGGTGCCTGGAAGAGGCGCACAGAGGGTGCCTGGGGGAGGCACAGAGGGTGCCTGGGGGAGGCACAGAGGGTGCCTGTGGGAGACGCAGAAGGCGTCTGGAGGAGGGCACAAAGGGTGCCTGGGGGAGGCACAGAGGGTGCCTGGGGAAGGCGCAGAGGGCGCCTGAGGGAGGGCGGGGGAGAACCCTGAAGGTGGCAACTACGCCTACGGCGTAATATTTCTCCCGACCTGAGTGCTCAGCCCCATGAACCCCGAATGGAGGTGAGGATTTTTGCCCCAGGAGAGGGTGGACGAATGGGCAAGTTACCCTGCCCAGGTCCTCCACTCTGGGAGAGAGTGGCCTTGGTACGGCACCGGCTATAAGCCACCTTGAACCATAGCAACACTGCAGGGTCACCAATTGTTGGTGGTAGCGAGTGTTCTAAGTGCTAATCGGTTCACGGATAGAGAAAGTCATATCCGCCAGGGTTACTTTATTGGACAAAAATCACAAAGGTCATTACGACAAGGACAACACGTAGGATAGGTGTTTGTTTGTGTATGCGTTTGTGTGAATGTTGTTTGTGTAGGTTAACATTTAAGTGTGGGTGTATGTGTATAACAATGTGTACGAGTGGACGACAAGAGAACATGCACGGACAGTCAAAGGTAAACGAATACAAGGAAAGTTAACGATGAAGACGCGACAAGACAGACTGGCAAACACAGTGACGATGGACATTACATGAAAACACTGAGAATCTTAGTCTCTCTTTGCAGCACCCCATTTTCTTGTCACTGAGGGGAAGGAACACGGGATTTGAGCGGTGACTGCTACAGCGTCAACTCTGTTGATTATTTAGATATAAATTCAGTTCTCTTGGTGTAACTCGGGAACTAATAGGCGTATGAGGATTTTGAAGATACCAAAAGAATCCTCACTAAATTCCGCTTCGAAACATATATTCGGCAAGAAAAGTTGGCCCACAAACTTTCGAGCTAGCGAGGGGGGAAGACATGGTACTTAGGATTTATTGTTTACATACTCTATACGGAGACCTAAAACAAGTTTGTATGGTTTATTTTCCTCTACTTTTATTTGCGTATGTTCTAGTACAAGTCTTTATGAAGCCATTGATACCAAATTTGTTGGGGTACGATATATTTGTGAGGGTAAAATACGGCCGGGAATGTAGAGTATCGTGGCGGCAAAAAAAGGCCGGTCGGGCCGAGAAATCCATTGTGAGTGGAACAGAAACTTATTGGAAACTTACGGTGCGCGAGAGGGTTAAATTGATATTCTAATTCACTTAAGAATAAATGGTCAATGTCCTCAACTTTGATATCAAGGTGGCAATGTTGTACAGTATCCAAAATAATTGGGTCAGTAGTAATGCTACGCCACTCACGTGCAAAGTAATGCAGTCTACCCGCTTCGAAGCTGTTACTTGCCTCTGCTATTGCCTGGGCCTGTAGTGTGTGCGGCCCCTGGCATTTTTTGAGTCGGTGTCATGATGTGCAGAGGTTGGTTATTGACTACCCCTGGAAGCCGACTTGTGCAGTCCATAAGGCTGGAATCTGGAGGAGAACCCCCAGTGCAAGGTCCTTCCCAAGAAACCTCTTGTCCTTCCTCCGGCGTATCTCCACGTAGCAGGTGGTTTCTTGGCTGTGATTTTGTGTTTCAGTTTCTCTGACTCTTCAATGTGCTTAGCAGACTGTGAGACGTCATCCCCAAACAAGAATCGGGTCATTGGCACCTTGTCTGAACAGAGGTGCGAGTACTTTTTGGTTGATTTCCCGCTTCATCACAAAACGTCGCGCCAGGTTGTTCTTGTGGTTCGCATTGCCTAGCAAGGCCAGGGCACCATTAATCATGCCCACTTCGTGTGTCACCACAGAGTGCTTTTCATCTTGCGCCACTTTATCCAGAGCCAAAAAGAGATTTGGTGATGATAGTCACCGCTTGAAGAATGTCCTTGTTGACGTCCTTTAACCGCCAGGCTGCCTTCTTTGCGTCGGTTCTGAGCGCTTCTAGAATCTGCGGGTTGCACTCCACCAGAGCGAGTGCATGACAGTTGCTAAGCCTCTTCGTGGTGTCATCCTCACAGATGTCCTTATAATCCTCGTCCCACATACAGTTGTCAAACATGAAGTTCACCATCTCGGCCACTTGTGGATCAATCTCCTCAGAAACTAACTCATGAGGGCCAAAGGTCTTAACCCCCTGCATTAAGGCACTACTACCAGGGGCATGCTCCCCAATTTCACCCTCCTCACTGCCGGAGTCATGGAAACCCGCGAAGGAGGCGGGTGAATCAGTGCGGGGCACACCTGTTGAAATACCTGCCCCGAAGTTCACCATAGCAGCCCCGGGGGTGGAAACCTACCTTTCCACCCTCAACTTGTCCACTTCACCTCTCAACTCCGACAAAGCCTCCAACACCGTGGTCCATGGGGCAGCAGGGGCCGAGGCCAGCGAGCAGGGCCGAGATGGTCTGTTCACCCCCGACCTCATGGCCCGCGAGGAAGACGTGCTAGAGTCCCGGCTCACGGCACGTGAGTTGGACCTGGCAGCGCCCGCCCGTGAAGACCTGCTGGTCCTTGGGGTACTAGGTGACCCATGGGGTTTGGTTGAGTCTTCCCCTGAGGCAGACATGACTGCACACCTGCCGGAACCCAAACACACAACTGCCGTGGGCACTTGTGTAAGCCTCAAACACTGCGTAATAAAGCCATTTGCGAGGCTCTACCCACTCCTATGATAGGATTACGGGTAGAAGGCACTGTACCTGCGTGACAGGTGACGTGGCCTTAACCAGACGAGTAGAAAAGTGCTGAAAAAATGCAGAGCGTCGTGCTGCATAACCGCCCGGTGTGGCAACGTAGGAGCAACTGCGGCTAGATTCACAAAGGCTTAGTGCGTAGTTTTGGGCCCTTAGTGCGTAGTTTTGAGAACAATGCGATACACAAAGCTCGCGCGGTAATAACTACCAACTAATCGATGACGTCACGGGTTAGCGCGTGGATTCACAAAGCTTTACCGCGCTCTGTGTGACGCTAAATTTGTTGTTAAATAACTACTGCCTCGGGGGTGTAGTAAACGCAAACAATATTATTATATTTACGTATAAATACTTATAAATCATGTTTTTCAACTTGAAATATAACTTTGCGAGTAGAGGAAGCCCATTTCTTTATAAAATGATGAGATATACACACTTTGAGAGGCATATGATAAGTGTGGGCGGTATGGCAACACCCGGCCGGGGGATTGCCAGACCTCCCTCCTCCTTCATCTTCCTACCTCCTCATCCATTTGATCATCCATCCATCTCTACATTTGTCCCTCCGTGGGACCATGGACCTTTGTCGGGTGACAGCCCATGAGTTGGGCTGCAGATATGGCAAGACAGTCTTAACTTTTCCTCGTTCCTTCCTTCCGTCCTTGTCTGCCTCGGTATATATAAGTGCCACATTATTTTTAATTTGCTCTCTTCCTGCCTCAATCTCCTCCTTATCTTCTTTTTCTTCCCCTTAAGCATGTTCTTAGATAACAAGACATCGAACAGCAGAGTTACCTTGACGTAAATGTGCAGCAAACAGCGAAATAATTGTTCCTAGATTATGATTTAGTACAGTTTGCCTTAAAAGAAAGAAAATGGGAAAAGAGAACGGGTTCTTTTGAACCAGCAGCTGGAGGGGCCTCCCTAGGATTGGCTGATGGTTTTGTGAACATGCTTGTGATTCGCTGCAAGGGCAATGACGTCATCAACCAATCAGCGGCCTCGCTGACTTAGCGCGCTTCTAACTACCATCTAAAGTTTGCTTTGTGAATCTGACACTAACGTCGGTCACTAAATCAATAGTGCGTAGTTATGTTAGTTCGTAGTTAGTGTGTATGTTTGTGAGCATGTGGTGGAGAGAGCCCATCCACCCAGGACACAGGGTCAATGTGACATCCAGGTTACCAGTTTACCTTGCCCAGGTTTTGCCAGGTGCCCATTTATCGACCAGCACGAAAGGGAAGATGAACAGCTGGGTGAGCAGCATGCTGACTGCTCAGGCTGGGATTCGAACCCACGGCAACAGATTTGTAGCAAGGCATGCTAACCACTAGACCATGGAGGCATAATAAAAAGATCCAAGGGGTGAGAAACTTGCTATATGGGGACAGACTTACCGTAATCATCTAATACAGCCAATGTCAATAAGATGAGAAAACAATTACAACAAGCAAATGAACTGAAGTTGCTAACCCATGGTTGCACTGCACACATTTAAATGTTTTGGCTCATGATCTGGAAATTGGTAACATAGAAGAACATGTGGCTTATGTTGTAAAATACTTTTGAAACCATCACTCTGCCTCAGCAAGATACCATCAGAGAGGCAGTCAGTGTCTTGTTCTGCTCCAGGACACTGGACGCGCCATGTGTGGCTGATGGAAGATATATAATGAGGCAATGGCTGAGTGGTTAGCGTGCGGGACCCACATTCACCAGGCCATGGACAACGTCAGTTTGAATCCCCACGCTACCACCTGGGATTTTTCAGTCACTGCTGAGTGGCCTAAGACTACCCACATGCTGTCCAGACGACCACCCATCAACCCTGACTCTAGAAGAAACTGTCCATGTGAATCAAGAATGAGTTTCGGGGGGCAGCATGAGCCAAAACATAACTGGCGCCACTATATAAATTGCCTGCGCCATGATGGACTTGGGGCAACCACCAGGCCCCTTAAGAAAGCCTAGAAGCACTACAGGCTTAGATGTTAAAAAAAAAAATAATAATAAATAAATAAATCAGCTCAGGAAAATTTATGAAATTGACAAGGAAAATATTGATATCAAAATTAGAGTGTGTTTTCTTTGTTTATTTTTCAATCTATATAGTTGCTTAGCAATAAGATCAAGATTTAAATCAATGACATTTGAAAAAAAAAAAAAAAATAATATAAATCTTGATTTAAATCATCTTCATTTAAAGCAAACAACCCTGATAAGAAGGACCAATTCTGGTAGGTCCCAGCAAACATTAAGGGTTTTAAATGTAAAGTATTGGGATTTGATAAGGATCTGACTACATGTGAAACTTTAATAATGACTTGATTGTGAGGAGGGCTATGAATGTCTGGCGAAAAATCTTCACCTGACCCTCGTGGTTCAAACCCATTTATTATATTTTTTTTCGAATGCCAGCCCAAATTGGGGGGTGCGTCTTATAAGCCATCAAATACGGTAATCAAACGGGGATGCGACGTTTGATGGGCAATCTTGGTCTTGATCTTGACTTTCAAGGACCGGCTCAAGTAGATATAAATCATGATTAATTTCTGTCAATCATATTATGTTTTAATAGTTATTTTTACAATGAGAAACAAAACTGCATTTACAATAAACACTTTAGTCATCCAAGGATATCCGTTCTTTTGAACATGTATCACAACAAACATCAACTGATCGGACTGTTGAACAGCAGAAATATCTCCAGACTAATCCGCCCAAGGCCGCCCCACGGTTGCCGAGCTGAGTCACATCAGGCACCACCCTGCTCAACCAATACTGTTCCTGGGTAATAGCCGCTTTAACCGTCACCGCCAAGGTACCCATCACACTGGTGACTGGCGCCTCACGGTGGAATTGTGTTTTGTGTTTCATGTTCAAGCCGCGCATCGGCTCCCATGTGTGGCGCGTCATCTTCTTGTGACCTGTATGTTTTTTCGCATCACATGTCCTCCTCTCCTCTGCTTATTCACACTTTCCTTTCTTATTGCATCACATTATTCATTATTTAAATCAATCAAAATTTGTGCCTTCGCCGTATACCACGCAGGTGTAATTTTTTGGCATTTTCTAATTGAAAAAAGTGCGCGCTACATGCTGCAAAATACAGCATATTTCATTCTGGGGACATCTGGGAACTATTGTGTCAAACGGAGGTGTTTTGGGTGCTGGTTTCATACCAGTAACAATAAACCCTAGGCCTACCAAAAACCTAACCATCAGGGTACAAGACGCAGGGTGATTTTTTGACTTTTTTTTTTTTTTATTTTAAAGTGCATCTTATATGGTGGGAAATACAGTAATGCAGTGCAGCACCTAATAGCTCCCAGAAAATTAAATTTCAGTATAATAATGAAAAGTTTATGTGCAGCCTGGCACATCGCATTTTGGCAGTAGGGCACAGGTCAGGTCAGGTCAGGTTAGGTTAGTTAAAGCCCCGGTCACATATGCGGGTACGGGTGGTCCACGAGTTGAATTTTAAACCCGCTAATAACGCGTGGTAGGACGCGGATGACGCGTGGATGTGGCGCTAATGGTGCGCTACAACCCGTGGTAGAAAATCAACCCGCGCTAGAAAGTTTTGGAAAGTTCAAAACTTTGAGGCGCGGGTGCCCACGGGTCGCACCCGCGGGTGACGCGTTGATAACCCGTGGACAATGCGTGTTAACGCGCAGATAAGGCGCTGATAAGCCGTGGTGACCCGTGATAGGCCGTGGAGCTTTAACGGGTTATCGTGGGTCAAGAGCGGGCTAGCACGGCTTATCCGCGAGTTATCCGCGTCTTATCCGCGTCTTGTCAACTGGTTATTACGGGTACTCTGGGACTATATATTGGGGGGCTACTGCCCAGCATTCATCACTCCTGCTCCAGACGTCGTTGCGTAAACATGGACCGTAGTGACCTCGTCTGCATGCTGATGCAACAGCATATGAACCTGCAGTACCAAGTCCATCAGCACCTCTCTGAAAGACGTAGAAGACGAAGACAGCAGAAGAGGAGGGTTGTCCGGAACATATGGGTTCGTGAGTGGATTGCCAGGAGACCTCTGCTTGGGCTGTACGATCGTCTCATGGTGGAGCTCCGCAATGAAGATCCAAGAGCCTTCCAGAACTTCATGAGAATGCCACCTGCCATGTTCGACGAAGTTGTGGAGAGACTAACACCAGCCCTTGAAAAGAAGACAACCAAGTGGCGAGAACCCCTTGAGCCAGGCCTGAAGGTTGCCCTCACCCTCAGGCACCTTGCTTCTGGCGCCAAGTACCGGGAGATGCAGTATGGTTGGAGGGTGCCTCACAACACCACTTGGGAGCCATCTGGAGCAGTGTGGTCGGTGGTCTGGAAGCAGTGCTGGAGCTGGTGCTGGAGCTGGAGCTGGATGTTGCTTGTCTGGAGTCTGGAGCGAGAGTAGTTCTGCCGCCCGGCCGGGCGCTTTAAACCCGCCGAGGAGGCGCGCGCAACCCGGATTAATCCGCGAACGGGCCGCGCTTGACACGTGGACAACGCTCGGATGTCGCGTCATAACCTGTGGATGACGCGTGGATAACCCGTGGTAACCCGCAGACAACCCGCAGACAACCCGATTTCGGGTTGTCTGCGGGTTGTCTGCGGGTTGTCTGCGGGTTACCACGGGTTCGTCAATTTTTGGAAAGTTACGCCACGTGTCATCACGGCTTCTAAATTCAACTCGTGGACCACCCGTACCCGCATATGTGACCGGGGCCTAAGATTTAATTGAGTTTATTTATTGTCTAATTGTCTACCATAAATATGAATGGTGTGCTTCAACCTGCACCGTTGTCACTGGTGGCAGAGTAAACTATCAACAGATTTAAGACTGTGGTACAATTGACAATAGATGGGTACAATAGATGGGTAGGCGGTGGCCGAGTGGTTAGCGTGCGGGCCCTGCATTCACCACAGGTTCGAATCCGCCGCCACCACCTGGGATTTTTCAGTCACCACCAAGTGGCTTAAAACTACCCACATGCTGACCTGAAGACCACCCATCAACCCGGACTCTAGAGGAAACTGTCCAAGTGAATCAAAAACGAGCTCCGGGGGGTAGCATGAGCCAAGAAAAGATGGTGTCACTATGAAACACTTGCCTGCGCCATGATGGGCTGGGGCCAACTACCATCCAGGCCCCTCAAGAAAGCTTATCGGCACTATAGGCTGGCACGTAAAATAAAAAAAAATTATAAAAAATCAGAAAACAAATACACTTGTCACCACAACACACCAACACTAACAATTACACTTGATTCACTTCCCTTCCCTGCACACTCGGCTCCCCTTCTCCCAACAGTCAACCCAATTGTGCATGTACCTGTACGGGTGCCCTGCGCATTATTCATCAAGATCAAGAAACTACAATGAGTTCAATATTCCAAAAATTTACTAGAAAAATTTTAGTATGCCACTGAAATGTGAGGTTAGATATTTCACAAAAGATGAATACATAGTGCAATATATCTCAGAAAAAGTGTCAAGCTCCAATGGGTGTAATACTATATAAAATCCAAAACTAGACCCAGTCACAAAATGCATATTCATTCTTGAGGCAGGAAGGAAGAAAGGAAAGGTAGAGTTAGCAGGGGAAAGAAGCAGGGAATGGAGAGTTAGAAGGTGAAGGAAACGGCAGGAGAAGGGAAGGGAAGGAATTGAAAATCTGCAGGGAAGGGAGACAGTAGGCAGAGTTGGCAGGGAAAGGTAACAGCAGGGAAGGGAAGGATATATAGGTCAGAAGGGAAGGGAAGGGGAGAATCAACAGGGAAGGGAAAATTAGCAATGGAAGGAAACAGCAAGGAAAGGAAGAAGTCAGAAGGGAAGGGAAAGGAAGAGATAGCAGGGGAGGGAAGGAAGGAAAAGATAACAAGGAAAGGAAAAATCAGAGGAAAAAATAAGTTATCAGGGAAAAAAAACAGCAGGGAAGGAAGGGAACAGCAGGAAAGGTAAAAATCAGAGGAGAAAATGAGTTAGCAATGAAAGAAAACAGCAGGGAAGGGAAAATTAGCACAGGAAGGGAAGGAAGAGTCGGCAGGGAAAGGAAGGTAAAAATCAGAGAAAATGAGTTAGCAGGGAGAGAAAACTGGGTTAAGATTCGTTTTAGGTCCGTGCCAGTATCTCATAATCTACTTTATGAAACATCAGTATCTCTTCATATATCTTTTCTACAAACCTTCAACAGTCATGGAAACGCTTTGAAAATCCAATTCAAGGACTTTTTTTTTACTCTTGAAAATAGGGGATAATGTTTACGAAAGCGCGTCGCCTCCTCTGGCGACGGTGCAGCCAGTGTTGCGAGAAATATCTCCTTGCTGAAATAAGTCACATATACATGAGGGGGGGGTCGAGGGGGGTGCAGCCCCCCCCGTTAGTAGATCGTAAAGTTCAGTTGGAGTAGTTTAAATATGCTCCCTGACCCTAAACTCTCTGCGAGCTATTTTACGGCTGCGGCGGCTGCAGCGGTGTCGCGGCCGCCGCCAGAGGAGGCGACGCGCTTCCGTAAACATTATCCCCTATTTTCAAGAGTAAAAAAAAAGTCCTTGAATTTGATTTTCAAAGTGTTTCCATGACTGTTGAAGGTTTGTAGAAAAGATATATGAAGAGATACTGATGTTTCATAAAGTAGATTATGAGATACTGGCACGAACCTAATACGAATCTTTACCGAAAACTGCAGGGAAGGGAAAATTAGCACAGGAAGGGAAGGAAGGGAAATATCAGAGGAGAAAACGAGTTAGCAGGGAAAGAAAACAGCAGGGAAGGGAAAATCAGCACAGGAAGGGAAGGAAGGAAAACAGCAGGGAAGGAAGAGTTAGCAGGGAAGGAAGGGAGTCAGCTGGGAAGGAAGAGTCAGCAGGGATTTCTCGGATGGGGACACACCCCATCCATAAAACTGTGCGGTGTCTCCAACCAAAACCACAGCTGATGATTTTCATTAAGATGGTCAGATGGTTGGCTAATATAATATCACAAGATGGCACGGGCAGCTACTAATTTTCAATACCCAATCAATAACAACAAACCAAACAAAACACCCAAAGAACAACCAAACCATGTGGCAAATTAAATAAACTCGTATAAGATCTGACCAAGATGCTTGCCCAGCTGGTGCTTGAAGCAAAAGTAGTGGGCTTTCACATCAGTGTTACAATGGGGTACATAAAGCTTATAGGAGTGACCTCTAGTGTCCCTATTGCGATTTCTCGTCAGCAAATGTTCAAGATTGGGACAAAGTCTTTTTAAAATTTTGAACACCATAATATCAGCTCTGATCAGTCTGCCTTTGATCGAGTAGAGACTCAGTTGCGCTAGACGAACCCTATAAGGTATGTCACAGAACCCAATGATTTTCTTAGTCCACCTTCTCTGAACAGCTTCTAGTATTCTTACATCACCCAGACATCCAGTAAACCACACCACAGAAGCATAGTCAAGGGTTGGCCTAATATGTGAAATAAAAACCTCTCATAAAATCTGGATTTCTACAAATAGTTCCCTTAAGAATAATACAGCTTATGCCACTAGCTTTGCCTGCAATATCTCTCACATGAAGATGGAACTTGAGAGAAGAATCAATCCTGACCCCAAGATCTTTCTGGTTGTCAACATCTAAAATGGGTTGCTCACCAATGAAGTACTGCAAGAGAACAGCTGCATCTTGGAGACTTCTACAAAAGTTCAGGGAAGAACAGACAGAGAAAATCCAGGAGAAAGATCATCGAAATATTACAAAATGGAGGACTGGAGTTAATAATACGCCTTAATAACAATAATAATAACAATAATGGTGGTGCGTGTCTGTGCCCGTAAATAAAATTACCCAAAATAACATGAACTCTGTCTTGTTTCCACCCCATCAACACACTCATACGTACCCTGAGGTATTCCAGATGTTTCACCGACATAGCACTTGGTTTTGTACTCGTAATGGACTAGTAATTACATTTTTCTTTCGTCGTCAAGCTTCCTTCTCTTCTTCTTCTTCCTCTTCTTCTCGTAATACAAACAAGCGACAAGAGAAGCTCGACACGCGCGTCGTTACCAGCTGGATTTTTTTTTATTGAATTGAAATATTTATTGTTGTAAAGTACAACAAAGGGGGATGGCTGGTCTTCGCAGGCAAACCCCTGACTAGGCTAGGTACAAAAAAAATCTCCATTGTACAAAAATACAAACACAAGTTAATTGAGGTGGGGGCTCCCGTGGTCCCAGTCAATTATAATTACAATTATAATTACTCAGCGTCCAACAGTAAGCTTTGGTTGAAAAGAAAAACACTAGCATCGTGCTGTTGTCATTTATTGAAAAGAAAGAGCGATCGAGAGGTGGATGTAGGCTAAACGGGTAGGCAGAGGGGGAGGGAGAAGGGGTGGTAGAGTAGGTGGTGGGGACTGGGGGAGTGGTGCTATACATACAGACAGATAAACAGGAAGGGCAGGAAGGGAAATGGAGAGAGGGAATAGGGTGAAGGCAAAGGATGAAGAGAGGGTGTGGGTCGAAAGAAGAAAGAAAGGAGAAGAGAGGGAGAGACATAATGACACACACAGAGACAGACAGACAGACAGAGAGAACGTCGAAGAAATGAGGGGGTAGGTATAGGAGACAGACAGACAGACAGACAGACAAAGAGAGGGGCAGATAGACAAAGAAAGATAGTAGTATGGTAGTATCATAAGTACTACTCACCACTATCAATAAAATATGCCTTCTACTATCACAGTCATAATACTTGTCACCATTATTATTAATATTACTATCACCAGCATCACCAAATCAGCAATTCTGCATCATCAATTTTTTTCATAATTATTTCCCTGTTACTGCTATATGATCGTCATCATTATTTTTTTTAACATTACCATCTTGCTATTACTTTCACCATCATTACTACCACTTTACTGTACTACTAGACTACTACTTTCCTATCAGCACAAGCCTACACCTACAGCGATTAACTTTCCAACAAATTAGCCTATTACTATGACACTGGTCACCATCACCACTAATCACTGTTACATCATTTCATCATGACATCATCCCATGAACTATCACCATCTCAGCTACTACATGCAGTCATCATCATTCATCAGGGAACAGATTACTGTACAATGTCTTTCTTACCTTTACAATAGAGAGTCAAGAGGAGGACTTTGCCGTATGACGGTCTAGGAGGCAATGAAAAATGTCCCAGTCCACCAAACAGGGAAAAGTGGACGCGTCTGATTCTCGTATAATACGTAGGTTGTCCAGTAAGAGTTGCCATACTTCATCATATACAGTATTTACATATTTGCCACCATATAGCAGTAAAAACAAGGATTATCAGAATTTTAGTATGACTTACTTTTTTCGCAATTACAATTAAATTACAATTACTTTATAATGTAATTAATTATAATTACAATTACTTCATTAAGTTCTACATCCAATTACAATTACAATTACAATATAATGCAATTACAATTACAATATTATGCATATCTCATTATTTTATAAAGAAATGGGCCTCCTCTACTCGCAAAGTTATATTTCAAGTTGAAAAACGCGATTTATAAGCATTTATACGTAAATCTGATAATATTGTTAGCGTTACCGTCAGCTCCGAGGCAGTAGTTATTTAACAACAAATTTAACGTCACACAGAGCGCGGTAAACGTTTGTAGATCCGCGCGCTAACCCGTGACGTCATCGATTAGTTGGTAGTTAGCTTTGTGAATCTCGATGTTCTCAAAACTACGCACTAAGGGCCCAAAACTACGAACTAAGCCTTTGTGGTTCACGGCATAACACGCATATTTGTTGGCTGTTGGGGGGACGGGGGAGCCGGGTGTGCAGGGGAGGGAAGTGAATCAAGTGTAATTGTTAAGTGTTGGTATGTTGTAGTGACAAGTGATTGTGTATTTGTTTTCTGAATGAGTCTATTGTATTGCAGTCTAAAATCTGATGAGGGAGGCTGTTCCAGTACGTCAACTATGGTGCGTGGAAAGTATGAGTGCTTGTATGCGTCAGTGTTAGTGTGATATGTTTGGTATTTATGGATGTGTGTGTTACGAGTACGTTGACTGTTTGCGTTGTGTAGGTATGTTTGTGGGTCAATGCCAATATGAGTGTTTGTGATCTTGTACATAAGTGTAAGTGTGTGCTTGTCTGCGTATGTGAAGAGGTTCCATGTTTATCTGTTGTTTAATCCGTGTTGTGATTCCAGGCGTTCGAGTGTAATTGTTTGTAATTAACCTAGCCGCCTTGGTGTTGATTTGTTCTAACCTATCAATGTTTCTGTGTGTGTGAGGATCTCACACCGTGGAGCAGTATTCCAGTGTTGGTCTCACAAGTGTGTCATAGGCTATGTGTTTAACGTCAGGTGTGCAGTTATGTAAATTCCTCCTCAGGAACCCCAGCATTCTGTTGGCTGTGGCACTGATATGGCCTATGTGAGTGTTAAATTTCAAGTTAGTTGAAAGATGGATACCAAGGTACTTGTGTGTGTGAACTGATTATAAATCTGAATTGTGGAGAGCGTAAGTGTGATGGATGAGGTTGTGCGCTCTCTGGTGAATCTTACTAGTAGTTTGCATTTGTCTGGTCGGAAGTGCATCTGCCAGGTGCGTTCCCACCGCTCGAGGGCGTCCAAGTCGTTTTGTAGTAGTCTGCAGTCGTCACTAGTCTTTACTGCTCTAAACAGTAAACTATCGTCGGCAAATAGTCTAGTGGAAGAGTTAGGCGTTGACAGTGGAAGATCGTTAATGTACAGGAGGAAAAGAAGGGGACCTAGAATGGTGCCTTGTGGGACACCTGAAGGAACAGGGACGGTGTCAGATGAAGATCCGTCAAGAAGAACATGTTGAGTCCGGTTAGTAAGAAATGCAGTGATCCAGTGAAGAATAGGTCCTGAAATACCGTAGTATTTCAATTTTAATGTCAGTCTTTTGTGTGGAACTTTGTCGAAGGCTTTGGCAAAATCTAAAACAATAATGTCAACTTGTTTAATGTCACGTCGGTCAAGTAGCCTCGTAATGTCGTGATATATAGTAATGAGTTGCGATTCACATGAGCGTTTAGGTCGAAAGCCGTGTGTGAGTCAATAAGGATGTTGTCTGTGTCAAGGTGATTCATTATGTGTTTGTGTATTATGTGTTCGAAAACTTTACATTTAATCGATGTTAGTGAGATGGGGCGATAATTGGCTGGGTCAGTCCTGTCACCTGTCTTAAATAAATGATTAATGTTTGCCAAAAGCCAGTCAGCGGGTAATGAGGTGGATGATAGTGATTGGGTGAATATGGCCTGAAGGATGGGGGCAAAGGATTTAAGGATGAAGGGGGAAATGTTGTCGGGGCCAGTGGATTTGGTTGTGTCAAGTCCTAGTAATTTCTGTATTCCGTTAGTCGTGATGTCAAGGGGGGGGTATCGCGGGGAAGGGGCTGTGTGGCATGTTTGGTATCAGGTTGTGTTCTTGTGTGTACACCGATTGGAACTGTGTGTTGAGTATTTGTGCTTTGTGTTGTGGGCTGGTTACTAATGTGTTAGTGTTGTCTTTAAGTGATGTAATCGTGTTAGTGTCATGTTTGCGCGTCTTAAAGAACCTGAAAAAGTTTCTTTTGTTATTTCTTACGTTGTCTGCGAGATAAGTTGCTATGTCTACGTTCCGCTACTTTTATGTTTTTGGCAAATGTCTTTTGGTGGTTTTTGTAAGCGGTCCAATTATCTGTTGTGTTGTATGTCTGCGCACGTCTGTAGTCTTTGTTTCTTGCGATGTTGTCTGCGTAGATCCCTGGAAAAGGGAAGTGTGTACCTATTAGAAAGTGTTTTTTAAAATTGTGGTATGTGTCTGTTCAATGAGGCGTGTATGGTGTGTTTCAGACCGGCCCATAGAATAGGAGAGTAGCCAACTTGATTACAGGTGCCTTGTAGTTACCAATAGAGCTGTGCTGAATACAACTTGTTGCTGATACAATGGTGTTTTTTGTCCTCTAAGTTTTGCCAGGATCTCAAAGAAGTACCTACAGCACAAAGACCACACCGGCCATTATATCAGCATCAATTTGAATTCCTTGTGGTTCCTTTGGTAATAACAGTGCGCCTGTGAGGAAGGTGCCCAAGCTCTCCAATCCTGTGGCTCGATCTGGTCTGGCAGGGACTCAAATTTTCACGTGGCTGTTATGGCATGAAGGCACATTGGATTGTTTTGAAGTTTGCCACAGTCAGTCAACTGAATGAATACAAAACTCTATTAACTTTCATTTGTTAAATATTTTATTCATATCTGGAACAATGCATCACATTGTAATGGCCCGAAATGTACAGCAATTGTAATGGTATTTTTCCCCACGTAAATAGAGTTAACCTGGGGTGTTTGCGCAACCAGTTATATATGTATGTGGCTTTCTCATGAGAGAGAGAGAGAGAGAGAGAGAGAGAGAGAGAGAGAGAGAGAGAGAGAGAGAGAGAGAGAGAGAGAGAGAGAGAGAAATTTACATAGATTTACATAGAAAATCAGACCACACAGACCCCATGGTCCAGACTTGGTGGTCTGTCCTTAAACCTAAGTGATTTTACATTAATCAGAAGACTCCAAAACGTTGCATTTCTACTCTAGTTGATATTAAGTTGAAGGAAGTGACGGTCGAGCTTATTTTTGAAGGAGTCAATCGTGTTACACTGGACCACTGATTTATTTATTTTTTTTTTTTTTACGTTGTTGCCTATTGCGCCGGTAGGCATCTTCCCGGTGGGGCCTGATGGTCGGCCCAAGGCTTCTTCCAGGTGGGGCCTGATGGTCGGCCCAAGGCTTCTTCCAGGTGGGGCCTGATGGTCGGCCCAGCCCGTTCTGGCGCAGGCGAGTGTTTATAGTGGTTTATGGAAGCTTATTCCATACTCGCACTACAACGTTGGTGAAGAAAAATTTGGTGCAGTCTGAATTTACTTGTCTACATCTGAGTTTTACGCCATTGTTCCTCGTGCGCAAAGTGTCATCGATCATAAACAATGTTGATCTGTCTACATTCGTGAAACCATTAAGTATTTTAAAACATTCGATCAGTTTTCCTCGGAGGCGACGTTTCTCAAGAGTGAACATGTTAAGGGTAGAAAGCCTCTCTTCGTAGGATTTGTTGCGCAAGGAAGGGATCATTTTCGTTGCCCGACGCTGAACACCTTCTAATTTAGCAATATCCTTTGCATGGTGGGGAGACCAAAACTGTACCGCATATTCCAAGTGGGGTCTGACTAAACTGTTGTAGAGCGGGAGTATTACATCTTTATTCTTGAATACAAAGTTTCTTTTAATGAAGCCCAACATTCTGTTCGCTTTATTTGCTGCATCGATGCATTGCTGTGAGAATTTGAGGTTTGACGCGATTTTGACCCCCAAGTCCTTGACGCATTGAACGTTTTTGAGTTTAACGCCGCGCATTTCGTATTCGAACTTCTTATTCCTCGTTCCAACTTGAAGGACCTGGCACTTGTCTACGTTATAGGGCATCTCCCATCTATCCGACCAAGCTGAAATTTTATGCAAATCCTCTTGGAGGCTTTGCCTGTCTTCGTCAGTCAGAACCGAGTTACCAATCTTTGTGTCGTCTGCAAATTTACTAATGCGGTTATTGAGTCCAACATCCACGTCGTTGATGTAAATAATGAAGAGCACTGGGCCAAGAACCGAGCCCTGAGGGACGCCACTAGTGACAGGCGCCCACTCTGAGTTAAATCCGTCAATCACTACTCTTTGTTGTCTGTTGCTCAACCAATTCGCGATCCATTGGTTTACTTGACCGTCAATACCTATTTGCTTTAATTTGTAAAGTAATTTATGATGCGGGACTTTATCAAACGAGAGAGAGAGAGAGAGAGAGAGAGAGAGAGAGAGAGAGAGAGAGGAAAGAAGGTAAGTACACAAGAGAAGGAGAAAAAAATGAAAAGTATGAGAGGAGAGAGAGAGAAAGAAGTTTGAAAGAGAAGGGAGAGAGAGAGCGAGAGGGCTGTTGTGCTCCCATATCTCCCCTACAATCTGTAGTGTCAACAAAATTCAGAGGTGTCAGGGGTCAAAACAGGGTATCGTTGCCAAAGGTGGTCAATCTGCCTTCTTTTAATTATTGCGGGAGAACGGTAAATATTTATAATGGAAATAAAATACCAGTGACCTTATATTGACATTGGAGGCCTACCAAGGAAATCTCAGGTCTCAAGCAGGCCTACCCCGCGACCAGTTTGTCACTCCGTGACGTCACACCAAGGCATTTTGGGGCCGAGACTAACGCCCCTTCCTCGCCCTAGGTTGTGGGAACGAGCTCATTCTCACGAGCGACATCGCCTCTTTCAGGTGAGGAAAGAGCCATTCACGGTGTTCAACTCACTTTGGCTATAATACTATATCTGATTCTCACGAGCGACATCGCCCCTTTCAGGTGAGGAAAGAGCCATTCACGGTGTTCAACTCACTTTGGCTATAATACTATATCTGAAACTGGATTCTCACGAGCGACATCGCCCCTTTCGGGTGCGCCAAAGGCAAGCCTGACAGATGGGAAGCTGGGCGTCGTCCAGACCAAGGCCAACATGCAGCAGTTATAATGATAGAATTATAGAAGCCATGAAGAGTTTTCTGGAAAAGATGTGGTGTGCAAGAAATAGGGAATTGGAAGATTTGTAATGGATACTGCTTGTGTTGTTTTATTTTTACAGGGTGTGCCGATGTGAAGGCCTGACTCTCCAACGGGTCACCTGTACAGTAAGAGGAAGAGCAAGAGCAAACACTTTTGAAGCTGCGTTGTGGGGGATTGCCTGTGGCAGGGTGTATGAAGAGAGGAAGGAAGGAAGGAGAAGGCCAAAAGGGTGGTATGTGTCGTTCTCAGGGGTAACAATGGATAAGCGCAAACACTCACTAGTTTTAGTTAGGACTCAATTAAGGTGTGGAATGGTGGTGTCTGTGTTTCCCCGTGTGGGTGGAAACAGTTATGTTGTTGCTACTTATTCCCTTGTGTGCATGTTAGTTTAAGGTGTTAATGATAACCTGTATTAATGGTATTTACAAATGTAATTAGTGATGTAAGATACGTAAGCTAACCTCTAATAAGTGGACCCTGTCCAATGCTTACCTATGAATGGCACCTATGGATGGAATAGTGGGGTTCTGAACCCTTTTACCTGTTAGACCTGTTAGCCTCATCCCCCCTGATCAAGTGCCTGTCATGCCGTGATTTGATTGAAGGGTTTGAAGCCACATTATCATTATCAGAGAGATCGGTTCGAGTGAACTCTAATGGCACAACCCAGTTTCCCTTCATGGGGGTGCCAACGGTCTGGTCTTGGTTACTCAGCTTATAGTGTCCCATTATCGAGTGGAGTGTTGGAAGAATGGAAAGAATCTGGTGAGGGGGAGGTCATGCAGGGAGCTTGCAGGGAGCCATGTCATGTGCACCCTGCTCACCCTCTCTGTTCCATCTTGTAGCGCCAAGGTGCAAGCGTCCAGCCGCATCGTGCTGGGCAATGCCTGGTCTAATGCCTGGCTTTGGCACCCTCCTCCTCTCCCAAGGTCTGATGTTTTGCCAGGTATGGGGACCACGGATGGTTCAAGCAGGGTAAGGGATGATGGACTAGAGAGACGGAGATGCATACAGATGAGATTATGAAGTTAGCATGAGCAAGTGCTGTTGCGTTTGATGATGCCCAGTTCGCCGTTCGCCAGTCTGCTGTTCGCGTTGATGGACTGGATGATTTGAGGTTGCACAATTATACTTGTCTGGTCCCCCTCCGATCCAACTCCTCAGCAGGTCCTCTGCTGCGGTCTTGTGTGGTGTGTTGTCTATAGCTCTGTGTCCCTGCATGCTGGTCTTCTGTGTTGAAGGTATAAACTCTTGCACCACTCCTCCTCCAAACTCAACATTTGCTGACACGCTTTCTGCATCGCCTGCATCCACTCTGTAAAACTCTGTAAACTAAAGGCCCGGCAGCAACTCGGCACTCTGTGCGACTGACGATGCTGCGATGTCACAATGTAGACCAGGAAAGGGACTGTGGCACAGAGGTCGGAGACCCACAAGGCACTCCACAGGCTCACTCCAACCCCCGTTCACCATCAGAATCTCTAAACAATAATTACCTCGAATTACAGTCATTTCACCCACATGCCAATTCGCCCACAAGTCAATTCGCCCACATATAAGAGTCAATTCGCACATATAATTAAAAAAGAAATAATTGTTAAAAAACGTCAACATATATGCTACATATATCCAAGATTAAAAAAGTAATGACAAAGATTTAAAAAAAAAGAAACTTTGATTTAATAAACAGCTACGTACATGCAAGATTCAGCTGCGGACTGGGCCATTAGTTTCTCAGTCATTTTGGCATGAGGGTCATTCCACGCTAATGTCATCCTGAGGGCCATAATTGAAAAATGGTCTAAACTAGGTTCGTAATACATCAAATTAAAGCTGAAAACCTGTAGTTTCAAAATTCGAAGAGAAAACGAAAAAAATATCAAGCCAATTTTTTGTATGAGGCTTTTGAAGTTGAAGAAAATAGTGAAAAATTTTTTTTTTACCAAAAAACCCTAATTTTATTTTCCCATTTTTACATTAAATGAAAGGCTGTTGATTCCGACCTCGATGTATGTTAGAAGTATGGTCAATGCTGTATTAGGTTAGGATGTAGTTGGTAATTCTAAGCAATTCAGTACTCATTAATAATTAATTATATAAAACAATGTTGATTGAAACGACCGTAACGAAAATTTGGTTTGTTTTTATAGGTCAGTGATTTTTTAGAGCAGCTTAATATAACTTCATATCCAATGTAGAATTAGTTGGGGGGTACCTATGCACCATTGGCCTTTTCTCTCTTGGACACTATCGAGTGGCACTATACCATAACACCCACGATGACACTGCTTTCACTAATTGTAATCTGGAACCACAACATCTCGATTCTGATGATGAACACATTAGGAGCTCTACCACTAGCCGTGAGTTTTCCAGTGAAGAGGATGTTGCATCAAACTGGGCATCAGCAGTTGAGTCTGATGTCGAAGATGTTTCTGTCACAGATGCAAAACTTGAAAAATGTGACGATCTTCATGACATCACTTCTGTTTGTGAAAGAATGATAGGGTCCTATGTGCTAGTAAAATATGTTGGAAAGAGATCAGTTTTACACTTTGCAGCAGTTGTAGAGGGAAAAGAACTAGTTGATGGTGAGATGTTAGTCAATATAAATTGTTTGAAGTTGTCAGGCAAGAATGTTGCAGGGGACCTCACATTTGTGTTCCCAAAATATGGAGATCGTGACACTATTCAAGACGACATGATTGGAAGGAATCTCCCAGTGCCAAGTATTCGCAGGGATACCTACGTTTTTCCAAATGTGTCATTTCCTGTCACTATCCAATAAATAATATTTCCTATCTATCTATCTATATCTATATATCTATATCTATATCTATCTATCTATATCTATCTATATCTATCTATATCTATATATATCTATATATATATATATATATATATATATATATATATATATATATATATATATATATATATATATATATATATATATATGTATGTATGTATGTATGTATGTATGCTTTATTTCTTAAGGGAAATTGCAGTGAAACGACCGTAACAAAATTTTCGAAACGACCGTAACGGCGTTCTTTATTTTTTGTATGAAAAACTGAAATGGTAATTGACAAAACCTATACCTATTTGCATAACTTAAAGCTTCATCTATAACATGCATATAAAATATTTGGAAATTTCTTTGTATTCTCACAGAGTTTTGCATATGTACAACACTAAGTCAAACTGCGGGTTGCATTTGTGAAACGACCGTAACGTCCTCTTCAACAATAAATAACAAGAACAACAATAAACACAGAATGTTCCGGATAGTCTCATTAACCTCTTTAGCCATTAGTACTATCTTGGTAAAAATCATATCAAGCTAACTGCATAACTTCTAGAGATACAGGTAAGAGTACACCAATAAGTTACTTCCGAATGAAACGACCGTAACGGTGGAATGACCCATTACTTATCGTCTAATAAAGTGGATTTATTACTTTTATTAAGAGGTTCCAATTTCACACGGGGTAATGCTTCCAATGGGATATTAGTAATAGAAAAGATAAGCTACGTACATGCAAGATTCAGCTGTGGACTGGGCCATTGAGATGAGCACACGCTTTCAGCAACTGATATGCAGATCTCTCACCCCTCATGTGCTCATCCCAAAGAGTGAATATTTTACCCTGTAAGTCTATTTTTTCCGTTGGATCCTTCGTAGCTTTTTTTCGGATACTAGCCTTCTGTAGATAGATGTCAATTTAGCCTCTTTGTGGAGAAGGCTTACGAGGAGGTAAAACTGGAGGTTACATCTACCTGCAGCACGTTTGTTGAGTCGATTGTGCCAGCCTTCAATGTCATAATTGGTACGGACAGACTGATTGAAAATACTCCAGCTAGAAGTTGGCCCTAAGGAGTTGTGGATCCATGTTCTTGAAATATACTGCATTATCGTTCGTAACTGGGCTGTGGTAGCTTGGCGAGAGAGACGTTCAAACATGGGATCTATATCTACCTCAGGCAGAAATGGAAGGGCCATCACTTTCTGCAAGTATTTGTACGTCCCGTCATCATGTGTGTAGGCATGCTGGAGACCAACCTCTTGAACCTACATATGTATTTCAAAACTAAGAAATTAGATATTGTAGTGTACAAAAGAAAAAAAATATGGTCACATTATGGTGATACAATTTGTTTAAAAACTACTATTCAACAGGAATATATAAAAAAAATCTGTAGGCAATTAGCTAAATTGACTAACCTTTCTCCATATAGCTTGCGTCCAATGGTATACGGATCCCTTGACCTTGGCGTTAGGCAAAACCTCAGGCAAGACTTTCCACATTGCTTTCTCATAGTCGATTGTTATGTGTTGAACAGAAGGCTCATTTGGTAGTCTAGTTAAAACTTCGTGGAAAACTTTTCGGTAGTCATTCTTTTTTTCTCCCAGACATAATGACAAATAGTAAGGGGACTTGTTTTGCATGGTCCTCTGTCCTCACAAAAGCGTTGACTGTCATCAACTGTGTAAAAGGGTGCCTGCATAGCTTAAACGTGCTATCAATATACCATGACTTTGCCTTCGTTAGATGTTCTATTTGTTTTCTTGTTGCGAAGATCAAATGGTGGCGTTCACGAAGTGATACGTCACCTATAAGAAAGTCGTCAGGAATGTGATTTACATCTAGTTCAAATTTCAGGTTTTTTGGCTCTGTTGGTCTTAACATTTGTCTTTGTCTGTTTGCTATTCTTGCCAAGTGCTCTGGCTTAGGCAAACTAGGGCATGGTGCATTTCCCATCTCTTTTAGCAGAACATCATCCACTATAGCAGACGCTGGCTTAAATAGATCTTGTGCTGCCAGTTTCTTTACCTGTAATGTTACTTTAGTGGCGATATCAGAGCCAGTTGATGGTGAATGGTTGTGCAACAAGTTGTTCTTTACAAATTTTCCATTTCTCTGTGTTACTAGTGCCTTGCATGGGTTTCTTTTAGGACGGACAGTACACTGCCAGTAAGTTACATTCGATCGCTGCATTTTTTTGTTGTAAGTGTACCCATGACTGTCAACGAGCTTGTCTCTACCACGCTGTGTGCCCCTCTCAAAGAGCTGGAATGTAATTTCACTTTCTGGCTGCAGTTCATTATTTTGTATGGCTGGGTCGTCAAGTGATTCCTCTAGTTCCATTGGCAAGTCAGGTGGGTCATCAATTGAAGACTCTTGTTCAACTGCAGGGATGTGTGGTTCGTGTTCCATTGCAGGGGTGGCTGGGTCGTCCACTTGATGGGACGTTGGTTTGTCAGTGTAGGTGCAAGTATTACAATTCCAATCAATGGAAACACCGGATTTCACAGCTGTCCAGTAATCCGCATGAGATATGCCAGTATTACATTTCCTGTGTTGCCACTTCCCACACGTCACACTGTAGACCTTCTTGCCTTGCCCTTACAGGTACGAGGCACTGAATACACTCGTCTGTGCAGTCTACCATCTTGCCAGGAACTGTTTTAATTCTATGATCATGCCCAATTACAAAACATAGGTAATGAACCACCAAACCAGTCAGGTAAATTAACCGAACCAATGAACCATGAACACACACACACACACACACACACACACACACACACACACACACACACACACACACACACTCTCTCTCTCTCTCTCTCTCTCTCTCTCTCTCTCTCTCTCTCTCTCTCTCTCTGGAAGAAGGCCAGAATAAAATAATAGAGCTTTCTCTCACCAGGCAGCATCTCGAGACCAGACTGCAGGAGCAAGAAGAGAAGATGGAAGCAGGTCAGAATAAAATAATAGAGCTTTCTCGCACTGTTGCCTCCTTGCAGGAATTCATCCAGGCTAACGTTGCTGTGGTGCCAAACCCTTCTCCAACCGCCCCCTTGCCCTCAGCAGTACCGTCGACACCAGCGGACAACACCACGCAACATAAGAACATAAGAACATAAGAACGCAGGAGTCTGCAAGAGGCCGGTAGGCCTGTACGAGGCAGCTCCTTTGACCCTAAGCTCCCGTGTATCTAACCCCACCTAATATCGCTGTCCATGAATTTATCTAGTCTATTTTTGAATGTGACAATTGTATTGGCACTCACCACATGACTGCTAAGCCTATTCCACTCATCCACCACCCTATTAGTAAACCAATTTTTGCCTATGTCCCTGTTGAATCTGAATTTATCCAGTTTAAACCCGTTACTTCGTGTCCTACCCGGTTCTCTTACCAACAAAACCTTATGAATGTCTCCCTTATTAAAGCCCTTCATCCATTTATAAACCTCGATCATGTCTTCACACACCCTTCGCCTTTCTAGAGAATGCAAGTTTAACTGTTTGAGTCTTTCCTCGTATGGCAAGTTTCTCAACCCCTGAATCATCTTAGTCATCCTCCTCTGCACTGATTCTAACATTTTGATATCCATTCTATAGTAGGGTGACCAGAACTGAACCGCATAGTCAAGATGAGGTCTAACTAATGCTAAATATAGTTTGAGGAAGACTTCGGGGCTTCTGTTGCTTACGCTCCTTGAAATAAATCCCAGTACCCTATTAGCTCGATTTCTAGCTTGAATGCATTGTGCCCTTGGACGGAGATCAGAGCTCACTAAGACCCCTAAATCTCTCTCGCACCCAGACCTACTTATGAGAGTGTCATTTAAGCAATAGTTATGTGAGGGGTTGTTCCTACCTACACTCAGAATACTGCACTTCCCTACATTGAACTCCATCTGCCATTTATCCGCCCAGTCATATAATCTGTTGAGTTCACCTTGGAGAATACTAGCGTCCTGATCCGACTCAATTACTCTACCGATCTTGGTATCATCTGCAAATTTACTAACATCACTACTAATTCCTGTGTCTAAGTCATTGATATAAATAATAAACGGGAGGATGCTAGTGGCACCGACCATGATGGCTTCACCGTCGTGAATGGAGGAGCCAAACCAGCCAGACAAGCGATTTATCCTGTTCATTGCTTCAACAGGTTTGCCATTCTGGAGGAGGAGGACGAGCAGGAGAGCACCTTCCTGGTGGGTGACTCCATGATTCGCCAGCAGGTCGTTGAGTTCTGCGGCAGAGTTCCTCGTCGAAGACGGAACTATTGCTATCCTGGTGCTGGGATCGACGACATAACTGCTGCTCTTGAGGAGATCTCCCCCCAGGCTACTAATGATTCACTGTTTGTTATTCACACAGGTACGAACAACGTCACCACGACCCGGTCTGAGGAACTCCTGGAGAAGTACCGTAGGCTCATCCAGCAGTATAAGACTAAATCCCCTAACATTTTGATTTCAGGAGTTCTACCACGGACTTGGGCGGAGAGCGACTTTTTCAGTAAGGCCTTCAGCCTAAACAACCGCTTACAGACTCGTTGTAGGGAGCTTGACGTGGAGTTCCTAAACGCATGGGACAATTTCTATGGACAAAATGAGCTCTTCCACAGGGACGGATTGCACCTTTCTCCCATCGGGGCAGCCAGACTCGGAAGGCTCCTCAACGAAGCAGTGCGTGTCATCCGAGCAAAAACGAGTCACGGCCACGTCCTCCACCCCGTGTAAATAGACGCCGTGCATCTCAACAAACCCGTAACCGTGATCCCGCAAGTACCACCACCTCTATTACCAAGCCTCTAGATAACTTAAAAATCCTTAGTTTCAATGCGCGTAGCCTAAGAAACAAATTTGATGAACTGAGATGTCTTGCTTTAACAGAAAATTTTGACATAATTGCTATAACCGAAACATTTATCGACACCACAAATATTGATTTAAGTTCCGAATACAACATAGATGGCTACAGACTCTTCAACAAAGATCGTGTAAACCGTAGAGGCGGTGGCGTCGCCCTTTATGTCAAAAGCTATTTGCAACCCACTGACAAAACACCGGGAAACAGTAACGTTGAACATTTGTGCGTGCGAGTAAACATTGCAAAAGTCAATTTAAATATATCTGTCACCTACAGACCTCCCGGGCAATCACTCGATGACGACCTTGAAATGTACAGCGTCTTAACCCTACAAGTTCCGACCCGGGCCACAATTGCCCCCCCCTGAGGATTTTTGTAAAAACGATCATTTTTTTTTTTATTACCAAGTTTAAAAGAAAAACAGACCTACTGATAAACGTAGAAAATACCGTAGATTAAGATGCGATATCAAAAATAACCATAGGAGCCTCCGTTATCTTGCTAAACACGAATATTTAGAAACACCGACGCGAATCATTTTGAAGCACAGCGATACGCTGTGAAAAAAAAACCAACGTTCAAACGCCTCCGGATGACGATATTATTACTGTTATAAGTATTATATACCTGTATTGTATAGTGCTATACTGCATGTTCTGCATCTTTTATGTTAACAAAGCTTTAGCTGATACATTAAACAGACCAACAAACAAGCTGGCTGTAATAAACATAATAAAAACGTACACAGCCCGCTGTGTACGAGTTATTCAACGGCAGTTGGCGACACGAGCTTGTGATTGATGATTGATTGATAGTTTATTATTGCAAGTAACCAACAATAGACAAGAGAGGAACATGCCATCCCTCTTGATACATATTGATGTGCGTGCATTCGTATGTGTGTGTGTGTGTTTACGGTGTGTGTGTGTGTGTGTGTGTTTTTGTGTTGCCATGCGCGTCTCTGGCCCGGCGGCGAGGCGAGGGGTTGCTATGCTCGTTTTCTATGACGAATTATGGCACATACAATACTAATAATATCAGTGCCAGTGTCACTTGCTGCGAAATATTCATGTCATTCATATTCAGTTCCTTTCAATATAAGCAAATATACTCTTATCGGCAAAAAAAAAAAAATTACTTTCTATAAATCACTGGCCTCGTATGGTTTATTTTGGGGGGGACCTGGATGCATTGAGAGAGAGAGAGAGAGAGAGAGAGAGAGAGAGAGAGAGAGAGAGAGAGAGAGATTATTTTGGGATATCAAGACGAATAGGAAAGCGAAATTTAGCGTAATAAAAAAAATACTATGAAAGATGGAAGAGAGGGGAGCTAGGTTCAAACGGTCAAGTAGTCTATCATTGGCCTCTCTCTCTCTCTCTCTCTCTCTCTCTCTCTCTGACACTTATCATCAACGCCACCATCACGACCACCATCATCACCACCATCATCATCATCACCACCACCATCATCACCACCATAATCATCACCACCATCATCACCACCATCATCACCACTCTCATCATCACCACCATCATCATCATCACCATCATCATCACCATCATCATCATCACCACCATCATCATCATCACCACCATCACCATCATCACCATCATCATCACCACCATCATCACCACCATCATCATCACCACCATCACCATCACCACCATCATCATCACCACCATCATCATCACCACCATCATCACCATCATCATCACCATCATCATCACCACCATCATCATCATCACCACCATCACCATCATCACCATCACCACCATCATCATCACCACCATCATCATCACCACCATCATCATCACCACCATCATCACCACCACCATCATCACCACCATAATCATCACCACCATCACCATCATCATCACCATCATCATCACCACCATCATCACCACCACCATCATCACCACCATCATCATCACCACCATCATCATCATCATCACCATCATCACCATCATCATCACCATCATCATCACCACCATCATCATCACCACCATCACCATCATCACCATCATCATCACCATCATCATCACCATCATCATCACCACCATCACCATCACCACCATCATCATCACCACCATCATCATCACCACCATCATCATCACCATCATCATCACCACCATCATCATCATCACCACCACCATCACCATCATCACCATCACCACCATCATCATCACCACCATCACCATCACCACCATCATCATCACCACCATCATCATCATCATCACCATCATCACCATCATCATCATCATCATCACCATCATCATCACCACCATCATCATCACCATCATCATCATCATCACCACCACCATCATCACCACCATAATCATCACCACCATCATCACCACCATCATCACCACCACCATCATCACCACCATCATCATCACCACCATCATCATCATCACCATCATCATCACCACCATCATCATCATCACCACCATCACCATCAACACCATCACCACCACCACCACCATCATCACCACCATCATCATCATCACCACCATCATCATCACCACCATCATCATCACCACCATCATCATCACCACCACCATCATCACCACCACCATCATCACCACCATAATCATCACCACCATCACCATCATCACCATCATCATCACCACCATCATCATCACCACCATCATCACCACCATCATCATCATCATCACCATCATCATCACCACCATCATCACCATCATCACCATCACCACCATCATCATCACCACCATCACCATCACCACCATCATCATCACCACCATCATCATCACCACCATCATCACCACCATCATCATCACCACCATCATCATCACCACCATCATCACCACCATCATCACCACCACCATCATCACCACCATCATCATCACCACCATCATCATCACCACCATCATCATCACCACCATCATCACCATCATCATCACCACCATCATCATCACCACCATCATCACCATCATCACCATCATCACCACCATCATCATCACCACCATCACCATCATCACCAAAAAGGAGGAAGAAGAGGATGAAGAAGAGGAAGAGGAAGAAGAGGAGGAAATAGAGGAAGAGGAGGGAGAGGAGGAAGAAGAAGAGGAAGGAGAGGAAGATGCAGAAGAGGAGGAAAAAGAGGAAGAAGAAAAGGAAGAGGAAGAAGAAGAGGTAGGGGAGGAAAAGGAGGAAGAAGCTAGAAGAGGAAGAAGAAGAGGACGAAGAAGAGGGAAAGAGGTGGAAGTAGAGGAGGAAGAAGAGGAAGAAGAGGAGGAAAAGAGGGAAGGGGACAATAAGGAGGAAGAAGAGGAAGAAGGAAGAAGAGGAAGACTAGGAAGAGTAGGAAGAAGAGGAAGAGGAAGAAGAGGAGGAAATAGAGGAAGAGGTGGGAGAGGAGGAAGAAGAGAAAGAGGAAGAGGAGGAAGAAGAAGAGCAAAATCAAGAAAAAGGAAGAAGAAGATGAGAAGGAAGAAGAAAAGGAAGAGTGAGAGGAAGAATGAGGAAGAAGAGTAGGACGAGAAGCTAGGAAGAGGAGGAAAAGTAGGAAGCAGAGGAAGAGGAAAAGGAAAAAGAAGAAGAGGAAGAGGAGGGGGAAAAGAGGGAAGAGGGAAAAGGAGAAAGAAGAGGAAGAGGAGGAAGAAAAGGAGGAAGAAGAGGAGGAAGAAAAGGAGGAAAAGGAGGAAGAATAGGAAGAGGAAGAAGAGGAGGAAATAGAGGAAGAAGATGAGGAGGAGGAAGAACAGGAAGAGGAGGAAGATGAAGAAGAAGAGGAAGAAGGAAGGGAAGAGGAAGAAGAGGAAGAGGCAGAAGAAAAGGAAGAGGAAGAAAAAGAGGCGAGAAGCTAGCGAGAAAAGGAAAAGGAGGAAGAGGAGGAAGAAGAGGAAGAGGAAGAATAAAAGGAGAAAGAAGAGGAAGAGGAGGAAGAAGAAAAGGAGAAAGAAGAGGAGGAAGAAAAGAAGGAAGAAGAGGAAGAAGAAGAAGAAAAGAAGGAAGAATAGGAAGAGGAGGAAGAAGAAGAAAAGAAGGAAGAATAGGAGGAAGAGGGAGAAAAGGATTTTATTTCTTGAGAGTTTCTTTTCACTCATTATTCACTATTGCTTTACACCATTGATTAGGTTCCAGTACTTAGTGTTCACGAGTGTTATTGTTGTTCAGAAAAATCAATACGATGCTGGCTATACGAGGGCGAAAAATCTCAAGGGGTCGGAACGTATAGGGTTAAGGCAGTCACTTAATAACAGCGACTCACTGATATTAGGAGACTTTAACCTCCCCCATATCGACTGGGCGACACTGTCAGGTACAGAAGGCGAGTCACATAGAATGATCGAATTTCTAGAAGAAAATTATCTAAGCCAAATGGTTTCTGAGCCAACTCGACAAAATAATATACTCGACCTTGTTATAACGACCCAAGATAACCTTGTCAGTAGTGTCACGGTAGGAGAACACCTCGGTCCTTGCGATCATAAATTAGTGCGCGTCGACATTAAAGCTCAATCATCAGTGACTGAAAATAAAGTAAAGGTGCCCAATTTCAAAAGAGCTAACTTCGTAGAAATCCGACAAAAACTAACAGAAATACAACTATCAGATGACGGCAACGTAGAGGAAGCCTGGCTAAGCCTTAAAAATCACTTACTCACTCAGCAGAACACATTCGTCCCCTTGTGCGAGAAGCGAACTAACACTAATAAAAGCCCACCGTGGTTTAATAGCGAAATTAAACAATCAATCAATGAGAGAAAATTGTTTTACAGGTTAAAGAAAGAACAAAGCACGCCCGAGAACATTAGACTTTATAATGATGCCAGGCGACGAGTAAAAAGACTAGTAGGTCAGGCAAAGCGTAGATATGAAGAAAATATTGCAGCCAGCTGTAAAAATAACCCGAAATCTTTCTTCAGTTACATAAACAACAGAAAGGCGATCAAAAGTGGTATTGGACCTTTAACAAACAGCGACGGTGCACTAGTGACTGACAGCCAACACATTGCAAACCTCTTAAACGATTACTTTTCCTCGGTGTTTAATACTAACAGTCTTCCTCTCGCTACCACCAACACCAGTACTATTGTAAATCTCGAGCATGCATTGCCTAATTTTGAAATAACAACCGATGAAGTCCTTAAAGCTCTCCATTCACTTAAAACAAATAAAAGTCCTGGACCTGACAAAGTATATCCAACTCTGCTGAAAGAAACGAAGAGCGAAATACTCCTCCTCACAACCGTATTCAATATGTCCTCGACAAGGCATCGTCCCTTCAGATTGGAAAAAGGCTAACGTTACACCGATTTTCAAGAAAGGAGACAAAACAGTACCAGGTAATTACAGGCCCATTAGTCTAACTTCGGTTGTAGGTAAGCTACTTGAGGGCATAATTAGAGACAAAATTGTGAGTTACCTTGAAAGCCACTCATTGATTGGGGACTCACAACATGGCTTCCAAAACAAAAGATCCTGCCTATCAAACCTATTAACCTTTTATAACGACCTCTTCACTGTTTATGACGTAACCAAATCACTGGACGTAGTCTATCTTGATTTCAGAAAGCGTTTGATAAAGTCCCGCATCATAAATTACTTTACAAATTAAAGCAAATAGGTATTGACGGTCAAGTAAACCAATGGATCGCGAATTGGTTGAGCAACAGACAACAAAGAGTAGTGATTGACGGATTTAACTCAGAGTGGGCGCCTGTCACTAGTGGCGTCCCTCAGGGCTCGGTCCTTGGCCCAGTGCTCTTCATTATTTACATCAACGACGTGGATGTTGGACTCAATAACCGCATTAGTAAATTTGCAGACGACACAAAGATTGGTAACTCGGTTCTCACTGATTTAAGACAGGCAAAGCCTCCAAGAGGATTTGCACAAAATTTCAGCTTGGTCGGAAAGATGGGAGATGCCCTTTAACGTAGACAAGTGCCAGGTCCTTCAAGTTGGAACGAGGAATAAGAAGTTCGAATACGAAATGCGCGGCGTTAAACTCAAAAACGTTCAATGCGTCAAAGACTTGGGGTCAAAATCGCGTCAAACCTCAAATTCTCACAGCAATGCATCGATGCAGCAAATAAAGCGAACAGAATGTTGGGCTTCATTAAAAGAAACTTTGTATTCAAGAATAAAGATGTAATACTCCCACTCTACAACAGTTTAGTCAGACCCCACTTGGAATATGCGGTACAGTTTTGGTCCCCCCACCATGCAAAGGATATTGCTAAATTAGAAGGTGTTCAGCGTCGGGCAACGAAGATGATCCCTTCCTTGCGCAACAAATCCTACGAAGAAAGGCTTTCTACCCTTAACATGTTCTCTCTTGAGAAACGTCGCCTCCGAGGAAAACTGATCGAATGTTTTAAAATACTTAATGGTTTCACGAATGTAGACAGATCAACATTGTTTATGATTGATGACAGTCTGCGCACGAGGAACAATGGCGTAAAACTCAGATGTAGACAAGTAAATTCAGACTGCACCAAATTTTTCTTCACCAACGTTGTAGTGCGAGAATGGAATAAGCTCCCACCATCAGTGGTCCAGTGTAACACGATTGACTCCTTCAAAAATAAGCTCGACCGTCACTTCCTTCAACTTAATATCAACTAGAGTAGAAGTGCAACGTTTTGGAGTCTTCTGATTAATGTAAAATCACTTAGGTTTAAGGACAGACCACCAAGTCTGGACCATGGGGTCTGTGTGGTCTGATTTTCTATGTAAATCTATGTAAATCTCTCTCTCTCTCTCTCTCTCTCTAGTAGTAGTAGTAGTAGTAGCAGTAGAAGTAGTAGTACTTGGGGTAGTAGTAGTAGTAGAAGTAGTAGTAGTAGTAGTAGTAGTAGTTGTTGTTGTTGTTGTTCTCATAATGTGGGCGAAATGACTTAACAGTGTGGGCGAAATGACTTCACAGTGTGGGCGGAATGACTCCATAGTGTGGCGAAATGGCATGTGGGCGAAATGACTGGATACCGTTACCTCAAGTAACTTTCTTATAGTCGTGTTACCTATATTACTTGGGCAGGTGATGATCCTGTGTGCGATAATGATGCCTCATAAGACTGGGTGAATAAACTACTAATTTTACTCTGTGGTTTAAATGATCAACAATTAATTCTACTTTGAGGTATAATGAACCTACATAATTAATTAAGAGTGCCCATGAACGGCACGACAAAATGGTGACAGCGGTGGGATGATTTACTTTGATGATGTGAACAACAGGCTCGGGACGGGCTTCACTTGTTGAGAATTAGTGTCAGTAGAAGTGAAATTAAAGTGTCAACATGCCTGGAGATAAGGTAAAACTTGAGTCCTCAGGGGCAACAGGAGGACCCCAAGAGCCAGAAGTGAGGATGGTAGAGTTTGAGAACAAGTTGAAAGAGCTGGGGGATATTATTATTACACAGGGGGAAATTCTCAGCCAACTAGGTAATGAGACCCTTGTCAAGACAGAAGTAGGAACCTCACCTCCACTCAAAACTTTTTCTACTAAGCCCAGGGACATACCCATCCTGCAGTTACATGAACTGGATGATTTAGAGGCTGCAGGGAAACTCAGTCTCTTCTTTGACCTTGTCGAACAATGTACCACCGAGGATGGGGATAGAATAAAGGTGGCTAAAACAAGAGTTAGCTCAGAGCTTGCCATGGTCATTCATAATCAGCAGGGGAATCTGAAACAGTTCCTAAAAACCCAGTTTGCTGCTGAGGTGACTCTTGATAGGGCCTGGCAGCATTTTGAGAGCCATCAGTATGACTGGGCTCTCAACCCACAAGGGTTTGTGAATACTCTAATGTACAAATATGCTGTTATCGAAAGTAAGTTCCCCAGTGACACCCTCCCTAACAAAGAAAAGGCCATAAAAAGGAAATTGTGGAGTGGATTGCTAGCAGAGGCAAAAGGAAGGGTAGAAGGCTTTTTGGATGAGAGTTACCCCCTCAATAAGTTTGTTGACCGATTGGAGCACGAGAGACAGTTCATAATTGCAAAGCATGTCCCTACAATAGGTAGAGTTTAGAAGGAGCAACCTGCCTCAGAAGCCACTAACCCGAAATCTGAGTCAAAGAGTGAGCTCCAGGAGCTTAAAAACCAACTTGATTCACTCTCAAAGAAGCTTGAGCGCCTCACCCCGGGAAGACAGTGGTATTGCTCCTACTGCCGCAGTAATTCCCACGACCAGTGTGAATGTACACACAGCCCACCACCAGGTCATTGTTTTGATTGTTTACGAAAGTACTGTTGACGCGGGCACCCAAATTGTCCAGGGAAGAAGCCCCAATCTAACTCACACTGACTAGGATCCATAAGAAATACTTCCCCAATAATATCCATCGCAGTAAATGGGGGAATCGTGCAGGCTTTAGTTGACACAGGCAGTGGCCACACGCTGGTAAAGAAATCAGTAGTAGAGAGAAGGTGGGGAGATCAATACCAGGAAAGAAACGCCAAACCTAGCTGGAGTGACTGGCACCCCTCTACGTATTGTGGGAATGGCCTGGCTCGAGATAGCGGTTGGAGAAGAAAAAATTTATAAACAGTGGTTCCCAGTAGTGCCAGACAGCTACTTAGATTCAGATGTTTTGTTGGGCTGTGACATTTTAGGACAGGCCAGCCTCACCTGGAATCAGTCAAACCGCCTTATGCTGTGGGGAAATGCCACCTATCCTGTGTCCAGAGTAACAAAGAAATCAGGCAAGGTGGAAAGAGTACAGAGCCTTGCTGCCAGGGAAAATCAAAGGGTTAAAACACCTAACCAGCTCAGAGTGAGGGAAAGGCTTGTCATTCCTTCTTATCAGTCCCACTTGTACCCATTAGAGGTGAAGGCTGCAAAAGGGAAGACCATCATGGTTTACCCTCATCATGGTATTAGTAATCTGAATTACCCTTACATTAGCACAGTTAATGAGGAGAATAAGATAATATGCCTTATAGAGAACAAGGGTAGAAGTAACAGAGTACTCAAAGTTGGGACACTTTTGGGGACATATGAACAAGTAACCCCAGACAGCAGTAACGTGAAATCCACCACAGTCATCCACAACGATTTACTCCCACATTTAGATCAGCCACGTAGGAGTGGGGACAGGCGTGACAAACTTAGGGCTCTGTTAGAAAAGCAAGATTGGAATCATTTATCATAAAAGCAACAGCAACTTCTGGCAGAGGTGATCCAGGAGCATCACCTAACATTCATATTGGACAAAAATGAGTTGGGATGCATTCAATCTCCCCCAGTTAACATTGGTATTAGTGATCTAACGCCTGTTAGGAAACCAGCCTACCATTACCCGGAAAAGGCAAAAGAGATAATAGCAGATCTCCTACAAGATATGGAAGCTAGGGACATTATAGAACCTTCAACGGCAGCTTGGCTAAGCCCTATTGTCCTTGTTACCAAGCCAGATGGCAGTAAACGCATGTGTCTTTATTATAGAGAAGTGAACAGCCACCTCACCACTGACATTTATCCTCTCCCCAGACTGGAAGAGTTGGTGGAAACTGCATCAGGAAACAAGTACTATGCCACATTAGACCTGAACGATGCTTACTTCCAGGTGATGCTGGATGAGGAGAGCAGAGATGTTACCACCTTCAGTGACGGTGTGTCTTTGTACAGGTTCAAAAGGTTGCCTTTCAGCTTAAATTGCAGTCCAGCTATATTTTCCCGTCAGATGGCCACAATATTGTCTCCCCTTATTAAACAAGGCTGGATAAGGAACTATTTGGATGATGTTATTCTATGGGCTCCTGATTTTGACACTCTAGTTAAGAGGCTGGACACCCTTTTCAAGTGTTTCACCAAGAGTGGAGTCAAACTGAATCTTAGTAAATGTGCCTTTGGTCAGAGGCAAGTGAAATTCTTAGGTCACATTGTGTCTGAAGAGGGATGTCAGCCTGATCCGTCAAATGTAGAGGCAATAAGAGACATGAAAGCCCCAACCAAGGTGAAAGAAGTCTGCCGTTTCCTTGGAATGTGTGGCTTCTATAGGAAACATATTCCCAGATTTGCCAAAATTGCAACTCCTCTCACCAACCTTACTAAAAATAATGTAGCATTTGTGTGGACGGAGAAGTGTCAGGAAGCTTTTGAGAAATTGAAACAGTGCCTTACACAAGCACCAATCCTAGTAAGAGCAGACATCTCTCAGCCATTCGTTGTAACAACTGATGCCAGTAAAACACGTGGGTGGTGTACTAAGTCAAGTTCAGCCTGACGGGACAAACAAGGCTATAGCGTACTTCTCAAAGAAGCTGAAGCCAACAGAGGTTAGGTATTCAGCTACAGATAAAGAGGCACTAGCAGTGGTCCTAACATGTAGGAACTTCCATCATTACCTATGGGGAGCAAAGTTTACCATCTTTACAGACCACCAGCCCCTCACTAGTATATTTAAGAAAAAGACTAAGTCCCCCCGAATGAACCGTTGGATCCTGGAGATGAGGGAATATAACTATATAGTACACTATGTTCAGGGCAAGGATAATCATGTTGCTGATAGCCCTTCACAGCCAGTAAGGATGATACAGAGGCCTCAAGAACCAATATGGTTGGGTAAGAGCAAGGAGGAAATGAGGGCACTGCAGTTAGAGGAAGATAAATGGAAGGAAATGATTGAGTACCTTGAGGGTGGTAGAATTCCACGCAAAAGGTTTCCTTGTTGCACCCTGAACCAATTCTCTTTGTGGGATAATATCTTATACTATACAGCGACCAGGAAGGACGGCAGTGAACAATTTTGTCTTGTTGTCACCGAGTCCTTAAAGCAGAGTGCACTCCATCATGCACATGTCCAGTCAGGTCACTTAGGTCAAAAGAAAACCCTCACCACTGCAGAGTCTCTATTTTTCTGGTGTAATATGAAGACTGATGTATGTAATTATGTTAAAACCTGTTCCATTTGTCAACAACTGAAACATTCTGCAGGCTTACAGCAGCAGTGGCAAGAAATGGCAGCAGTAGATAAGCCTCTTGAAAGAGTCAGTATGGATGTAGTTGATATGGTAGCAGGTACACAAGGCTTTAGGTATGTATTGACTGTATTAGATCACTACAGTAGGTACACTAAATTGTTTCCCCTGAAGACTAAGGCCACAGAGGGAGTATGTGAAGCTTTCTTGAGTTATATTGCAGACTTTGGAGCTCCTAAGGCTGTCCTGGTAGATAATGGTGGCGAGTTCAGTTCGGCCTCCTTCCAAAACCTCTGCCGCACTAACCATATCACCCTGTGCCACACTACCCCATACCATCCCCAAGGAAACAGCATCAGCGAGCGCTACCACCGAACGCTCAAGTCTGTGTTGGACACCCTATGTCAAGGACACCTTCTTCGGTGGCCAAGGTTGCTCCCAGCATGCCAGAAGGTACTGAACATGGCAGTGCACACCACTATGGGTGAGCAGCCGTACTTTGCCTTCTTCTCGCGTTGTCCACCACGCCAGGTGGGTGTTTGTCTCCCAGAAATTGAAGGTACAGAGGAGAGTATAGCAGAAGCTCATGCTATCCTCAGGGAGACACACCAGAAAATGGCAAGGAAGTTTCGGGCAGCAGCTAACCGTGGGCGCAGAAACCAAATGGTCGGTGTGTGTTCTCTGGTGTGGGTGAAAAGTGAGGGTAGCCTACCTGGTACTTGTAAGAAACTTAATCTGAAATGGTTGGGCCCTTACAGAGTGGTTGAAGTGATCAGGGATGGTTCTGCTTATGTACTTGAGAATGTTTTTGATGGACGAATACTGCAAAGAGCTGCAGAGAAGGTGAAACCTTATTGTGGTAGTGAGGAGTGGATCACCGCTCCCAGAGAGGTAATAATCCCTGAAGAAACTGAACCTGAACCTTTACCGCCCTGAGTGTGTCGACCACCAAGGCGATATGTGGAGGAATGTTGTGTCCATAGTTCATAAACTTTTATCTGTGTTAGCTCAGGATTTTTACAATGGTACTACAATGTATGTTTTTTTTAGGATTTTGGGTTGTACAAGGTGTTAGCCTGATATGTTGAGGGGGAGGGGTTGTTAATTGAGGGACACCTAGGCAGGATGGGTTAAGCTCCACCTCTCCCTTACCCTTCTGCTGGTATTACACATTCCAGCTTGGTGTGGCTGGTGTCTATTCTTGGGGGATGATTTGTAATTGGTTGGGAAGGGATGCAGTATAATGTGGATATGCAAAGGGGGAACACCTCTCTTGAGCTCAGGTTTTAAGTTGTGCCGGCGTGGATGCTAGTAGGCACGTATGACAGATCCCCGTGTGCAGGACCTGGTAGTATCTCTTCATGAGGTGTCAAGCAGGCTCTCGGTTATATACCTATGGTTGCATTTCCTGCTGCGGAAACGGATGAGTTGTGTGATTAGGAAGTATGTCTGGGGGTTGAACGATTCTCTTTCTTTTCTGGATTTTTTTTGGGCGGATGTTGCGTGCTAAACAGGACCCCTTGGTGCCGTTTCCTGTCGCTGAGAGAGGCGAGTTTGTCCCGGTTGCGGACGCTCATCCAACCTGTTACCCAAGAGGGATACTGGGACTGGCAGCTCAAGTCGAGGAGGGGAGTAGTAAGGTCCGTAAGGGACGCTTTTAGCAGAGTCTAGGCACAGAAACTGTTCTCACGCAGTGGGCGGAGGCAGTATTTGGAGTACACCCTGTAGGAGCAGATGTTGTTAATGACTCCTGTTTGTGGAAGTTTCCACGTCTTTTGTGTTTACCTGCCTACCCAAGATGATATGAATATTGAATACTATGTTGTATTGCAGTTGTTGCTAGCCTTGTACTCCCATGGTAGGTGTGTCACCAATCTCCTGTACTTAGTATTATTTCTTATGGCTATGTTCTAGATTTACTTATGGGAAAAAATACCAAATCGAAGGGGAAGGTCGTGTAATGGCCCGAAATGTACTACAATTGTAATGGTATTTTTCCCCATGTAAAAAGAGTTAACCTGGGGTGTTTGCACAACCAGTTATATATGTATGTGGGTTTCTCATGAGACGGGGAGAGAGAGAGAGAGAGAGAGAGAGAGAGAGAGAGAGAGAGAGAGAGAGAGAGAGCGAGAGGGAAGAGATGGGGTTTGAAACAAAGAGGCCTGTTGTGCTCCCATATCTCCCCTACAATCTGTAGTGTCAACAAAATTCAGAGGTGTCAGGGGTCAAAACAGGGTATCGTTGCCAAAAGTGGTCAATCTGCCTTCTTTTAATTATTGCGGGAGAACGGTAAATATTTATAATGGAAATAAAATACCAGTGACCTTATATTGACATTGGAGGCCTACCAAGGAAATCTCAGGTCTCAAGCAGGCCTACCCCGCGACCAGTTTGTCACTCCGTGACGTCACACCAAGGCATTTTGGGGCCGAGACTAACGCCCCTTCCTCGCCCTAGGTTGTGGGAACGAGCTCATTCTCACGAGCGACATCGCCTCTTTCAGGTGAGGAAAGAGCCATTCACGGTGTTCAACTCACTTTGGCTATAATACTATATCTGATTCTCACGAGCGACATTGCCCCTTTCAGGTGAGGAAAGAGCCATTCACGGTGTTCAACTCACTTTGGCTATAATACTATATCTGAAACTGGATTCTCACGAGCGACATCGCCCCTTTCGGGTGCGCCAAAGGCAAGCCTGACAGATGGGAAGCTGGGCGTCGTCCAGACCAAGGCCAACATGCAGCAGTAAACACTTTTGAAGCTGCGTTGTGGGGGATTGCCTGTGGCAGGGTGTGTGAAGAGAGGAAGGAAGGAGAAGGCCAAAAGGGTGGTATGTGTCGTTCTCAGGGGTAACAATGGATAAGCGCAAACACTCACTAGTTTTAGTTAGGACTCAATTAAGGTGTGGAATGGTGGAGTCTGTGTTTCCCCGTGTGGGTGGAAACAGTTATGTTGTTGCTACTTATTCCCTTGTGTGCATGTTAGTTTAAGGTGTTAATGTTAACCTGTATTAATGGTATTTACAAATGTAATTAGTGATGTAAGATACGTAAGCTAACCTCTAATAAGTGGACCCTGTCCTATGACCCTTAATTCACCATCAGAATCTCTAAACAATAATTACCTCAAGTAACTTTCTTAAAGTCGTGTTACCTATATTACTTGGGCAGGTGATGATCCTGTGTGCGATAATGATGCGTCATAAGACTGGGTGAATAAACTACTAATTTTACTCTGTGGTTTAAATGATCAACAATTAATTCTACTTTGAGGTATAATGAACCTACATAATTAATTAAAAGAGTGCCCATGAACGGCACGACAACATGTTGAGAAATTATTGGACATCCTCACTGAATGTGTGAGCAACAAGGCACTTAATTAAGTCAGTATTCTTAGATGCTTCCAGTTCTCACATCAATTATTTCTAAAGGCCGAAAGGAGAGGTTAACACATACTCAAGAGAGAAGTCTATCCTATTCAACTCGCTATTTCTCCATAACCACAGCACATAGAGACTTCTGGATGGCGTCATTAGAAAGAGGAAGACTTTGTGGTTAGTACAAAATCCATCTTATTCACTCGTGCAATGTAGCTTAAGCGTAGTGTGTGTGAATACAGGCAATTTCGGGGTTGAGCGTGGGAAGGCCGGTCCCAGCGGTACCGAAGATACAGCCACCCAAGGATTATATGTAATGCGGGGAAAACTAAGAAATCGATAACCTGTAATAACTAAAGTGTTGCTTGTGAATCAGGTGGTTACGAAACGCAAGACAGACAGACGAACCAGATGTGGAGCTGGTGGCGTGACTACGCCTCAGCCAAAGGTGCCGAATGATCATTAGTTAGTTTTTTCACGGAGGATTGACGAGCAGAATTTTTCACCTTTGTTGAGTGAGAGAGAACCAGTTGCTTCGGAACTCCTTCTGAACTGGTAGAACAGGCCAATTGTATGTTAACTAAACCACCAATAAATGCGTTCACTAGCCTCTGGCGAGCCGCGGACAGTGGGGACTAGGTGAGAAGCCAACTGTGTGAGGGAGTCTCCCTCACACACCGTCTCGATCTCACCCCCACAGGTACGTTGAACCCAGCTCCTAGGGACCAAGCTTGTTAGTGTGTTATCTTGATACCATGTTAATGTTACTTAAAGAGTTGAATTGACACACACTGTCTTGACCTCACCCCCACAGGTTCCCTAGCATAATGAGCTGGTACCTCACTTGTGTGTCATTATATAGAGTACGTATGTGAACATCCCCTTTTGTGTGGGCTTATGATCACCCCCTTGGTATCTTAACCCCACACGAATACCTTGCCCCATGATCATCTTTGTGAAAACATATCGGTGGTTGAAAGGGGGGCTGGAGCCCCCCCTCAGCCCCCCCAATATTGCTGCCAGAATTACGGGCTTACAGAACTCACCTGATTTACTAATCTATTGTTGCACCAGCTTTTTTTATCAGTTAATTCTAGGAGGGCCAAACAACTGAACATTGATGCTATTATAGACACATTTGCTGCCAATCACCAGAACAGGTGCATAGTTTTAAAGTAACATCTTGATTTAAAGTTCTTGGGCTGTTTGCCATGCTCTAACTTCTACTATTCTTCCTTAGATTGTATTAACTTCATATAGAATCATTCTTTTCTGCCATGTTAACTACGTACTTACACATGTCTATATATTTTATTTCTTCACTTTGATGACATTTTGTGAAGCCCCTCCACATTTTACCCCAGCCCCCCCAATGAAAATTTCCTGGCACTGCCACTGATTATGCACCACAGAAACTTGACTAGGGTAGTTTTTGTCAGCTGTGGCCAGGACTCTATAGATATATATTTTATGAAATGTTCTGTGATGAGTATGACCTACTGGTGATTGGAATGATGAGTTGTAATCAGTATTGTAAAGTAACTCAGTAAAAGCTCGCTACCATTACCAACAGAATAATGAGTTGTCAACAGCATTGTTAATTAACTTCAGTAAGCTCGCTACCATTACCAACAGAATGATGAATTGTAAATAATATTGTTACTTAACTTCCATAAGCTCGCTACCATTATATACAGGTAACTCGCGATTTAACTTCCATAAGCTCGCTACCATTATATACAGGTAACTCGCGATTTACACGAGTTTGGTTTACACGTTTTTTAAATAACGCGGGGTCCAAAATAAAAAGAAATGTTTAATTTACACGTTTTTTTCACTTATACGCGATATTTTACGGAGTGGCCACCAGATGTCTTACGCAACTGGACTCACATGGCGCTGCGGCTACACAGCTGAGCTCAGTTCTTCCCGCGTGCCACTTGAACAACAATACAGTACCCACGCTGCCATGCTACTCAACAATAGGAGTGGGCAGGTACCGGTACCGGTACTAACAGTACCAGCTATACGGTACAGTACAGGTACCAGACTGCTCGGTACCGGTACCAATACTAGCCAGTCGCTCATGGTGTCCCTCATTTCTTCCTCACACAAGTGAGGCTGAAACTGAGTGCCTGAGTGGGTATCTCGGTGATATGGATATTCTCTCTCTCTCTCTCTCTCCACTGAATGAAGTGAATATTTATTTTTTGATAGAAACCTACCTCTTGTTTGATTTACATTGTCTTTGATTTACGCGACCTCTTCAAGGACACAATACTCGCGTAAATCAAGAGTTACCGTACCAACATAATGTGAATAAACCTCATAATAATTTAACCTTATGTTGTGTAACCCTAACAACTATGAAGCTCACTTGATAGGAATATATTAAAACAGAGGATCGAAGCTGAAGGCAACACATATATACTATAAGGATAGCTCACTAAGCTTTTGTTTTACATACAATGCACCGCAGATGACGTCACACATGTAAACAAATGGTGCTTGGCGGCAAACTAGTTTACTTCACTGTGTTCTCACCGTAGCGTGCTCAGTGAAAATGGTGATTTGTGGTGTATATGGGTGTTACAGTGGCTCAACTGCGGAAAGTCGTCAAGGTCTTAAGTTCATTAGGTTTCCTAGAGACAAACACACCTTGAAGAAGTGGATTTTGGCCTGCAAACGAAAAGATAAAGTGAAGGTGAAGTCTGTGCGGGTGAGGTCCAAACATTTTCCAAGAAAATGATAACATTAAAGAAAAGCCAATAATGCTCTATAGTGAAAGTTTGGTAAAGGTAAATTTATATAGTTAAAAAATTGCGCAAATATTATACAATATATAAGTATGTATAAAAAAATTACTTTCATTATAGTACATGTATATGACAGGATTAGTTACCCCTGCAAATCAAGTTATAGAAAACTAATGTTAATAGAAGTTTTTTATTTTTTTAAGTTTATTTTTTTATTTTTTTATTTTTTGATATACCCCAAGGGAGGAAGGCGGTGCATGCCGTGCAACCACCCAGACGGCTGGTAGAGATACCCAATTCTTTCAAGGAGGAGGCCCAACAACGGGGCTGAGGGTGTCGGAAAGAGCCCACCTTTCCACCCCCATGGCACCAGACAGGTCTCAAACCCATACGCACCAGCACAGTACACCACCGGAGCACAAGGCGGAGACTCTACCATGGGACCATGGGAACCCCCCCTTAATAAAAGTTTAGAAAACGTCAGCATCGATGGTAAACAGCAATATATTTCTGCAGCTTGTTTACCATGTTTCTCACATTATTTATATTATTGTATACTATTAGCCAACACAGGGCCGTTTCTAGTTCATCAGGCGCCCCAGGCAAGAATTCGTTATGGCGCCCCCCCCCCTCCGGGCTGGAAATAATAACCTAAACAATTTCGAACACAACTAGCATCACAAGTTCCACAACAAAAACAATATACTTTATTAATAAATCATCTTCACGTATATGCATACACAATAAGGAAAAGTATATATAGACTCAAAAGTATACTAATGATTTTTGTAAATTTTAATAGAATAACACCATTATCTTATTATCTTTTATCTTGATTGGCTTATTTTTGGCTTTTTCGACAAGGATTTTTTGTGATCTACACTCTACAGAGCCACATACATTAAATCAATTCAAAGCATGTATCACAGTTTCATGTTATAAAGCATTTCCATCAATTCACAGCATGTATCACAGTTTCATGTTATAAAACATTTCCATCAGTTCACAGCATGTATCACATTTTCATGTTATAAAGCATTTCCATAAATCTTCTATTTCTTATAAGGCATAGTGTTCATTAATACACATCTCATCTAAATCATAGCAATCCATAAAAATAAAAGTTTTTAGCCTCTTCTTTAAAGTAACAATATTATCACTACACTTAACATTATTTGGAAGCTCATTAAATAATCTCGGAGCACTATATTTGAACATTCTTTAGCCAAGTTCAGAATTGCACATAGGTTCATTATACATTTTTATTGCAAATCCTACCTAAGGTAAACTGAAAAGGTAATCTTGCCAATCTAAAACCAAAGAACTCAATGTATAAATGTTGAGGTCTATGCTAAAACTATTAAATAAAACTTTCCTTCACTTCTTTTCATATTTAAAACCTGATTCTTCTTGACTTCCTTGCAGCAAAATCATCTATAGTGTCATCATACGAAATCTGTTTGGATATTTCTCTATTAATACTAATTATTGCCAGCCCATTTAGGCGCTCCTGTGACATAGTAGACCTTAAATATGTTTTAATGAGCTTAAGTTTAGAGAAGCTTCTCTCTGCAGATGCCACAGTCACAGGTGTAGTGACAGCAATTCTTAATGCCACCCACATGTTTGGATAAATCTCTTTCAGGCCTTTCTCCTCCAGAAAAACAAGAAGGTCTAATGTTGTCATATTTTGCTTTGGCCATTGTTTTGGAAATGACTGCATCTCTACAATCAGTTCATCATAATTTAAGTCAGCCTGATCCCCAGATGTGAGCGTATTACACAAATCTTTTGCCTGCTTTTCTAGCTCACTAGCTGGCAGGTCAGGGAAGTTTATGAGAACACTGAATTTCTTTGCAACATCACTCATCATTCCAGTTCTCTCTCTCAGGGATTCAATGGCCACATCCACAACTACATTGAAAAATGAAAACTCTATTTTCTTCAAGGCATCGGTAATAGGCTCATCAGGGGCCTCATAAGAGAATTGCCTTTTAGTAGTTCTGAGTCTTTTCTGCTTTAGTGCAGCTTCCACATTCATCTCTTCACACATCTCTCTGGCAGATGTCTGGGCATCAGCAAACCCAGTGTCTCTGTAGCTAATAAGGGAGGTTTCAGTCTTCTTGAGAATGTCAACAGCTACATCAAGATGCATGCATTGTGATTGCAGAAGTTTATTCACAGTTTGAATTTTTCTAAGGATATCATACCACACCACCGTGCAAATAGAGAACCGGTATGATCCCACCTCTTCTGCTAAGGCTTGTGCTTCAATTTTAATGGCTGGATCTGCAGTGCTTGCTCTGACCTCTAAAAGAGCATCTCTCACTTTTGCAGCCTGGAATCTTACAACCTCAACACTGTTGATTCGACTCTCCCACCGTGTGTCTGCCCAGGATTTCAAAGTTGTGTCCACATGTTTTTTTAGGGTCGACCACCTTTGAGTGGAGGCAGAAAAGAGATTAAATAGTTTTTGCAGGTAGCCAAAGTAGTCAGCTGCATCTGAGGAGCTCTTTGCTGCATCACACACAACCAGGTTAACAGTGTGTGCTCCACATGGAATAAATAAAGCCCTGGGGTTTAACTGAAGAAGTCTGGCCTGGACTCCCTTGTTTTTTCCTTTCATATTTGCCCCATTGTCATATGACTGTCCTCTGCAGTCTTCAAAGGGGATATTAAGCTCTTTAAGTTTTTTGAGGATGAGTGTTGAGAGGCCTTCTCCTGTTGTCTGCTCGGCCTCAAGGAACCCCATAAAATATTCCTTAATTTGTGCAGTGCCTTCAGCTGCAACTATTCGAATTATCACAGATAATTGCTCCTTGTGACTTAAGTCTGGAGTGCAATCTAAAATAATTGAAAAGTATTTGGACTGTCTAATTTCGGTCACCATGCACTCCACAATCCTCTCACTGATGCAGTCAATAAGCTCATTTTGAATAATATTGCCTAGGTAGGATGTATGACTGGCACCTCCTTGCACCTTCGCAATATGCTCTTTGAGAACAGGGTCAAACTGAGCCATGAGTTCAACTTCTTTCAGAAAGTTCCCATTATTTGGCTGGTAAAGTGTGTCTGTGGACCCTCTGAGAGGAACATTTCGTTCTGCCAGACTATGAATTATAGCCACGAACCTGGTAAGTACCTCTCGCCACCTTCGCCGTTCAGTGTTTATTAGTGCCAGCTCAACTTTGTCAATTGTTTGCCCCTTTTTAATACGGCTCTCCAGTTCTTTCCATGACCCCATATTCTTTGTATGTTCTGGACTGTTCTCATGCATTTTGAGTGAGTCACTGCAGTTTTTCCAGTCATTAAAGCCATCTCTGCTTAGTTTAAATGTTTTCTGGGAAAAGAGTTTGCAACAAAAACAGTATAAACTATCTTTTTTCTTGGAATATGTCAGCCATGTTCTTTTGATTTTCTCCCCGTTCACTAGCTGTCTGTAGAAGTAGTGATGATGACAACTTCTTCCATCCTGTTTCTTTGGGAATGGGAACTCTGATTTGATTACATATGGCCCTCGACTTACCAACTCGATCCTCTCTCCATCAGACAACTCGGGTGACCAGTCAGCGGGATCAATGGGTGCTGCTGTAACAAACTCACTGTACTCACATACATCTGTTGCTGTGCCTATTGGGGTTGATTGTGAAGTATCTTTAGGCAGGGGGAGTGGGACATCGTCATTGAGTGTGCTGCAGCTGCTGGTGCTGGGTCCTCCTTCTGTAAGAATCAAACATACACATGAAATAGCTTCTGAAGGCATCTAAATGAAATGGTCAATCACAAGAGACATAATCACATTTTTATGTTTCTGACTGTGCATCGAGTTCAGATTCTGATGCTGACTTAGTACCTGATTATATATCTAACTAGAAAAGCACTCTGAGAGCACAGACCTCCCCCAGGCCATACTAAACAAACAAACAGACAGACAAACCAACGGGGGTGAAAACATAATCTCCTGGCGGAGGTAATAACTCTGTCCTTATCTCATGACCAACATTTCCTGAAAATTTTATAAAAATCCGTCCATAACTTCTTCGGGCCTTGGCGGAGGTATGCGCATAATGCGCTCTCCGAGTAAATATGTAATCGTTATCCTCTCTTACTACTGATGGCTGTAGTAGATTCATAATATGATCTGTTAAACTCACCTGGATCTTCTACTTGGGCAGAAGGCATTGACACCGAGGCCTCCTCAGACTCCTCTGTAGCAGCTTTTACAGGTTGCTGTTGTGGCTGCAGGTATTTTCTCAATGCATCTGGACAAAAAGAAATTACAGTATATATGTTAATTATGCATATAAACATCTCAATTTTTATAGTACAAATATCATTATATTGCAGTATGTAGGCCTATGCTTAGAGCCTACAAGTTACAATTAACTTTTGAGAATCCTTGAGAATGGGTTCTTCAGACCATCATTGGCCGTTTTAATACAGATTAAGAAGGATCTGAGGAACATATAAAAAAATTTAAGCTCCCATAATATTCGGTTGGCCTTTTTAGGCCTACTAACAGGGTCCCTAAGCAGTATTCGAAATAAGGTGGGGTCGGGGGGGGGTTAACCCACCCCAAATGATAGAGAGACCCATGGAAATGTTTAATTTCAGAGGACTCACGATAGGTCCTCTGAAGACCCTGGCAAATGCCAATATTAACTAATATAGGTAGCACAAAAGTCGATATTAGAGTAATCCAGGAGAACTTATGATTTAAAATAATAATAATAATAATAATAATAATAATGATAATAAATAATAATAATAATAATAATAATAATAATAATAATAATAATAATAATAATAATAATAATAATATAGGCTAGGCTAATGCACACAAACACAGCTGCACACATACCTCTACTTTGGACTCGTTTTTCCTCTTCCTCCTTTTTTCTTTTCTTGTTTGCTGCACCTGACAGCTTGAACTGCCTCTTCATGATGGATAAAAGCTTAAATGCTTGACAGCTGAGTTGGATTAACGAAGTGCGGGGCCTGTAGCAGATTGATTTGTTGTACAGATAATGAATATTTTATGGATTTCATTTACATTCTATAACAGAAACAAAAACGACAAAAGTCTAATGTAATGTTTTATTTGCAAGGAGAAATATAAAACAAAAAATTCAAAACCTCCCCACCACCTTTTAGCAACCAATATATTATTTGGGGTGCGCGTACCCCCAGGGATACGCACACCCCAGTTTGGACAACACTGGCCTATACGAGTATATTGTTACGCCACCCCCCCTACCACACACCATACACGGGCAGGCAGGTGGCGTGATCCCCAGAACAGCCACACGGGCACCAGTCACTCACAGCGGCCCACATCGAACACCGAGGGGAGGAGGGGACGAGGCAGGGCACAAAGGATACACGTTCAACACTAAGTTCTAGTTTAATGACAGGTTCCTCACACAGTACAGCAACTTTCAAGGGCACAGAACAGTTAATCAGGCACAGTACAGGGGCACGGCAGACACGCACACCGGAAGCACACAGCTCGCGAGCGGAGCAGCTCAACACTCCCTAAGCCCAGACACGCGCCTTCAACTACTCCTCAGCGCCTCTCGCTCGCCACTCTCCACTCTGCCGACTCCGCACTTCCTGCCCGGCGGCCGGAGGCCCCCGGGCTCCCCTCTGTCTCTCTTGTCCCAACAAGTAGAGTTGCACCATGCTGAGCTAACATTGCATCATGCTACAATTTCATCACATTACACATACAATCATTCACATACAGCACATTCGTAACACTATCTCCTCCTTCAAAAGGCAGTCGACCCGGCTGCCCCAACATTCAACAAACAAAACATGAAATTAATCAAACTAATCAGTCCCCTGGGACATCACTAAAGTCTCTTAACCATCCCGGCCGACGCCTCTCTCGCCGAGGGCGCCGCTGGGATGCGGGCGGCGGCAGGCAGGCGGTGGCACTCAGAGCGGCGTCGTCGGCCCCAAGTCCTTGCTCAGGGTTGTCACTGACATCTGCCGCTTCGCCCGCACCGCCCATGTTCTCGTTCGCCCCTTGGTCGACCTCATACACGTCCCCTTCGCTTCTGCTTAGGCTCACGTCCCTCTTGCGCCGGTCGTATGTCTCCTTGCTTGCCCCGTACGCGTCGGTGCACCTCAGCCAGGCTTTCCTGCAGTGCCGCTGCGAAGCCAGAGGTGACGGTGGGCAAGCTCACGTCGGGAGGCCGCCCCGTGACCAAATCCACCGGTAGCCTGAGCTCCCGGCCGAACATTGAACACAGAAAAATACATGCAATACACATAAATCAGTCTGTCTTCCACAGTCTCTTCTCGCGCCCCCAAGGGGCTCCGCCTGTCAGCCACGCCGTCGACCAGCCGTCAGTCCTCAGTGGGCTCTTCCACGCCATCCGCTCCACGTGACGCTCGGGACAGTCGACACCGGCTCCTGGCCTCCACCCTCGGGGCAAGGTGCCCTCGCCAGGCTGTGACTACCTCCCCACGCAGCCATGCTCGAAAACCTCCTGGGAGCAAAGGGCACCATTCCGGTCACCCTCTCCAGCTCCCGTCCGAGGCCACCACGAGCCTTACTGGCCTGCGTCAGGTAGTCGAGGCCCAGCAAGCACGGCTCGTCTCGATCGGCGACGTCCATCGGCCGGCGCTCCACAGCGCTGCCTACGCCGATACGAGCCTCCACTGGCCCCTCCAGCAGCACACACTACCCCGGGTCAGGCCGCGCCGAGCACTCCTCAGCCCCCGGTGTCCACTGTCACGCGTCGTGGCTACAACTGCTAAGCCTCCCACTGGCAACACGCTGGTCGGGCGGCGGCAGCTTACACAAGGCGGGGCCCGAGGGCGGGAGACGGCTGGAGGTCGGCTCCCTTCTCCAGCCCGTCCGCGCTTCCCGCCCGCGCCGCGTCCCTGGGCCTGGGACAGGCACTCAAGCGGTGGCCTGACTGGCCACAGTCCTTACAGCGCGGCTGGAGGGCGTCGGGGCTCAGCCGGTCGAGGGAACGCGTCCTTCGCTCCCCCAGGCACCGACTGCACCTATGCCCCCTCTTGCCACAGCCCCCGCACGAGCCACGGAGACCCTCCGGGCTCGCCTTCATCTTCACCTTCGCCATCCGGCCCCGGAGGTCATGGCAGGGCGGGGCGGCCGCCGCTAGGCCGCTTGTCATCGTCAAGGCCCCGAACTCCAAGGCCCTCGTCAGCGCGTCGTCGGTCCACGGCAGGGGGTGAGAGTCCTCGCCAGTCTCGTCCCTCAGCGCCCGGCAGTCCTCACAGAAGCGCTGCGTGCCGTCCTTCTTCATATCCAGGACGACTGCTGAGGGCCACGGACAGTCTGTCCGCTCCATCACCCCCTGCGCCGCCAGCTCGTTGACGGCGCGCTGCAATTCCTCCCGCCTGGCCGGCACGACACGTCGGGGCGGGCTCCTGGTGGGCGCACCATTTCCCGTGCTGATGTTGTGATTCAACAACCCCGTGCAGCCCAGCAGGTCCAATCCACCCCCGCTGAACACGTCCGCGCACCGAGCCAGGTTGTGGCGCACCTTCGTCTGCGCTTCCGTCAGGTGAGCGGCGCTCCGGTGCATCGAATCCTCCAGGAAGTCGGGCAGCGGCCTCACAGCGGCCAACTCCGCGCTCCCCGACGGCTCCTCTAGTTGTTCCACCTCTTCACAGGTGCCCAGCTTGGCACCAGCGGGTACTTTCCGAGCCTCGTCGGAGGAGTTAGCCACCAGCACCGTGACTGACTCCTCCCCCGCTCCTTCGAGACTGTCCGGCTGCCACACCACCAGGCAGCTGCAGGCCCTCCGTGGACTCCACCGTGCCTTCCGCTGGCATCGCGTCCGACCGGCAACACAGGACCCTAGCCTCCGTCCCCGGGGCAAGGTGCAGTCGCTCCGCCGCGACTACCTCTGCACAGCCGACCTTCGGGAGCAAAGGCGCCTGTCCGCGCAGCCTCTCCAGCTCCCGTCCAAGGTCGGCACAGGCCTCGCCCTGCGGCAGGTAGTCGAGGCCCAGCACGCACGGCTCGTCTCGATCGGCGACGTCCATCGGCCGGCGCTCCACAGCGCTGCCTACGCCGATACGAGCCTCCACTGGGCCCTCAGACTGTACGTAGTGCCCCGTGACGCCACACAGCCTCTGTGGCGCGTCCTGGAGTCGCGTAGCGGCCAGCATGTCAGGCCGCCCCAAGGTCCTCTCGGCGCTCCCCACCAAGCGGCCGGGCCCGTCCACTGAGCCCCGTAGCGCTGCTGTCAGCTGCAGCGCCTTCTCATCCTCGCCCCAGCCCTGGGCAGCAGCTGGCATCTTGAACTTGGCCTCCCATGCCAACTTCCCGTCGTGCTCCGCTGGCTTAAGCCTCCCTGAGCGCGGGGAGGCCGAGGGGCCGCAGAGAGGAGCGGGCGGACCACGTGGGCTGCAAGCCGGCCGGCATGGCGGAGAGGGAGGCGGTGAGAGAGGCAACGAGGCAGGGTTAATGGGTCCGACTCCAGCACCAGCTGGACCCAAGGGAGCGGCTCCGACGGCTCCCCAGCCTCCTGCAGCCTCCACCGGCTCCGCCACGACGCCACCGGGCTTCAGGGGCCCTTGCCAGGGACCCCACGCGGAGCCCCGCCAGTCCGCCACCCGTGCACCCGCCGCCAGCACACGTGACGCTTCTTGTTCCTCCCCGCACCACGTTGCCACCTCTCGCTGCTGCCATGGGAGAGAGAGCGGACTACGTGACCTGCGAGCCGGCTGGCATGGAGGAGAGGGTGGGGGTGAGGGAGGCAACGAGGCGGGGGCTCCCCAACCTCCTGCGGCAGCTATTGGTTCCGCCACGACGCTACCAGGCTCCAGGAGTCCTTGCCAGGAGCCCCAGATAGGCCCCTGCAGGACCGCCGCCCCGGCGCTTCCTGCCAGAACTGAGCCTTCTTCCTCCGCGTGCGACGGTGCCACCTCTCGCAGCTGCCTCTCCGCCTCCCTCAGGCCTCGGACCTCGCCTTCCGGGGTCCGCACCTCCTCCAGCCGTTCACTCCTCGCGCTGTCGCAGCCCTGGTCGGTGTACTGCTGGGTTTCCACCTTCAGCGACGAGAAACAGCTCTGGAGGACATCGGCAAGATGGCGTGCCTGCTCGTCTGCCCTCTCTTCTGCCCTCTGAGCCTGCTCGCGTGCCCTCTCGTCTGCCCTCTCTTCTGCCCTCTGAGCCTGCTCGCGAGCCCTCTCTTCTGCCCTCTGAGCCTGCTCGCGTGCCCTCTCGTCTGCCCTCTCTTCTGCCCTCCGAGCCTGCTCGCGTGCCCTCTCGTCTGCCCTCTGATCCAAATCCTGCCTCATACTGGCCAGCATGGCAGCGAACAATTCCATCTGGCCCGGCTTCACCTCACCCGGGTCAGCCTCGGCCTTGCCCGTCTCCTCACCCTCACGGCGATCACTGGGGGACGCCATGACACTCGGCGCGCTTCACTGTTCACTTATCCCACTCCTTTGGCACCAAGTGTTACGCCACCCCCCCTACCACACACCATACACGGGCAGGCAGGTGGCGTGATCCCCAGAACAGCCACACGGGCACCAGTCACTCACAGCGGCCCACATCGAACACCGAGGGGAGGAGGGGACGAGGCAGGGCACAAAGGATACACGTTCAACACTAAGTTCTAGTTTAATGACAGGTTCCTCACACAGTACAGCAACTTTCAAGGGCACAGAACAGTTAATCAGGCACAGTACAGGGGCACGGCAGACACGCACACCGGAAGCACACAGCTCGCGAGCGGAGCAGCTCAACACTCCCTAAGCCCAGACACGCGCCTTCAACTACTCCTCAGCGCCTCTCGCTCGCCACTCTCCACTCTGCCGACTCCGCACTTCCTGCCCGGCGGCCGGAGGCCCCCGGGCTCCCCTCTGTCTCTCTTGTCCCAACAAGTAGAGTTGCACCATGCTGAGCTAACATTGCATCATGCTACAATTTCATCACATTACACATACAATCATTCACATACAGCACATTCGTAACAATATATATCCTACACTAGTCTGCTGGGCTTGTTAATATTGAAACAGACAGTCACTCACACAACGTAACCAAACCAAACATGAGAAACTTTTATTATATACAGTACATAACATAAGATAACATAATGATGCAATACGCTTTACATCACCATTCGTAACAATATATTGTTACAAACCCACTGCCGGCCCAACACCACCTCTGGCAGGCGCGTCAGCTAGGCCGGTTTCTCAGTGACTCAGGTAACCGGCAGTACGTGTCCGCGTCAGCCAGCCAGCTCCGCCGTCACTCCCTCCAGGCTCCAGCACTCTCACACTGTCCGTACTGTAGGCACTTCCCCGTCAGATCCACAGCTCTCCACTGAGCTACAGCCTCCCACAGGCTAGGCGAGCCCAAGACAGTAGGAAGACACCAGAGTGCAGGAATTACCACCAGCGTCCCAGGGCAAAACCAAAACAATCCCCCGCCTTCAACTCGCCGTTCCCGCTCGCCCAGCTCCGCCTCTCCGCCTACAGCACATTATCGTACCCCGCGTAACAATATTAATTTTGGATGCCAATTTGGCGCCCCCCCCAGCAAATGGCGCCCCAGGCGACCGCCTGTGTCGCCTGTGCCTAGAAACGGCCCTGAGCCAACAGAGCAGCTGCCTAATTAAATTACTTATCCTTAGCAATCAAAAAAGTGCAAAATCCAACCATGAATAAGAACAAATAAGGGTTTTCTAGTACATTTTATACCGTGAGAGCAGGGTGAAAGTGAACCAGATGACGCACCGCATTCATGACATCATCGATGACGTTTCAGTGAGCTATCCTTTTAGTGTATAATCCTTGCAGCCACCCCCGGTCATTTAGGGGTTAAGGGTACAAAGGCTTTGTCAAACTACCACATTGATCATAAAGCTATCCACCAAAATGCCTACAACTCCATTGAAAGCTTTGTTGAATGCATACGCTTGTGTGCCAAAATGTTTCATAATCTGGCCCTCTCCCTCCTGGCTTCAAGACACAGGCATGAACACCGAGGAGAAAACTTGGCACATCTTTGCTGGGATGCTTAATGAATAACGCTATTAGTAAGGCTGACTCTAATGCTATTAACAACCCTGCGAGGTGTCTTGATAACTGTTGAATATCGACACAGTGGCTAAGATCTGGAGGTGAACGGAGGGTTGGCTGGTGGCTGCTCGATCTCTCTCTCGCCATGCTGAGACTTTATTTCAGCGACAGGAAATTAGACAGACAAAACTTGAGAAAGGCAAATATGTACCTTTCTCTGTTCAACTAAGAATACGAAATTTGATTTACAGAAACTAAATGAAATTTATTATAAAGGAAAATAATGGATTCAGTAATTTCAGCTTAAACTGTTGGATTTATAAAAATGTGGAGGAGTAATCAAAGAAACTGTACTTTACATGGGAGACTTAAATAACTTCTTCACTAACTTCAACAATAACTCCCACAACTTTCCCTTCAGACTCTACTTCTAAAGCAACCCAAAGAAGTGTTTTAATTACTCCTATATCTTTCTTTCCCTGGACTTCTGCAACAACCCAGTGAAGTATCTAGACAACCCCTCCAACTTTCTCTACAGACTCCACTTCTGGCAAGAACCCAGTGAAGTGTCTTGAAAACTCCCACAATTTTCCTTTCAACAACCCAGTGAAGTGTCTTGAAAACTCCCACAATTTTCCTTTCAACAACCCAGTGAAGTGTCTTGAAAACTCCCACAATTTTCCTTTCAACAACCCAGTGAAGTGTCTTGAAAACTCCCACAACTTTCCCTTCAACAACCCAGTAAAGTGTCTTGATAACTCCCACAACTTTCCCTTCAACAACCCAGTAAAGTGTCTTGATAACTCCCACAACTTTCCCTTCAACAACCCAGTAAAGTGTCTTGATAACTCCCACAACTTTCCCTTCAACAACCCAGTAAAGTGTCTTGATAACTCCCACAACTTTCCCTTCAACAACCCAGTAAAGTGTCTTGATAACTCCCACAACTTTCCCTTCAACAACCCAGTGAAGTGTCTTGATAACTCCCACAACTTTCCCTTCAACAACCCAGTGAAGTGTCTTGATAACTCCCACAACTTTCCCTTCAACAACCCAGTGAAGTGTCTTGATAACTCCCACAACTTTCCCTTCAACAACCCAGTGAAGTGTCTTGATAACTCCCACAACTTTCCCTTCAACAACCCAGTGAAGTGTCTTGATAACTCCCAGAATTTTCTCTTCAACAAGCCAGTAAGGTGTCTTGATAACTCCAACAACTTTCCTCTCAACAATCACGCGAATGTCTTGATAACTCACACAACTTTCTCTTCAACAACCCAGTGAATTGCCTTGATAACCCCTCCAACTTTCCCTTCAGACTCCACTTTTAGCAACAACCCAATGAAGTGTCTTGATAACTCCCACAACTTTCTCTTTCTCAGCTTCTGCAACATTCTCATTCTTTGCTATACTTTCCATTCTGTTGAGCATCATCTCTCCTCCCCTACACATCATCTGTCCTTCATCTTCTTTACCTCTATGTGCTACTACTAACTGCTAAATCCCATATATAAAATACTCTACTGTAGCATGCTTAATATTACTATAAAAAAATAATTCATGGTTAGACTATATCCTGAGCAGTTCTTGGAGAGTAAGACGGACGTGTATTTGCCGAGCAGTTCACTAAGCAAGTCGACCTATGTCCGTAGTTACTTACAAGCCAGCTTGGTATGATTGAGAAAAATAGTAATTTTTTGCAACTCAATTTGTTCACATTTGTTTCTCACCTTGACCTAACTGATAACATACTAACAGCACAAAATAATAATGGACTGCACACTGCTTAGTAAATAGCCACTCTGTACAATTTACTGTGGTCACACTGTACACCAGCATACAATAATGTACAATACATTCATAACATACAATACAAAATTTAAAGATAAGTAACAATTCATATGCACTCATTTTCTATAGAGTCGATTACTCACTAGCCGGCCATACCTTTGAACACTGAGCCTCCGCAGGGCCTGTGAGCCGGTGGTAGTCTAGAAAAGGCTAAACTAGCATCCACTTGCTGAATCAGCTCAAGTATTAACTGCATGCGAGTGATTGTCTCTATAGGGGTAATTTTTTGGGCTTTTTATACACTTTGCCCAGAATCAAGCTTATTCTATTCTTCAGCTTAAAAATCTTTCGTTATCACAAAATCTCAAAGTCTAGGCCAATTTTAATTCTTCCAGAAATGTCTGGCATCATGCCAAAATCATCTCACAATTTTGCTTCTTGTTTCACCTCTGAATAATCCTGATGGCACTACAGCTGTCACATCTGTTTCTAAAGCTGAACTCTCTGCTTAGTTTTTCTTTGAAAATTCCACCTTGGACAATACACAGCATATTCCTGCATGCCTTCTCCCTTCCTGTGGCTCCACTGCACATGACTTTCTACTCTCATTCATCCCTATAATATCAAGATCCCTTATGCAAAAGTCTCAGCATCTTTATCATTCCATCAATTTTGTTGGTAAACTCTGGAAATCTTCCTCTGTATTTCTGCCTCTCTAAAACCTGAAGAGGAAAGCTGATTATAAATACACCTTGCTAACCAATTGTAACCATCTCTTTGGAAGAATACTACTCTCCACTTTGCAGGGGCAACAATACAGTGAAAATATCTTCAGAATACCACTGCATTCCCCCAAGTCATGTTTTTTTCCGGAAACACTCTAGAACTTGAGATGCAGCTGAGGAAATCCTTATGAGTTATGAGTTTACAGCATTTTGAGAGTCAAGAATACACATCTAAACACGGCCTTGAACATCAAGGTGTTGGTGAGCGGCAAGGCAGCTGTTGTGAAACTGTCACCATGTGGTCAGCCTACCTTTAGACAGAGTCACTGGAATAGGCTACAGTATGAGGCATTTAATGTAAAAGGAATGACTAAAGCATCTGAGGAGGCATTCTGTTTTTGGCAGCATCTGGCAGCTAAATTCTTGCTGCATGAAGGAAGGAAGGATAGAGCGAGGAGACGAAAGGAGTCAATGGTTGAGAGATGAATGAGAAGAAAAAAGAGGACGAGGAAGTGAATGGTTGAGAGATGAATGAGAAGAAAAAAGAGGATGAGGAAGTCAATGGTTGAGAGAAGAATGAGAAGAAAAAAGAGGATGAGGAAGTCAATGGTTGAGAGAAGAATGAGAAGAAAAAAGAGGACGAGGAAGTGAAGATTGAGGAGGGAAAGAAAGAAAATTACGATGGTGACCATGAGAAAAAGTAGAAGTAGACGGAGGAGAAGGATCAGGATGACAGTGGAAAGAAGACAGATGAGGAGGACCAGAAGAACAGTGCTGGCCAAAAGAAGAAGGAGGACCAGAAGGGTGGTTATGACCAAAAGAAGAAGAATTACCATAAGGGTGGTTATGGGCAAAAGAAGAAGGACCAGAAGGGTGGTTATGGCCAAAAGAACAACCAGAAGGGTGGTTATGGCCAAAAGAACGACCAGAAGGGTGGTTATGGCCAAAAGAAGAAGAATTACCAGAAGGGTGGTTATGGCCAAAAGAAGAAGAATTACCAGAAGGGTGGTTATGGCCAAAAGAACAACCAGAAGGGTGGTTATGGCCAAAAGAAGAAGGACCAGAAGGGTGGTTATGGCCAAAAGAACAACCAGAAGGGTGATTATGGCCAAAAGAAGAACCAGAAGGGTGGTTATGGCCAAAAGAACAACCAGAAGGGTGATTATGGCCAAAAGAAGAATTACCAGAAGGGTGGTTATGGCCAAAAGAACGACCAGAAGGGTGGTTATGGCCAAAAGAACGACCAGAAGGGTGGTTATGGCCAAAAGAACAACCAGAAGGGTGGTTATGGCCAAAAGAACAACCAGAAGGGTGATTATGGCCAAAAGAAGAATTACCAGAAGGGTGGTTATGGCCAAAAGAACGACCAGAAGGGTGGTTATGGCCAAAAGAACGACCAGAAGGGTGGTTATGGCCAAAAGAAGAAGAATTACCAGAAGGGTGGTTATGGCCAAAAGAACGACCAGAAGGGTGATTATGGCCAAAAGAAGAAGAATTGCCAGAAGGGTGGTTATGGCCAAAAGAACGACCAGAAGGGTGGTTATGGCCAAAAGAACGACCAGAAGGGTGGTTATGGCCAAAAGAAGAAGGACCAGAAGGGTGGTTATGGCCAAAAGAACGACCAGAAGGGTGGTTATGGCCAAAAGAAGAAGGACCAGAAGGGTGGTTATGGCCAAAAGAAGAAGGACCAGAAGGGTGGTTATGGCCAAAAGAAGAATTACCAGAAGGGTGGTTATGGCCAAAAGAAGAAGGACCAGAAGGGTGGTTATGGCCAAAAGAAGAATTACCAGAAGGGTGGTTATGGCCAAAAGAAGAATTACCAGAAGGGTGGTTATGGCCAAAAGAAGAATTACCAGAAGGGTGGTTATGGCCAAAAGAAGAAGGACCAGAAGGGTGGTTATGGCCAAAAGAAGAATTACCAGAAGGGTGGTTATGGCCAAAAGAAGAATTACCAGAAGGGTGGTTATGGCCAAAAGAAGAATTACCAGAAGGGTGGTTATGGCCAAAAGAAGCAGGAGGACAATAAGGACGATGGCAAAGAGAAGAAGAAGAAGGACGAGGACAAGAAGGACGACGATGGCCAAAAGAGGAACAGTCAAAAGAAGGAGGAGAGGCAGGATGACAAACAGTACTACCAACATGATTTTTTTTTGCCTTTTTCAGAGCTGTTGGCAAGACTGAATTAATTTTGGTGTTAGTGTTGGTGGCCTTTTTCATGGTGGTGTTGGGGTTGGTGGGAGTGGTGGTTGTGTTGGTGGTATCATTGTTGTTGGTGTTGGTGGTGGTGGTGGTGGGGGGAGTGCTGGTGTTGATATTGGTGAGGATGGAGGTGGTGGTGTTGGTGGTAGTGTCATTGGTGGTGGTGGTGTTAGCGTCGTTGGTGGTGGTGTTGCTGTTGTTGATGGTGTTAGCTTTGGTGTTGGTGTTGTTGTTGTTGGTATTAGCTTTGGTGTTGGTGGTAGTGTCGTTGTTGTTGGTGGTGGTGTTAGCCTTGGTGGTGGTGGTGGTGGTAGTGTCAGTGGTGGTGGTGATAGCTTTGGTGGGGTTGTTATTGTTGTTGTTGGTGGTGGTGTTAGCTTTGGTGTTGTTGTTGTTGTTGGTGGTGTTAGCTTTGGTGTTGTTGTTGTTGTTGGTGGTGGTGGTGGTGGTGTTAGCTTTGGTGGTGATGGTGGTGGTGGTGTTAGCTTTGGTGGTGGTGTTGGTGGTAGTGTCATTGGTGGTGTTGTTGGTTTTGGCTTTGGTGGTGGTGCTGTTGTCATTATTGTTGTTGTTGTTGTTTGTGGTGGTGGTGATGGTGTCCTTTTTGGTAATAACTTCCCTTTTGTTGTTGTTAGTATTGCTGCTGTTGTTGTTATTGTCATTACTGTTATTACTATCAGTGTCATTACTCTGATTATTTGTGGTAATTTTGTTGTTGTTGTTGTTGTCATCATTACTGTTATTCTGAGTGATAGTTTTGCTTTTCTTGCTGTTGTTATTGTTGTTGTCATTATTGCCATTTTTGGTGGTGGTGATGCAGGTGGTGGAGTCCTCCTTGGTGCTGGCTGGCAGTGGTTCTGGCATTCTGAAAGCATACAACATGCATTAGTCCATCCAATCACTGTCGTCTTCCTGTGCCATCTATCCTTTTTTGTCTTCCACCCACACAAATTCTGATTTATTCTCCCCATCTGGATCTCTGTCTGTTGTTGGTGTTCTTCATTCTGCCCTCGTAAAGGTTCTGAATCCATCTCGCCTCTTGATTCTCTGTCTGCTATTACTGTATTCCATCCTGCTCCAGCACAGTTCTTATTTCATCCCTCCACAACATCCTGCTCTAGCAAAGGTTCTAACTTCATCCCTCCACCTGGTTGTCTGTCTGCCCTGGCTTATGCAAATCCTGGGTTGCCATAGTTTCTTTGATTGTCCACCCATTATCAGTTCTATGCATGATATGGCCTTTCTGAGTATCCTGTTTACTCTCAAGCATCATTAGAATATCTTCAATCTTTGCTTATTCCTTGATTCATAATGCTTACTTCCACTCTCTTCACATCACACAAGATTTTTTCTCTTCATTCCTCTTTACGATGTTCTTAGTTTTCTTTCTAGATCTCTTGTGAGGCAGCAAGTTTCTGAACCATGTTATGACTGGCAGGATACAGGGATTGTACACCTTCCTCCTTAGGGAATGACAGAGTACAGAGTAATATCACTCTGGAGCACACTTGAATCACTAAGGGGGAGATGGAAAATGATAGGACAGCTCTTAGTCCGGAAGTGAGCTAATTATGACTGATGATAATGATTTTGTCCTCATTTTTGTCATCACTCCCTCATTCCCCATCTTATGTCAGCCTGAGACCTAGGTTCAGCTCCCACCAAGATTCTATATCTCATAACCATCTACAGCTCTAGCATCATGTTTCCTCCAGTAATTCCCTTGGAGAGGATGGCCATGGCAGAGGTCTCCAGTTCTCCCTGGTTCATACTCTTCATTTTTGCAGCTTCCATGCCCCTTTACCTCTGCCTGTCTGTCTATAACTGATGCCCACCTCCATCTACAGCTCCAGCGCTATGTTTCATCCAGTAACTCCCTTTCAGAGGATGGCCATGGCAGAAGTCTCCAGTTCTCCCTGTTCATACACTCCCATTTTTGCAGCAACACTCACGTATCCCTTCCAGCCTCTCTCCTTCAAACATTCTTCAGTTCTGCCAATCTACCTTACTGCTGGTCTCCCTACCCTCTGACTCTCACATAATCCCCTTCTCACATTCTCGTAACATGTCTACACCATATCACTGAATTGTACTTTACCCTCTTTGCCACTCCATATTCTGGTTACTCTTGCCCTCACATCCAGACTACACCTCCTGCATCCCTCTTCATCACCATTTCCACCCCGTCTTGTTCGTCCACCTTGCTGAATCATGAAATAGCAATTCCACCACCACCTCATGCCACACACACCTTACTCTCACTGCCACCTCTCCTGTACACCTCATCTTTACTCATCTCATCCTGTTAAACCACATGCTCTCCTCAAGTAGCTTATTTGCACTGTACATATCCTTCCTTGTTGTCAAAGCTAGCAGAACAATATCTTACTCGTCTCTATGCCTCCAAGCTTACATTTCTACCTCTCATCTAAGGGCAGCCTGTGTTACAAATGGCAGTCTTGAGCCCTTTTCTACAAGCTGGCATGACTGACGTTTACACAAGTGCTATATACACTATACCATACTATACACAGTACTGAATGTATGATGTTCACTGACTCACGGATTCCTGGCTATCCAAAACCTTCTTCGCTGCCCTTTGCACCCTCATCCTCACCATCATCAGCTCTCCTCTCCTTGCCTCTCCTATCCTCTGACCACCCATCTTTCCTCCTCTCTTCTTTCCTTCTTCCCCCTCCTCCAACCAATCAGCTTCCCTATCTTCTCTTCTGTCCTTTTCTCTTCCCTTTCATCCAACCAACAAGCTTTCCTTTCCTCTCCTCTTCTCCTCCTTTCCTTTCCCTTCAATTCTCCTCCTCCTTACACCATCTGACACCTCTTCATTTCCTTCTCCTCCTCTTCCTCTAACCACCCAACTTTTCACTCCCCAATTCACTGGAGGATAAAGGCCTTCCCCAGTGTTCTCCATCTCTGTCTGGTGTTAATGCACTCATACATACTCTGGCAAAAGCTCTGACTTTCTCTTCCACCTGACTTTTACAGTACCTGAGTTACCACTCTGTTACTTCAGTTATCCATTTGTTATCAGTCCCACACATGGTATGACCTGCCCAAGTCCCCCAGGGTTCGTAGGTCCACACTCATATGTTTTTGATTCTCATGTGTTATTTTATTTTTTATTTTTTATGGTAGGGAGGCACCTCAAGGGCAAAAAACAAAATCAGCAACAACAACAACAACTGCTAGACACTGCTCCTAAAAAAAGAAAAAAAAAAGAATGAGGGGCCAGAAGTGGGGTCGATTTCGGGTGGTGCAGAAGCCTTGTCATGCTATCACAAGGATCCTAAAATTACCTATGGAAATACTGTAGTGTAGTGACTATGCCTGATGAACGAGCCTCCCATAACCCACTTAGCCAGTGGGGTACCTCTTTGGCCGACTCGGTAAGGAGTGGCTTTCCCGTCATGCTGGTCGCGGGTTCAATCCCAGGCAGCCGGGGAATACCCTCTCCTTGTTGTGATTAATTTCTCGTGTGTTTCGATACACGAAGAGACGTGTGGGACCGAGAGAGTAGTAGAAAAAGAGAATAGAAAATCTCTTCATTAAAATACTAACACAACCTTAACAAAAGCCCTATCAAATGTGTGTGTGTGTGAGACCCGAAATGTTCTCAGAGGCTTGCATTGGGCCATGAGGATGATGCATAAAATTTTACTCATCAAATTAAGAAGCTCAGAGGCTAGAATACTGCCCATCATTCCTCCCATTCAGTGCTAAATAGAGTTCATGAAGCCATTCTTTCAGGATAAGTTTGGGGGTTGACTTTCTCATGAATACAAATTATTGAATTGGTAGAGTACTGGGCCCACATTCACCGCGTGATGGACGACGCGGGTTCGAATCCCCACGCTACCACTCGGATTTTTCAGTCACCGCCGAGTGGCTTAAAACTACCCACATGCTGTCCTGAGGACCACCCATCAACCCGGACTCTAGAGGAAGCCGTCCAAGCGAATCAAGAACGAGTTCCGGGGGGCAGCATGAGCCAATGCAAGATGGCGCCACTATAAACACTCGCCTGCGCCAGAACGGGCTGGGCTGACCATCAGGCCCCACCTGGAAGAAGCCTTGGGCCGACCATCAGGCCCCACCAGGAAGATGCCTACCGGCGCAACAGGCAGCGACGTAAAAAAAAAAAAAAAAAAAAAAAAAAAAAAAAAAAATCATTACTGCTATACTAACACTACTACTGCTTCTGTTGCTGTTACTACTACTGGTTATACCACCACAACTACAACTACTGTATTACCATTACTACTACAGCAACTACTACTACTACTATTCTTTGGACTAAATACATTCCCCAGTCAATCATATTGTAGACATGAAGGGTTGGTTAACTCTGATACAAGTACTTTAGTTTATGGTACTTTCTACAAGGTTGTGAATCTGTTATCAGTTCTACCCATGATCTGACCTGCCAAAGTCCATTTCATATTCTTAACACATCATTAAAATATCTTCAATCTTTGTCTGTTCTCTAATCCACGGTGCCTGCTTCCCATCTCTCCCTATTCTACACACCATTTTGTTCTCCACATCCTTTTGTGTGCTTCTCAGCTTTCATTCTAAATATTTTGAGGCACTAAGTCTCTGAAAGTGTGTTGGGACTGACAGGATGCATTGCCTGTACACCTTTCACTTCAGGGAGTGACAGGTTGCCATTCATAACATTACAATGTTTCCCATAATGAACACCACTGAGCGCTGGGGGATCAAACCTGTGCCTTCTGAGCAGAGATCAGGGCAGCATACTGACTGTGCCTACAATGAGCTAAAAGGGAGTTTTCAGTGTTAATGCAATTTCCTTAATTACACTGTTTACCAAAAGCACTCCATTCCATTCCTGTTCACTGTTCTAGTTTGTTTTGGGTTTGCACTAAATTTTTGTTCGAGATCTCAAGTGTTTCATTCCTGATTGTTATGTATTTGCTGCCCTATCACTGGTTATCACACATTACCTTTCTCTTTTTTTCATATTTGTTTTCATGCCTAATCTATGACTGAATTTTATTATCACTAAGTTTTTCCAACTCACTGATTAAGACAGTCATGTGCGAATCTAAGGTTGTTAAGATATAGGGTGAGGTGGACACAACCCGTACTACTAGTGGGAAAATATTCATTAAAAATCTGTATTTGCCCTAACGGGAAAAACAAAGAGTGCATAATACTCCTCAGGAAATGGGCTTCCTCTATGAGTATCTGTTGAGCTTCCCCAGACAATATTTTTTCTCCATAGGAAGGTTTTATTTATTTTTCAATTGCTGTACGGCTTGTGACCAGGGGGTCACGGCTCGTACACGAGGTGTTCACGGCCCGTACAATTTTATAAATAAATTTCTTTAAAATCTGGCTTTGCACCAAGACTCAAACCCAAATGCCTAAAGTAATTCTTAGGATGTGGGCTTCCTTTGAGGTATCAATTTAGATTGTTTGGACTTTCAATTCTGCAAGTGATGACAGTGTTTTAACTCGTAATTTTTAGGTGGTTTCCTATGCTCGTCAAATGTAACCAGGCTTTACAATAACATTTTGCGTCCACCAGCTGTACGACTCGTGAACTACCCACATTTGTTTACATGATTCCCACAAACATAAAAACTCGGCACAACAATATCTTTCCATGCAAATATCTTTTCCATATGATCATATTCGCCATGGAAACCTTCACCAGCAAAGTCACAACATATTCACAATCACCATACACAATACTATGAGGCGAGAAAATTGCATCAGACAACTCAAAAATTTAAAAACTCGCCTAGCATTTTCAGACATGAGGCTTGCGGCACAAAATGGCTGCGTCAGCTGTTGGTGTCCCATTTTCTTTCTTCTGTAGGAAGTGAGACTTTCCTCGATGTTTTGCTTCAACAAGACGGCCTTTGTACGTCTCGTGACCGTGTATGAGTTATGTCCACCTCGCCCTACATCTATCTAGATTTCCATGTCATTACTCTCTAATTTCTTATAATACTTGTTTGAACTACGCTACCAAGATACATGAAACTTTCTGAGATCTCAACATCCTCGCCACATGCATGAACAGACTGTACGTACTGTTTCATCTAGCAAGCCTCCAAACACCAGTATCTTGGTCTTGGGCCAGGAGACCTGGAGTCCCAAGGGCCTCCTCGTGTATAGTGCCTTGAGAGCCATCACCAAAACCTCCAGTGACTCCGCTAGGATTACTGCATCATCGGCAAAAACAAGGTCAATGACCCTGGTATTGCCAATGGACGCTCTGCAATGACTCTGGTCCACAGCTCTGCCCAGTACCCAGTCCATACAAGTGCTGAAAAGCAATGGGGCAAGGACACAGCCCTGCCTCACTCCCGCATTCACGGGAAAGAAGCTGGACAAACCCCCCCCCACACTTCACAGCACTCTCTGTCCCAGAATACAGGCCAGTCAGCAAACCAACAGTCCTCGCAGGAATCCCACGGAGTCACAGAAGATCCCAGAGTGCCTCACGATGCACTGAATCAAACACCTTCTTGAGACGGACATAGGCTACAAGCATCCCCTGTCGAAAATCACGTTGGCGCTCCACCGGTATGCGAAGCGCTAGGATACGGTCAGTTATTGACTTACCAAGCGTGAACCCAGACTGTTCAGGTCTCTGTATCTTCACCAAGTGGCTGTGAATTCGCAACAGCAACAGGTGGGCAAGCACCTTGCCTGGCACACTGAGCAGTGTTATACCATGGTAGTTGTTGCAGTCCTGTCGGTCTCCTTTCCCTTTCCAGATAGGGACAACCAACCCCTTCTTCCAGTCAGGAGGAATGGAACCGTACTGCCATTCAGCATTCAAGACTGCATGCAACCCCGTGGATCATGGCCTCACCTCCAGCTTTGAACAGCTCTGCACTGATGTTACAGGTGCCAGGTGGCTTTCCACCCCTCAACTTTGCCACAGCCTCTCTGACCTCAGCCAGAGAGGGTGGGATTTCGTCAATGGGTGGATCAGCATCCGCCACCTGCAACCCAGCAACTGGAAGTGCCCATGTGGAGGGTCTGCCATGTACAGCTGCTCAAAGTACTCAGCCCAATGAGTCCTCTACCCATCCATGTCCGATATGAGGCAGCCATCAGCTGTTCGGATAGCGCTCACCTGAGAGGGAGAATTATTGGAGCGGAGATTCTTCACGGCTCAGTAAGCAGGTCAGAGGTCATTTGCATTTAAATGGCCCTCGACTTCCTCAGCGAGACCCCTGACATACCTCTCCTTGTCTCTCCTCAGGAGGGCTCTAGTCTAACGTGACTGAGCCCTGTATTGGTCCTGATTCCCAGCAAGTCTGGCAGCGCGACTCTCCTCGATTTTCTCCAGCGTCTCCACCAAGGCATAGCTACTCCTAGATCTCGGGCGCTCTCCAATACACTCCTTGGTAGCTCACAGAGTCTCACGTTTGAAGGTATCCCATAGTTCTACAGGGTCCTCCAGGGTGCCAAGCACATCAAACCAATTTGAGACTGTCACTGCATACTCCTGAACACATGCCAGGTCCTTCAGCCTCTTGAGATGGAACACAGTATTGTTGCATCTTGAGATTCTTCTTGACCTAACATGAAGCTTGAGTGTTGCAACAAGCCTATGGTTAGTTGCAAAGAACTTAGCACTCCGGTAAACCCTGCAGTTCTGAAGGATCCTCCAACGAGTACTTATGAGGATGTGGTCAATCTCCTTAGCTACCCCTCCAGCATCGCTATAAACACTTGCCTGCATCATAATGGGCTGGGGCCGACCACCAGGCCCCATCAAGAAAGCCTACCTTTGCCATTGGCGAAAACGTAAAATAAATAAAAAATAAATAAAATAAATAAATATAAAAATAAAATATAATAAATAAATAAATAGGTAATAGCTTTGAAAACAATAAACTATTGAAATCATTCTCCCAAACCATTTAATGAGATTTGTGACACCTCATCCAATCCTCCTCGACCCCCCAAGGGGTCACAACCCACCAGTTGGGAACCCTGCTCTAGATGGTCACATATTTTAAGCCAAAATAAACTTGAACTCTTATCCTATGACCAACGTTAAACTAGTTGGGCGGTAATTAGACGTTATGGATTTATTCCACTTCATACATATCAGCACAACATTTTCCTTTCTCCATAATGTTGGTACTCTAAGCCAGTGCCAAGAGACTTCCTGAAAATGCTGCCCGCTGGCTCAGAAATTCTGTCTCTAGACTCCTTGAGAATGCGGAAAAATATCATTCAGGCTGGGTGACTAAAGTTTTCTTTAGTTTATTTATCTATTTAAATGACTGCCTCTCTAGTTATACTGACATCACTCAACATGTCTCCTTCCCTTTCTGTGAACACCTGATCAGCTTCATCATCCTTAGAAGTTCATGTTGATGAACATGCTTCAAGGAAGAGGATGTGTACCTTTTGCTCAGCTTGATAATGATTCCTGTTACTCTTTCACTGATGCTGAAGAATCATTGTTCTATCTTCCTTGGTAGATTCTTGTTAATTAAGAATCCAATTCCACACTCCTTTCTGTCCAAAAGACCTTTGTAGCACAAAATATGTTCATCATGCCTCACCTGTCCTTATAACTTCACTAAGGCTTAAGGCATCCTACCCCAAACCTTTCAAGTCTTCTAGCAAGATAACCAAGTTGCTCTCAGTAATCCTAACATTGTATGTTGCCAGAGTCAGATTCCAAAGAATGCCTGATTGACCCCTGAGATTCAATGCATTTAGGTAAATAAGTGAAGCAGCTCCAGCATTGAATGAACGTGGATTGCTTAGGCCTGGCATTATTTGTCCATGATCCATGATCGGTGTCCATGTCCGCATCTGAATCCATTGTATATTTTTTTATCATCTTCACCATCATCTTAAGCCTTTATTAAGCGGGTATTTCCTGGGAACGATTTTGGTTGAGCAGGCCCTGTCCGTAAGCAAATGCTGACAGATGGGACTCTGCTCAGGGACCATAGGGGGTACTAAAGTGGATAGGCTGGAGCTATTTTCTGCTTCTCAGGCAGCCTGCTCACGTTAACCTTGGCGCCTCACTTCACCCTGATTCGTTGGCTGGTTCTTATGCTCCTCCCACCTCAATGACGTCATCAGCCTCTCTCTCTCTCTCTCTCTTTACTTTTTTGTACTACTTTGATCTTTTATATGTAGCTTCATAGAACGTTTATTTACAATAATATATAGATAGCTTAAACACTCTCTCTCTCTCTCTCTCTCTCTCTCCAACTTAATATCAACTAGAGTTGAAATGCAATGTTTTGGAGCCTTCTGATTAATGTAAAATCACTTAGGTTTAAGGACAGACCACCTAGTCTGGACCATGGGGTCTGTGTGGTCTGATTTTCTATGTAAACCTATGTAAATCTCTCTCTCTCTACTTTTTTATACTACTTTGAATATTTATAGGTAGGGACTTTGCATACATCTTATTTTTTCATAGTTGGGTTCTGATGAAGTCTTTTGCAATCAAATGTTTTCAATCCACAATACTACTCGTGAAGACTTTGTTATTCATTCACCTTCTGCCTTCCCTGTCTTTAAAACCGTTTAACATTACATTTAAACCTCCAAACGTATTTGTATCAACTGAGCAACTCTTATATTCATCTCATTCATCCAGGTGAGGTGAGGAAGGGAGGAAGGAAGAGTGAGGTGTGTATATTGTAAATGCATTTTTGTTTTTTGGTGTTAAAATTACTATATTAAAACATAATACGGCTGACAGAAATTAATCAACATCTATTTCTATTAGAAAGTAGGTATACGGTCCCTGAAAGTCAAGATCAAGACCAAGATTGCCCAGTACCCATCAAACGTAACATCCCTGTGTGATTAGTGTATGTCATGTTCCCTCAGCAGCTCGGCGAAAGTTACCACCTGAAGGTCTGGGTCCCGAGCAAAATCGTTCCTCTGAAATACCGGCTTTAGTCTACTGCAGGACAAAGACCTCTCCCAATGTCCACCATCTCTCTATTAGTGTACTCCATGCACACTAACATAGGCTTCTGTGTCCATCATATATGATTTCAAGCTCAGCTTATTGATCATTTGAGGCAAGACAGTATAGAGGAAAGAGAAATATTGTAAGTGATACCTCAATTAGATTGGATGTTTGGATTGGATGATTTTCAGCCTTTTCCCATGTTAACATTTTCACTGACAAGGACACAGACCACAGATTACAGACTAGTGGGTGCTCAGCCTTAGTTCCTCAGGAGAGAAAAATGCATGGGGACATGATTCACTTATAATGAAACCAGACAAATCATCCACCAAAGTAAAATGCTTCATGTCAAACAAAACCATCACTGGGCATAGAAATGAAGACATCACTGTGCCCTTGTGAAGCAGATGACTTTTCCAGTGTGGTGCAGGAGGCAGGCCAAGCCAAGAACAGGAAAAGAAAAAGCCCAACCCAGTGTTCACATGAAAGGACATAGGAAGATAACAGGAAAATGAACAAATTCAGTTCTAAAGATGTCATGATATTCTCCATTTGAAAACAAAGATGAGGTCAACTGAAGGGAATATATGGGTAAAGGTGTTCCAGACTTGTTGAAAGACAAAAGACTGAAGAGACTGGAGAACTATTGCTTTGGGAAGTTAGACAGCACAAGAATGCACTCGAGTAGACAGTTTTGTGCAGTAAGGCCTGGCAGGGGTGAGCAGGGTGACCTCAGCACAATTTTTCAAAAAGGACATTTTTTTCTCTTTTTTGCTACTCCTATTTTTCATCAATATATAATGCTTAATGATGTGTTGAAATAAATAAGACATTGTGTAAAGTATTTAGAATATGATTCGGAAAATAGCAGATTTATCAAATCTCACTACAATGTGGATGTTGCCCAGTGTGTGTCGCATGTGTCGTATTTAGACCTGACCAACCTGCTTGCTTTGTTTCCCAAGTGCCCGTTACGTAACTGTTGTTACCTTGTTTTCACTCATCTTTATGTTGTGTTCTGCATTCCTTTTAATTGCCTTATTACTGCAAGTAAATATCTTCAATGACATGTTGTTTTGTTGTTGAACTCAAGACCAAATTTGCCAAGACCTTGATATGAAGTATGAAAGGGAAAATGCTTAGATGATAATATCTGGAAAAGCTAAACAAAGGTATTATTCATTATGAAAATAATGAGATGAAGCAACAAATACCATATTCTGCAGTCTACCAATTTATATCAGGTTATAGTTATACTAAAAGTGAAGATGAATGAGCAACCAATCACAAATCTTTCAATTATTTCAAACGTGAGCGCCGACAAGTCGCATGACAGATCTGTTACCACTGATACCTCTGTTACTTTTTGAGAAAAATGTCAAGGAGAAGCTGCTTCAGCACACTGCCACAGACCATCTCCAGTGACCACTGTCATGTGGCTTTGCTTACCAAGTGGTTTGCCTGGCAGCAGGATGTTTTGTGGCAGCAAGGTTCATGGCTTGCAGCATTGTACAAGACAAATTCTGTTCGTGCTGTAATGATCTACTCATTATGCATGAACAAATTAAAATGCTTATTGACTTTTCATATATCAAGCTGGGTATTGTTCTTATTGTATTGTAACATTAATTAATGTCTTCATACAGAACATATATATACATAGTGATGTAAATCATTCAAAACTGGTAGCAAGCTTAAATACCCACATCATTAACAACAAAAAATTGTTTGAGAAAACTGAAATATATACATATAAATCTGGAAACATGTAAGTGTTTGGCGGCATGATCACACTCCCATGGTAAACCACCAGGGGCAACAGGTGGTCATGTGACTTGTCTAGGGCTGCTGTGCCTGGTGTGGAGCAAGACCCAACCTGAGTCTGGGTAGTCCTGAACACAGGATGGAAGGAAATTTCAGAAGTCTCAGAAGCATTGTGGGTGTGTGGAGAAGGGGACAGACAGAAAGACATCTAGCTGGAAGGACCTCAGCCAAGGTTATGGCTTTCTCGTGAGAAGAGAAGAGTGGAGAAAAAGAGAGAGAGAGAGAGAGAGAGAGAGAGAGAGAGAGAGAGAGAGAGAGAGAGAGAGAGAGAGAGAGAGAGAGAGAGAGAGAGAGAGAGAGAGAGAGAGAGAGAGAGAGGAGGGGAGGGGGGGGGGGGGGTAATTCACCATGGCATGATCATGTGCTGGACTAGTAATCGCCAGCAGGTACCCTCCCGACATGAGCAAGTGCTCTTTATCGTCAATCTATGGGTACTGCCAACTGCCAGGACCTCACACACCACACACTCCATACCCCTTGCTCAAGGGGGAACAGTAACCACTCCTAGTCAACGGTAAGAATCTGGCCTGAGCGGGCTCGAACCGCCGCTCTGTCAGACCGTGAAGCCTGGCAGTGCACTAACCAGTTGCGCCATGGAGTGGAGTGGGAGGAAGGCAGAGTGGAGGGAGGGTGAGGAAGGCAGAGTGGAGGGAGGGTGAGGAAGGCAGAGTGGAGGGAGGGTGAGGAAGGCAGAGTGAAGGGAGGGTGAGGAAGGCAGAGTGGAGGTAGGGTGAGGAAGGCAGAGTGGAGGGAGGGTGAGGAAGGCAGAGTGGAGGGAGGGTGAGGAATGCAGAGTGGAGGGAGGGTGAGGAAGGAAGAGTGGAGGGAGGGTGAGGAAGGCAGTGTGAGGAAGGAAGAATGGAGGGAGGGTGAGGAAGGAAGAGCGGAGGGAGGGTGAGGAAGGAAGAGTGGAGGGAGGGTGAGGAAGGTAGAGTGGAGGGAGGGTGAGGAAGGAAGAATGGAGGGAGGGTGAGGAATGCAGCGTGAAACATGGAAACATGGAAACGCAGGCAACAGAAAGCCTATTGGCTCATTACGAGGTTGCCCGCTTTGGTGATTTAATCTGCTCGACAGCCTGGGGCCTGGGGAGCAGATGAAAGCACCTCGACATTGAGGAGCAGATGAAAGCGCCTCGATATTGAGGAGCAGATGAAAGCAACTCAATATTCAGTTTACTCCCGACGCAGCGAAGTGACGGTCGATTCTATATTTGAAGGAGTTGATAGTATTCGCATTTACTACTTCTGAAGGAAGATTGTTCCAGTGACGGATGACTCGGTTTGAAAAGAAACTCCTTCCGATGTCTGTGTTACATCGACTAGACTGAATGGGTAAACCGTTATTTCTAGTTCTTAGGTTGGTTTGCAATTCAAAGAAATTGGAGTAATCGACGTTATTGAATTTTTTTAGATACTTGAAGACTTGAATCATATCTCCTCGTAGGCGTCTTTTCTCCAATGTAAAGAGATTGAGTCGCTTGAGTCGTTCCTCGTACGGTTGAGCCCTTAAGGTTGGTATCATTTTCGTGGCGCGTCGTTGAATCCTTTCCAGTAAATCAATGTCCTTTCTGTAATTAGGAGACCAGAACTGTACTGCATACTCGAGGTGCGGTCTTACCATGGAATTATACAAGGATAGCATCACGTCTGGCGTTTTACACTCGAAGTTCCTCGCTATGAACCCGAGCATAGTGTTGGCTTTGTTGTATGCTTTTTTACAGTGATTCGCGTGTTTCAGGTCACTGCTGATAGTGACTCAAAGATCCTTTTCCTCCTGCATCGCTTGCAGAGGTCTCCCATTCATGATGTATGTGTGGTTACTATTTCTGGACCCAATGTGCATGACTTTGCATTTGTCAACATTAAAGGACATTTGCCATTTTTCCGACCATTCGATAATGTGATTGAGGTCTTTCTGAATGATTTCGCAGTCGGTCTTTGTGAGGGCCTTTACCCCCACCTTAGTGTCATCAGCAAATTTCGATATTGTGGATTTCAGTCCTGATTCGAGGTCGTTGATATATATGATGAAGAGAATGGGTCCCAGCACTGACCCTTGAGGCACTCCACTAGTGACTGGAAGCCAATCGGAAGGCTGTCTGTTGAGTAGCACTCGTTGTTTTCTGTCGGTGAGCCAATCTCTTATCCACGCGATCAGATTGGCTCCAATGCCCGCCGAGTGCAGTTTCTTAAGGAGTCGCTCGTGCGGTACCTTGTCGAAGGCTTTCTGAAAGTCCAGGTATATAACATCACTGGGGATGTGGGCATCCCAGTTCTTATATATACCTTGGAAGAAGTCTAATAAATTCGTTAGGCAGGAGCGCTTGTTTCTGAAGCCATGCTGGGTGTCGGAGATTACATTATTGTCTTCTAGAAACTTAACAAGTTTGTCTCTAATAATCTTTTCGAGTATTTTTCCTGCCACTGATGTCAAACTTATGGGCCTGTAGTTTAATGCAACGCTTTTGTCTCCTTTTTTGAAAATTGGTGTTACGTTCGCCATCTTCCAGTCTTCCGGGACCTTTTTCAATTGAACAGACTGGTTGAATATGTTAGTGAGTGGCTGAAGTATTTGTTGTTTAAGCTCTTTTAATAACCGCGGGGACAAACCGTCAGGTCCTGTTGACTTGTTCGTGTCGAGTTTATCCAAATACTCTTTCACTTCTTGGTCGCATATTGAGTCAATTTTCAGGGGCGTGAGGAAGGGGAGGGTGAGGAAGGAAGAGCGGAAAGAGGGTGAAGAAGTAAGAGTGGAGGGAGGGTGAGGAAAGAAGAGTGGAGGGAGGGTGAGGAAGGAAGTGGAGGGAGGGTGAGGAAGGCAGAGTGGAGGGAGGGTGAGGAAGGAAGGAAGGGAGGGAGGGTGAGGAAGGAAGGGAGGAAGGAAGAGTGGAGGGAGGGTGAGGAAGGCAGAGTGGAGGGAGGGTGAGGAAGGCAGATTGGAGGGAGGGCGAGGAAGGAAGAGTGGAGGGAGGGTGAGGAAGGCAGAGTGGAGGGAAGGTGAGAAAGGCAGAGTGGAGGGAAGGTGAGGAAGGAAGAGTGGAGGGAGGGTGAGGAAGGAAGAGCGGAGGGAGGGTGAGGAAGGAAGAGTGGAGGGAGGGTGAGGAAGGAAGAGTGGAGGGAGGGTGAGGAAGGCAGCATGGAAGGAGGGTGAGGAAGGAAGGGAGGGAGGGTGAGGAAGGAAGGGAGGAAGGAAGAGTGGAGGGAGGGTGAGGAAGGCAGAGTGGAGGGAGGGTGAGGAAGGCAGATTGGAGGGAGGGTGAGGAAGGAAGAGTGGAGGGAGGGTGAGGAAGGCAGAGTGGAGGGAGGGTGAGGAAGGCAGAGTGGAGGGAGGGTGAGGAAGGAAGAGTGGAGGGAGGGTGAGGAAGGAAGAGTGGAGGGAGGGTGAGGAAGGAAGAGTGGAGGGAGGGTGAGGAAGGGAGGGGGGAGTGAGGAAAGCAGAGTGGAGGGAGGGTGAGGAAGGAAGGGGAGGGGGAGGGAAGACAGAGTGGAGGGAGGGGTGAGGAAGGCAGAGGGAGGGAGGGTGAGGAAGGGAGGGGGGAGGAGGAAAGCAGAGAGGAGGGAGGGGTGAGGAAGGCAGAGGGAGGGAGGTGAGGAAGGCAGAGTGGAGAGGAGGGGTGAGGAAGGGAGGGGGAGGAGGAAAGCAGAGGGAGGGAGGGTGAGGAAGGAAGGGAGGGGGAGGTTGAAGACAGAGTGGAGGGAGGGTGAGGAAGGAAGAGGGAGGAAGGGAGGAAGGGGGGAGGAGGGGAAGGAAGAGGGAGGGAGGTGAGGAAGGAAGAGTGGAGGAGGGTGAGGAAGGAAGAGGGAGGAGGGTGAGGAAGGAAGAGTGGAAAAGGGAGGAAGGAAGAGCGGAGGGAGGGTGAGAAAGACAGAGCGGAGGGAGGGTGAGGAAGGAAGAGTGGAGGGAGGGTGAGGAAGGAAGAGTGGAGGGAGGGTGAGGAAGGAAGAGTGGAGTGAGGTTGAGGAAGGAAGAGTGAAGGGAGGGTGAGGAAGGCAGCGTGGAGGGAGGGTGAGGAAGGCAGAGTGGAGGGAGGGTGAGGAAGAGTGGAGGGAGATTGAGGAAGGAAGAGTGGAGGGAGGGTGAGGAAGGCAGCGTGGAGGGAGGGTGAGGAAGGAAGAGAGGAGGGAGGGTGAGGAAGGAAGAGTGGAGGGAGGGTGAGGAAGGCAGCATGGAAGGAGGGGTGAGGAAGCAAGAGTGGTGGGAGGGTGATGAAGGACGAGTGGAGGGAGGGTGAGGAAGGAAGAGTGGAGGGAGGGTGAGGAAAGAAGAGCAGAAGGAGGGTGAGAAAGGAAGACTGGAGCGAGGGTGAGGAAGGAAGAGTGGAGGGAGGGTGAGGAAGGCAGCGTGGAATGACAGTGAGGAAGGAAGAGTGGAGGGAGGGTGAGGAAGAAAGAGCGGCGGGAGGGTGAGGAAGGAAGAGTGGAGGGAGGGTGAGGAAGGAAGAGTGGAGGGAGGGTGAGAAAGGAAGAGCGGAGGGAGGTGAGGAAGGAAGAGGGAGGAGGGTAAGGAAGGAAGAGGGATGGAGGGTGAGGAAGGTAGAGGGAGGGAGGTGAGGAAGGAAGAGTGGAGGGAAGGTGAGGAAGGAAGAGTGGAGGGAGGGTGAGGAAGGAAGAGTGGAGGGAGGGTGAGGAAGGAAGAGTGGAAAGAGGGTAAGGAAGGCAGCGTGGAGGGAGGGTGAGGAAGGAAGAGCGGAGGGAGGGTGAGGAAGGAAGAGCGGAGGGAGGGTGAGGAAGGAAGAGTGGAGGGAGGGTGAGGAAGAGTGGAGGGAGGGTGAGGAAGGCAGAGTGGAGGGAGGGTGAGGAAGGAGGGAGGGTGAGGAAGGAAGAGAGGAAGGAAGAGTGGAGGGAGGGTGAGGAAGGCAGATTGGAGGGAGGGTGAGGAAGGAAGAGTGGAGGGAGGGTGAGGAAGGCAGAGTGGAGGGAGGGTGAGGAAGGAAAAGTGGAGGGAGGGTAAGGAATGAAGAGCGGCGGGAGGGTGAGGAAGGAAGAGTGGAGGGAGGGTGAGGAAGGAAGAGTGGAGGGAGGGTGAGGAAGGAAGAGTGGAGGGAGGGTGAGGAAAGAAGGGAAGGAGGGTAAGGAAGGAATGGAGGAAGGAAGAGTGGAGGGAGGGTGAGGAAGGCAGAGTGGAGGGAGGGTGAGGAAGGCAGATTGGAGGGAGGGTGAGGAAGGAAGATTGGAGGGAGGGTGAGGAAGGCAGAGTGGAGGGAGGGTGAGGAAGGCAGATTGGAGGGAGGGTGAGGAAGGAAGAGTGGAGGGAAGGTGAGGAAGGCAGAGTGGAGGGAGGGTGAGGAAGGCAGAGTGGAGGGAGGGTGAGGAAGGCAGAGTGGAGGGAGGGTGAGGAAGGCAGAGTGGAGGGAGGGTGAGGAAGGCAGATTGGAGGGAAGGTGAGGAAGGCAGAGGGAGGGAGGTGAGGAAGGCAGAGGAGGCAGAGTGAAGGGAGGGTGAGGAAGGCAGAGTGGAGGGAGGGTGAAGAAGGAAGAGTGGAGGGAGGGTGAGGAAGGAAGAATGGAGGGAGGGTGAGGAAGGCAGAGTGGAGGGAGGGTGAGGAAGGCAGAGTGGAGGGAGGGTGAGGAAGGCAGATTGGAGGGAGGGTGAGGAAGGCAGAGTGGAGGGAGGGTGAGGAAGGCAGAGTGGAGGGAGGGTGAGGAAGGCAGAGTGGAGGGAGGGTGAGGAAGGCAGATTGGAGGGAGGGTGAGGAAGGAAGGGAGGAAGAAAGAGTGGAGGGAAGGTAAGGCATATTGGAGGGAGGGTGAGGAAGGCAGAGTGGAGGGAGGGTGAGGAAGGCAGAGTGGAGGGAGGGTGAGGAAGGCAGATTGGAGGGAGGGTGAGGAAGGCAGAGTGGAGGGAGGGTGAGGAAGGCAGAGTGGAGGGAGGGTGAGGAAGGCAGAGTGGAGGGAGGGGTGAGGAAGGAAGGGAGGAAGAAAGAGTGGAGGGAGGGTGAGGAAGGCAGATTGGAGGGAGGGTGAGGAAGGCAGAGTGGAGGGAGGGTGAGGAAGGAAAGGAGGGTGAGGAAGGAAGGGAGGAAGAAAGAGTGGAGGGAAGGTGAGGAAGGCATATTGGAGGGAGGGTGAGGAAGGCAGAGTGGAGGGAGGGTGAGGAAGGCAGAGTGGAGGGAGGGTGAGGAAGGCAGATTGGAGGGAGGGTGAGGAAGGCAGAGTGGAGGGAGGAGGAAGGAAGAGAGGGAGGGGAGGTGAGGAAGGCAGAGTGGAGGGAGGTGAGGAAGGCAGATTGGAGGGAGGGGTGAGGAAGGCAGAGGGAGGGAGGGGTGAGGAAGGAAGGAGGGTGAGGAAGGAAGGAGGAAGAAAGTGGAGGGATGGTGAGGAAGGCATATTGGAGGGAGGGTGAGGAAGGCAGAGTGGAGGGTGGGTGAGGAAGGAAGAGGGAGGGAGGTGAGGAAGGAGGGAGGGAGGGAGGAAGGCAGAGGGAGGGAGGGGAGGAAGGAAGAGTGGAGGGAGGGTGAGGAAGGAAGAGGGGAGGGAGGGGAGGAAGGAAGAGGAGGGAGGGTGAGGAAGGCAGAGGGAGGGTGGGTGAGGAAGGAAGAGTGGAGGGAGGGGTGAGGAAGGCAGAGGGAGGAGGGTGAGGAAGGAAGAGGGAGGGAGGGAGAGCATGGAGGGAGGTGAGGAAGGCAGAGGGAGGGAGGTGAGGAAGGCAGAGTGGAGGGAGGGTGAGGAAGGCAGAGGGAGGAGGTGAGGAAGGAAGAGGGAGGGAGGTGAGGAAGGCAGATTGGAGGGAGGGTGAGGAAGGCAGAGGGAGGGAGGTGAGGAAGGCAGAGGAGGGAGGGGAGGAAGGCAGATTGGAGGGAGGTGAGGAAGGCAGAGGGAGGGGGTGAGGGAAGGCAGAGGGAGGGAGGAGGAAGGAAGAGGGAGGGAGGGGTGAGGAAGGCAGAGTGGAGGGAGGGGAGGAAGGAAGATTGAGGGAGGGGTGAGGAAGGCAGAGGGAGGGAGGGGTGAGGAAGGCAGAGGGAGGGAGGTGGGAGGAAGAGTGGAGGGAGGGGGTGAGGAAGGCAGAGTGGAGGGAGGGGTGAGGAAGCAGATTGGAGGGAGGGTGAGGAAGGCAGAGGGAGGAGGGGTGAGGAAGGCAGAGTGGAGGGAGGGTGAGGAAGGCAGATTGGAGGAGGGTGAGGAAGGCAGAGGGAGGGAGGTGAGGAAGGCAGAGGGAGGGAGGGGTGAGGAAGGCAGATTGGAGGGAGGGTGAGGAAGGCAGAGGGATGGAGGGTGAGGAAGGAAGAGGGAGGGAGGGTGAGGAAGGCAGATTGGAGGGAGGGGTGGAGGAAGGCAGATTGGAGGGAGGGGGTGAGAAGGCAGAGGGAGGGAGGGTGAGGAAGGCAGAGGGAGGGAGGGTGAGGAAGGCAGATTGGAGGGAGGGGTGAGGAAGGAAGAGTGGAGGGAAGGTGAGGAAGGCAGAGGGAGGGAGGGTGAGGAAGGCAGATTGGAGGGAGGGGTGAGGGAAGGAAGAGGAGGGAGGGGTGAGGAAGGCAGAGGGAGGGAGGTGAGGAAGGCAGATTGGAGGGAGGGTGAGGAAGGAAGAGGGAGGGAGGTGAGGAAGGCAGAGGGAGGAGGTGAGGAAGGCAGAGGGAGGGAGGTGAGGAAGGCAGAGTGGAGGGAGGGTGAGAAAGGAAGAGGAGGGAGGAGGGTGAGGAAGGAGAGTGGAGGGAGGGGTGAGGAAGGCAGAGTGAGGGAGGGGGTGAGGAAGGCAGAGTGGAGGGAGGGGTGAGAAGGAAGAGGGAGGAGGGGTGAGGAAGGCAGAGGGAGGGAGGGTGAGGAAGGCAGAGGAGGGAGGGGTGAGGAAGGAAGAGGGAGGGAGGTGAGGAAGGCAGAGGGAGGGAGGGGTGAGGAAGGCAGATTGGAGGGAGGGGTGAGGAAGGCAGAGTGGAGGGAGGGTGAGAAAGGCAGAGGGAGGGAGGGGTGAGGAAGGCAGATTGGAGGGAGGGTGAGGCAGAGGGAGGGAGGTGAGGAAGGCAGAGGGAGGGAGGGTGAGGAAGGAAGAGTGGAGGGAGGGGTGAGGAGGCAGAGGGAGGGAGGTGAGGAAAGCAGAGGGAGGGAGGGTGAGGAAGGAAGAGGAGGGAGGGGTGAGGAAGGCAGAGGGAGGGAGGGTGAGGAAGGAAGAGTGGAGGGAGGGTGAGGAAGGCAGATTGGAGGGAAGGTGAGGAAGGCAGAGTGGATGGAGGGTGAGGAAGGCAGAGGGAGGGAGGTGAGGAAGGCAGAGTGGAGGGAGGGTGAGGAAGGAAGAGGGAGGGAGGGTGAGGAAGGCAGATTGGAGGGGAAGGTGAGGAAGGCAGAGGGAGGGAGGTGAGGAAGGCAGAGGGAGGGAGGGTGAGGAAGGCAGATTGGAGGGAAGGTGAGGGAAGGCAGAGGGAGGGTGGGTGAGGAAGGCAGAGGGAGGGAGGTGAGGAAGGCAGAGGGAGGGAGGTGAGGAAGGCAGAGGGAGGGAGGGTGAGGAAGGCAGATTGGAGGGAGGGTGAGGAAGGCAGAGTGGAGGGAGGGTGAGGAAGGCAGAGGAGGAGGGGTGGAGGAAGGCAGATTGGAGGGAGGTGAGGAAGGCAGAGGGATGGAGGGTGAGGAAGGAAGAGGAGGGAGGGTGAGGAAGGCAGATTGGAGGGAGGGTGAGGAAGGCAGATTGGAGGGAGGGGTGAGGAAGGCAGAGGAGGGAGGGTGAGGAAGGCAGAGGGAGGGAGGGTGAGGAAGGCAGATTGAGGAGGGAGGAGGAAGGAAGAGGGAGGGAGGGTGAGGAAGGCAGAGGAGGAGGGAGGAGGAAGGCAGATTGGAGGGAGGTGAGGAAGGAAGAGGGAGGGGAGGTGAGGAAGGCAGAGGGAGGGAGGGTGAGGAAGGCAGATTGGAGGGAGGTGAGGAAGGAAGAGGGAGGGAAGGTGAGGAAGGCAGAGGGAGGGAGGGGTGAGGAAGGCAGAGGGAGGGAGGGGTGAGGAAGGCAGAGGAGGGAGGGTGAGGAAGGAAGAGGGAGGGGGTGAGGAAGGGGAGGGAGGGAGGTGAGGAAGGAGGGAAGGGGAGGGGGAGGAAGGCAGAGGGAGGGGAGGGGGAGAAGGCAGAGGGATGGAGGGTGAGGGAAGGCAGAGGGAGGGGAGGGTGAGGAAGGCAGAGGAGGGAGGGGTGAGGAAGGAAGAGTGGGAGGGAGGTGAGGAAGGCAGAGGGAGGGAGGTGAGGAAGGCAGATTGGAGGGAGGGAGGAGGAAGGCAGAGGGAGGAGGTGGAGGAAGGCAGAGGGAGGGAGGTGAGGAAGGCAGATTGGAGGGAGGGTGGGAGGAAGGCAGAGGGAGGGAGGGGTGAAGGCAGAGGGAGGGAGGAGGGTGAGGAAGGAAGAGTGGAGGAGGAGGTGAGGAGGCAGAGGGAGGGAGGGGTGAGGAAAGCAGAGTGGAGGGTGGGTGAGGAAGGAAGAGTGGAGGGAGGGTGAGGAAGGCAGAGTGGAGGGAGGGTGAGGAAGGAAGAGTGGAGGGAGGGTGAGGAAGGCATATTGGAGGGAAGGTGAGGAAGGCAGAGTGGAGGGAGGGTGAGGAAGGCAGAGTGGAGGGATGGTGAGGAAGGCAGAGTGGAGGGAGGGTGAGGAAGGAAGAGAGGATGGAGGGAGGGAGGAGGAAGGCATATTGGAGGGAAGGTGAGGGAAGGCAGAGGGAGGGGAGGGTGAGGAAGGCAGAGTGGAGGGAGGTGAGGAAGGCAGATTGAGGAAGGTGAGGAAGGCAGAGGGAGGGAGGGTGAGGAAGGCAGAGTGGAGGGAGGTGAGGAAGGAAGAGGGAGGGAGGGTGAGGAAGGCAGAGGGAGGGAGGGGTGAGGAAAGCAGATTGGAGGGAAGGTGAGGAAGGCAGAGTGGAGGGAGGGTGAGGAAGGCAGAGTGGAGGGAGGGTGAGGAAGGCAGATTGGAGGGAGGGTGAGGAAGGAAGGGAGGGGGGAGTGAGGAAGGCAGAGTGGAGGGAGGGTGAGGAAGGCAGATTGGAGGGAGGGTGAGGAAGGCAGAGTGGAGGGAGGGTGAGGAAGGAAGAGTGGAGGGAGGGTGAGGAAGGCAGATTGGAGGGAGGGTGAGGAAAGCAGATTGGAGGGAGGGTGAGGAAGGCAGAGTGGATGTAGGGTGAGGAAGGCAGAGGGAGGGAGGTGAGGAAGGCAGTTTGGAGGGAGGGTGAGGAAGGAAGAGGGAGGGAAGGTGAGGAAGGCAGAGGGAGGGAGGTGAGGAAGGCAGATTGGAGGGAGGGGGTGAGGAAGGAAGAGTGGAGGGAGGGGTGAGGAAGGCAGAGGGAGGGTGAGGAAGGCAGATTGGAGGGAGGGTGAGGAAGGAAGAGTGGAGGGAAGGTGAGGAAGGCAGAGTGGAGGGAGGGTGAGGAAGGCAGAGTGGAGGGAGGGTGAGGATGGCAGAGTGGAGGGAGGGTGAGGAAGGAAGAGTGGAGGGAGGGTGAGGAAGGGAGAGTGGAGGGAGGGTGAGGAAGGCAGAGTGAAGGGAGGGTGAGGAAGGCAGAGTGGAGGGAGGGTGAGGAAGGCAGAGTGGAGGGAGGGTGAGGAAGGCAGAGTGGAGGGAGGGTGAGGAAGGCAGAGTGGAGGGAGGGTGAGGAAGGAAGAGTGGAGGGAGGGTGAGGAAGGCAGAGTGGAGGGAGGGTGAGGAAGGAAGAGTGGAGGGAGGGTGAGGAAGGCAGAGTGGAGGGAGGGTGAGGAAGGCAGAGTGGAGGGAGGGTGAGGAAGGCAGATTGGAGGGAGGGAGAATGATTTCGCAGTCGATCTTTGTGAGGGCATCTCCACCCACCTTGGTGTCATCTGCAAATTTCGATATTGTGGATTTCAGTCCTGATTCTAGGTCATTGATATATATGATAAAGAGGATGGGTCCCAGCACTGACCCTTGAGGCACTCCACTAGTGACTGGAAGCCAATCGGAAGGCTGTCCGTTGAGTAGTACTCGTTGTTTTCTGTCGGTGAGCCAATCTCTTATCCACGCGATCAGATTGGTTCCGATGCCCGCCGAGTGCAGTTTCTTAAGGAGTCGCTCGTGCGGTACCTTGTCGAAGACTTTCTGAAAGTCCAGGTATATAACATCACTGGGAATGTGGGCATCCCAGTTCTCATATATACCTTGGAAAAAGTCTAATAAATTCGTTAGGCAGGAGCGCTTGTTTCTGAAGCCATGCTAGGTGTCGAAGATTATATTATTGTTTTCTAGAAACTTAACAAGTTTATCTCTAATAATCTTTTTGAGTATTTTTCCTGCCACTGATGTTAAACTTATGGGCCTGTAGTTTAATGCAACACTTTTGTCTCCTTTTTTGAAAATCGGTGTTCCGTTCGCCATCTTCCAGTCTTCCGGGACCTTGTTTAGTTGGACTGACCGGTTGAATATGTTAGTGAGTGGTTGAAGTATTTTAATAACCGCGGGGACAAACTGTCGGGTCCCGTTGACTTGTTCGTGTCGAGTTTGTCCAAGTACTTTTTTATTTCTTGGAGGGAGGGTGAGGAAGGAAGAGTAGAAGGAGAGTGAGGAAGGCAGCGTGGAGGGAGGGTGAGGAAGGAAGAGTGGAGGGATGGTGAGGAAGGCAGCGTGGAGGGAGGGTGAGGAAGGAAGAGCGGAGGGAGGGTGAGGAAGGCAGAGTGGAGGGAGGGTGAGGAATGCAGAGTGGAGGGTAGGTGAGGAAGGAAGAGTGGAGGGAGGGTGAGGAAGGCAGCGTGGAGGTTGGGTGAGGAAGGCAGAGTGGAGGGAGGGTGAGAAAGGCAGCATGGAGGGAGGGTGAGGAAGGAAGAGTGGAGGGAGGGTGAGGAAGGAAGAGTGGAGGGTGAGGAAGGAAGAGTGGAGGGAGGGTGAGGAAGGAAGAGTGGAGGGAGGGTGAGGAAGGAAGAGCGGAGGGAGTGTGAGGAAGGAAGAGCGGAGGAAGGGTGAGGAAGGAAGAGCGGAGGGAGGGTGAGGAAGGAAGAGTGGAGGAGGGTGAGGAAGGAAGAGGAGGGAGGGGTGAGGAAGGAAGAGGAGGGAGGGGTGAGGAAGGAAGAGGGAGGGAGGGTGGGAGGAAGGAAGAGTGGAGGGAGGTGGGAAGGAAGAGTGGAGGGAGGGTGAGGAAGGAAGGGAGGGAGGTGAGGAAGGAAGAGCGGAGGGAGGGAGGAAGGAAGAGGGAGGGAGGGGTGAGGAAGGAAGAGGGAGGGAGGGGTGAGGAAGGAAGAGGGAGGGAGGGTGAGGAAGGAAGAGGAGGGAGGGTGAGGAAGGAAGAGGGAGGGAGGGTGAGGAAGGGAAGAGTGGGAGGGAGGGGAGGAAGGAAGAGGGAGGAGGGGAAGGAAGGAAGAGGGAGGAGGGAGGGGAGGAAGGAGTGGAGGGAGGTGAGGAAGGAAGAGCAGGAGGAGGTGAGGAAGGAAGAGGGAGGGAGGGTGAGGAAGGAGGGGAGGGAGGGTGAGGAAGGAAGAGGAGGGAGGTGAGGAAGGAAGAGGAGGGAGGGGTGAGGAAGGAAGAGGGGAGGAGGGTGAGGAAGGAAGAGTGGAGGAGGGAGGTGAGGAAGGAAGAGGGAGGGAGGGAGGAAGGAAGAGGGAGGGAGGGGTGAGGAAGGAAGAGGAGGAGGGTGAGGAAGGAAGAGTGGAGGGAGGTGGAGGAAGGAAGAGGGAGGGGAGGGGTGAGGAAGGAAGAGGGAGGGAGGTGAGGAAGGAAGAGGGAGGGAGGGTGAGGAAGGAAGAGGAGCGAGGGTGAGGAAGGAAGAGTGGAGGGAGGGTGAGGGAAGGAAGAGGAGGGGAGGGTGAGGAAGGAAGAGTGGAGGGAGGGTGAGGAAGGCAGCGTGGAGGGAGGGTGAGGAAGGAAGAGTGGAGGGAGGGTGAGGAAGGCAGAGGGAGGGAGGTGAGAAGGAAGGAAGAGGGAGGGAGTGAGGAAGGAAGAGGAGGGAGGGTGAGGAAGGAAGAGGGAGGGAGGGGTGAGGAAGGAAGAGTGGAGGGTGAGGAAGGAAGAGTGGAGGGAGGGTGAGGAAGGAAGAGTGGAGGGAGGGTGAGGAAGGAAGAGAGGAGGGTGAGGAAGGAAGAGTGGAGGGAGGGTGAGGAAGGAAGAGTGGAGGGAGGGTGAGGAAGGAAGAGAGGGAGGGAGGGAGGAATGCAGAGTGGAGGGAGGTGGAGGAAGGAAGAGGGAGGAGGGAGGGTGAGGAAGGAGGGAGGGAGGGTGAGGAAGGAAGAGGGAGGGAGGGTAGGAAGGAAGAGGGAGGGAGGGGTGAGGAAGAAAAGGGAGGGAGGGTGAGGAAGGAGTAGTGGAGGGAGGGTGAGGAAGGAAGAGTGGAGGGAGGGTGAGGAAGGAAGAGTGGAGGGAGGGTGAGGAAGGAAGAGTGGAGGGAGGGTGAGGAAGGAAGAGCGGAGGGAGGGTGAGGAAGGAAGAGTGGAGGGAGGGTGAGGAAGGCAGAGTGAATGGAGGGTGAGGAAGGAAGAGTGGAGGGAGGGTGAGGAAGGCAGCGTGGAGGGAGGGTGAGGAAGGAAAAGCGGAGGGAGGGTGAGGAAGGCAGTGGAGGGAGGGTGAGGATGGAAGAGTGGAGGAAGGGTGAGGAAGGAAGAGCGGAGGGAGGGTGAGGATGTAAGAGTGGAGGGAGGGTGAGGAAGGAAGAGTGGAGGGAGGGTGAGGAAGGCAGCGTGGAGGGAGGGTGA
>NC_066513.1:12052709-12132709 GCF_024679095.1 Eriocheir sinensis | reverse complement strand
CGTTGTTGTGGGATGCCATTTTGCTAGCCAACTGGCGTCTGCTTGATCTAGCAGTAAGCTTGGTAGGTGTAGGAACTGTGTAAAAAAAACCAGCTGCTCTGCCCACGGTGGGATATTTTTTGAAATGCCAACTCATTATTTGACCAGGTATTACTAATATTATTACCCTGGTTGTATGTAGGCCTATAAACTGGTAGAGTAGCGACTAGTTGGTTCCACGAGAGCTGGCGGGTACAATCCTTCAAGGATGGACTTGCGGATTTGGTATCATTGTCTGGGTGATGGTACAGTAAACCATTAATAAAACAGACCAGCTTATAATGGATTTTGGATGTAACGGACAAGGTCAGAGGGTCAGGAATCCACAGAGACTGACCGATAATAGTTATTAAACCAACCGCGCCTGGTAACTACAATAGCGTCTGCTAGCCACCTCGCCCTCCTCCCTTTATCTGCTGTCCCATCCTTCAGTTACTGAAGTCATTTTCAGCCCATCTGATGAAATATTTTCTTCCTTGTGGCTCCCATTCAAGTGAAGAACATATTTACAAATGAAAGACTTATTCATCAATCCAGGATGTAAATGTAATGGAAAATAGCCAAGTGTTTGTGAGTGTCGGTACTGACACAGCATTAACCTTTTCGTTGCTAAATGCTCACAGCGAGGACTAGCATAACTTGCCGGTAGTGCAATTTCCCGCGTATGAGAGTGTTCCAACATTATTTCTCACCCCACAGAATTGACAATTCAGTGGGCTTTCCACTAAATTTGGTGGAAAATCATATCAGCCTAGCGCAGAAAAGCGTGAAAAATCTACAGACGAGTGACTGGTGGATGTTGTTGTCCAATATAGCAACATTTTTGCATAGCTTCACCTATCACCTGACTGATTTTTTGACCAAGTAGTTTTAAATTTTGCAGTTGGCAATACTACCCTGCCAGCACCCCATCAAGAGATCTACTCAGTAGTTGCCTCAATATGGCTGACCGTTGCAACTGCATAAATGTATGTCTTCACAGCCAAAAACCCCTGAACGTGCCTGTACGTTCGCAGGAGAGGCTTACATAACCGAATCTTATAGATCTTGGCCTCCTCTTTCCAATGGTGTTTTTGTTTTTAGCTGTGATGAATAGTTTTTGAGATACAGTGGTTAAAAGAGACCCCCCTCCCTCCACTGGGCTGCCTGAGTGCACCTGGGGAGATTGTCTCATTGCGAGCGATTAGCAATGAAAGGGTTAAGGGGGTCGAGGGGAGCGAAGCCCCCCTGTTAGGAAGGTTAGGTTAAGTTAATTTAAATTTATACAGCACGTTGTGTGGGGCGGTGGAAATACACAACGCATGACGGGACAGGGTGGTCCACTACACGGGCCGGTGTTGCAAGAAGTACCTCCTCACAGGAATATGTAGCGCAAGACGGGACACAGCAGCGGTGAGGGTGTTACACTACATGGGGTGGTGTTGCAAGATATACCTCCTCACAGAAATACGCAGCACACAACAGGACAGGGCGGCGGCAGGGGTGGTTCACTACATGGGCTGGTGTTGCAAGAAATACCTCCTCGCAGAAATAAGTTGCTCTGCTGTCCACCATGCATGCACTCTGGGGGAATACACAGCAGGAAAAACATTAATTTGCCTGGTTTTGTTCTAGATTGATGACTTGTGATCCTTGTGTGGTGCGTGAAGTATAGAAACAGTAAGCAAGTTGAACTTCTCTCTGCAAGCTATTTTGCGGCTGTGGCGTCGGGTGCACAACAGGCATTGAAAAGCCAATCATTTAATTATTTGTGACAGAAACAGTTAGCAGATCATTTCATACCCCCCCCAAAAAAGTTTCATCTTCCAGTGCGAGATGGCTGCGCTTGTAAAAATTCACCCATACCCGTAACAGTATGGCCCCCCCTGCCAACCTGGCAGCCTCAGTGCCTTGCAATCCATTGCCCAGTGTGCTGTAAGGTTATACAGACAATGTGCAGAGAACATCCACAATAAAAATAATAGATATACCTATGTTTATTAGGTTCGTTGGTATTACTATGCGTATTTTTAAATTTCTGCCTCTTATAACGGACTTTCAGCATTAACAGACTAAGTTCCCCCAAATTAGTCCAGTATATTGACGGTTTACTGCGCCCTCATTGGCCAATTCTTAACTTGTTCTTAAGTGCATGAAATTAACTTTGTATTCCTACCAAAACCCTTTCTGAGTTGTGAGGTAACAGATTGCACTGATAGAAATAATGCAATGATATCTTTCTTGATAAATATGTCTTGAATTATTATAAATAATTCTGAAATGACATTCATAACAAAACTAAGTCGGAGCTAAATGTAAACGGATAATATCCAGCGACACGCAGAAAGCTTGATGGTTTGAAGGTTAGGAATAGTCAGATTTTTTCTCTACTTCTCTACTATTGCAAAGTGCTAGAGTACAGTCAACAGAGTTATTCATTAACTCATTTATTGTAAGATTTCTTGATAATTTTTAGTCCTGACTTACGTCATAATGTATAGTGATGCTACATAGTCATAACGTAAACATTAGCCTAGGACAAGAACCTTCTCTTCTCTTTCATTGTGCCATCATTAATCTTGAAACATATTTCCATTATTTGTGGGTGATAAACAGCCATAAGAAAGAGCGATTATAAGAATAACTACATTCAGATACCAACAGTGCTGATTTAACCCCTACAGGATGGGCTGGGTTATAATTTCCTGTCTCGTCATATGGGCAAACACGCGTCAATCTCTTATTTTCATCGACATTCACTCTATCAATGCTTTTTAACTAGAGAAATGAGGTGAATGAAATATGCATTCTGACTATCATTAACTCTTCTTCTTTCAAATGGAATCTTCCCAAAGTGTCTAGATTCAGTAGTTATTGAGATACAGTGTGTTGAATGGGAGTAATTACTGCAAATATTTGGTGACCAAGTCACTGTGTCCGTTTTCTTTCTTAACTCTGGCTTGCTATGGCTTAGACTAACACGCTGTGGAGGTGTGATAACTTTATCATCCCGCACTCTCCTTCCCCTCCCAACTCGTGTTTGTCTCGCTCTCCTCCCTCTTATTCCTCTTCTGCCTGCTCTTCCTCATGTAGGGCCTCTTGAATCCCTTCTGGGAGGAGTAGATTCAGCAGAGGCAGAGGATAATGTAAAGTCAATCCTCCTCCTGGACCTTGGAGGAGATACAGGTGAAGAAGAACGTAGCGAAGATGTAGGGGGAGCAGAAGGCTGCCTTGTCCAAAGTCTATATATACCAAGTCAAGTCATACGCAGCTTTGTGGGAGGACGTTGCTTGGAGCCAAACTACAGTACCCTCTCAAGTTTCGCGATCCTTGAGTTTAGCGCTTAGTCCTAAATTCTTACCATCACGACTTTCACGCATTACCGCCACGAGTTTCGTGCTCCTTTGACATGTTTGGGTCACGTCTACCTACCGTCGGCGTCATGCGTGCTGCCTTAAAAGGCGGTTTCCAACCATTGGGACTATGGACAACCGCGGTTGCCTGTACAGGAAATGATTAGGCAGCAAGGTCCATGTCCAACAGTAAAGGAACAGGAAATGGTAATTGTTTTAATTATTGCATAGTTATATTTAACTTTTTTTTTTTTTTGCTATTTATTAACAATTTTTCAGTCCCTAACCCTTTCGTATATAGGGGATTTCCTGTATGCCCAACCAGGAACGAGTTGTTGGTTGTCCGTATGAATGGAAAACGGTTGGGAGTATGAGTGTGGGTACGTGGGTACCGAATGGCTGCATGTAAACAAACAGACGACGGCAGTGGCTGAGGTGTGAGGAGCAGTGGAAGATGGCCCACCAAGAGACTCGTAAAATGGACTGGCAGAGCTGCTTTGCGTACTACTTGATTAACAAAATAAGAGAACACACCGTGCTGGGGAACCACAGTCCAAAAAACATTTTTCTCGAGTCTATGAAAATTGTAGATCTCCCAGTGATGTTTTCCTCTTCTTCTTCTTCTTTTGACCTGTAATGCATGGCAGCGAAGGTGAAAAGTATCAGTGGAAAATAGCAAAAGGGCATAGAAAACCAAAATCAGGGAAAGAATAGAACAGAAAAACACCTAAGTTCAGGGTATGAGTGCGCACTGTGAAATAAATAAGGGCAGCCGCCACAAGGTGCCGTTGTAAAGGCAATACCTCCGACACCATCACATCACATCACTACCCATCGGCCAGTTTCATGTGGAAACACTAGAGCGGCGATCGCCGCCATTGGTAACGATCAATACAAACAAAATGACTGTGAAGGCGGCCCTAAGTGCATGTTGTGAAGTATAAAAGTGTGGAGAAGGAGGACCTAAGAAGCGATACAAAGCATTACAGGTCAAAAGAAGAAGAAGGTCCACTACACTGGCCGGTGTTGCAAGAAATATCTTCCCGCTGAAATTAGTCATTCTGCTGTCCACCACGCATGCGCGCTGTGGGAATACACAGCATTAAAAGTGTTAATTTGCCCGGATTTGTCCTTTTTTGTCCACTTGTGGTCTTTGAGAGCGGTGAGGGAAATATGGAAGCAGTAAGCAAGTTGAACCTCTCTGCGAGCTATTTTACAATTGCGGCGGCAGTTTACGTTCAATAGGCATTGAAAAGTCAAACATGATGTTAGTGATTTGATGATATATAACAGAAAGAGTTAGCAGATTATACCATAACACAGAAAACTACCAAAGCTAAAGGTTTGTCCAACTGTACCACGGGTGACCGCGAGCAACCACCCTCACATTAGCAGACGACTCCACGTGGATCACAAGCGTGAATTCAGAACTGCCAGCCAATTGTAAGGCAGCCGCCTTCAACTGCGGCTTCAGAACGACCTGTTCTCACTTCCCATTTTCTGCCTATTACCAAGGTACATATTTTGAGATAAAAAGAGAGTAAATTCGAAAAAAAATTGTGATAACAAGGGAGTCAAGTCGAGAAAAAAAAAAAAAAAAAAAACAAAAATCCACAGGCCGGAACCATTAAGCGCTTTTTCATGTATTTCAATACCTCGAGTTTTGTGATCCTCGAGTTTAGCGCTATACCTTCAGAATGAAGCAAGCGCGAAACTTGAGAGGGTACTGTAGAGAATGTAGAAACTGGGATTTTGAGAAAATGAAGAAAGGCAGACTAATTTATATCAATCACTTCAACATGCCCCCTCTCACACCCCACACCGCCACTGGAAATACAGTCACGCATAGCTCAATAAAAAGGCATATTTTTTTCGTCAGTGGCTTGCCTAAATGCGCGGTGACAGAAGGCGAGTATACACATCCAAAGTGCACACACGGCCCACAGCTTTAGTCACCCGTAAACTGGCGGGTATTTTGATTCAAATGTCGTCACCCCGCTTCTCCGTCCCAAACCGCCCCCCCGCGTGTGCTGGTAGCAGTTATGAAGGCAGAGTGACTTGACTCTGTATATATAGACTTTGGCCTTGTCATTTCCTGCCCACTGGTGGATGAGGCAGTAACAGGTGTGGAACGTGTCGCAGCAGTGCACGTGGTCAGAAGTAGTGGACCTGAGGTGGTTGCCCCATCATCATCGCTACTCGTATTATGCCACTCAGAATCACTGTCACTCCACTCAAAATCACTTTCCTGAGTTACTACAGAAATATCAAGTTCTGTTCTATTGCACTGTCGGAAGGTCGAGCACTTGAGCGATCACTGCCTATCAGTACGTGATGAATCGGCTATTGGAGTGGACGTAGCCACTGGCTGCACGGACCGACGAGGCGTTTTGAATGCAGCCATTCCATTTTTACACGTCCATCCACTAGGAAAGCCTCAGATGCACTGACTTGCCAATAAAAGTACTCAGGACAAGTGTTGACATATTTGGGGGGAAAAAAATTGGGAGAATGGTTATCATTAGCGAAATATAAGCAGAGCAGTGATCACCGCCACCCGTCCTCCGTCAACCAAGCGGCGATCGCCGCTCCCCGTCCCGTAGGGGTTAAAGAGGTAGCAGAGAGCAAGAGACAGTAGGCAATGTCATGGCAAACAAAATTGCAGCAGCTCAGATCTAGTAATCAACAGACAATGTGTGATCCAGAGCAATGATGCCAAGTCCGCGAGTCCAACCCTGAAGGATTATCCCCGCCAGCTCTCGTGAAACCAACTATAATTGCTGTAGCGTGAGGACTAACACCTGGAATTTCACGGACAACTGAGGGGAAAAGCTCGGTGGGCTGGGTCAGCCCACCCAGCCTTTCCCCTCCAACCTTACCCTAGTCCAGCTGGACCAGCACGTAGGGACATCAGCGGGGAAGTGTGTGTGTGTGTGTGTGTGTGTGTGTGTGTGTAATTCACCTCTTGGTCTGCTGCAGGTCTATCTCGAAGGGTTAAACTAACTGGAGGATAACTGGAAGTGGCTGACCTGTCCTATTTTTTGAAAATCCCCATCATCATGGTTACTTTCCACAGACTGGGCACAAAACCAGATCCACTGTTGGGTAAGTGTCTGTGGCTGTGGGGTAACTAAGGTGAGTTGCCAGATAGCATTTGTTGCCATATTTACCAACTAGGAATAAAGGTTTTGGTATGAAAATGCCAATGTAGGGTAGCAGAGGACCCCCCATCAAGCCTTGCTCCTAGAAGGTGCATGGCATCCAGTCTTACTAAATAGTTGGTTCAGATTTCTTTCAGTGTAGCAAGAAACAGGTACAGTGTTGAACATGTGGAAAGCAAAGTTTGATAAATGAACACCATCAGTCACTTCTCCAGCCATAAACAGTGAGTCCTGTCCCTGCGAATGAACGAGATATGCAGTCGACAAGATATATTAACATTATGCTGTTGCTAGGGTCAGAATGAGCTATAGGGGCACAGAACAGTACCCTCTTGAGTTTCGCGCAATCCGAGTTTCGCGATCCTCGAGTTTAGCGCTTAGTCCTAAATTCTTACCATCACAGCTTTCGCGCATTATCGCCACGAGTTCCGTGTTGCTTTGACATGTACGGGTCATGTCTACCTACCGTCAGCGTCATGCGTGCTGCCTTAAAAGGCGGTGTCCAACCATTGGGGCAATGGACAACCGCGGTTGCCCGTATGCCCAACCGGGAGCGAGTTGTTGGTTGTCCTTATGAATGGAAAATGGTTGTGAGTACGAGCGTGGGTACATGGGTACCGAACGGCTGCATGTAAACAAACAGACGATGGCAGTGACTGAGGAGTGAGGAGCAGTGGAAGATGGCCCGCCAAGAGATTCGTAAAATGGACTGGCAGAGCTGCTTTGCTTACTACTTGATTAACAAGATAAGAGAACACCCCATGCTGTGGGACCACAGTCCAAAAATCTTTTTATCAAGTCTATGAAAATTGTAGATCTCCCGGTGTTGTTTTCCTTTTCTTCTTCTTCTTCTTTTGACCTGTAATGCATGGCAGCGACGGTGAGAAGTAATAGTGAAAAATAGCAAATGGGCATAGAAAAGCAAAATCAGGGAAAGAAAAGGACAGAAAAACACCTAAGTTCAGGGTGAAGTGTATAAGTGTGCACTGTTAAGGGGCGCGCCTTTGGGTCTCCTCCTGTGCATATGGTACGTCTAATAGCTTTGAAATTGTAGTATGTTGTTTGTTGATGTAAAGAAATGATATTCTGCGAATTTCATCAAAATCGGGTGAAGTTTAGGAGAGACTCAAACAAAGCGTGTTTTTAATTTTTTTGTTTCACAGGCTTTATTTTTCAGTTAATCGCTTTGAAAAAAATACCATAGAAACTTTGTTTACCTATCTACATTTTGTAGGAAGTGAATTTTTGATTTTTTGTTTTGTCTTCGAAGAAAAAATTACAATTTTTTGTCACTTATTGTTTTCTCCACTCTGTGTCCCGTTTTCTTTTGAAAATTTTGAAAATCCATTTCCAACAAAAAATCGCCCTTTAGTTGTAGTTTAAAATGATACATAACAGAAGTCATTCAGACGTTTTACCGATTTTGTGAAATTATTTGAAGGTTAAAAAGATACTTTTCGAGATATCGGCTCCTAAAGATTTTTTTTTTACATTTCTCCGTGTCTTGCTATTTGTATTTATCTGATTGGTATGAAATTCTCACATATGACTGTATATACCTTGTTGACTTACCTCAGAATGATAAGGCATCTGGTCCCCCTTTCTAAGAAAGTATTACTCACTCGCAGGTGAGGGTTTCAGAAGGCGCCACCTTCCTCATTGTGGCCAGGTAGCGCGAGTGCCGCGGGAGTGCCTTGCTTCTACACTACTCTCTTGCTTGTTTTCTGAGGTTTGGCTGCTCCATAAGCCCTCTTGATGTTGGTGACTTTTTCTGGTTGCCTTGCGCTTGTACATCATTTGTCGGGACGTTTTTTTGGCTGGAGAGGAGAGAAAAGTACGACATACTTTTCCTGTCTGTCTCTCGCTTGGCACTGGCGCGGTGGCACCTCTCTTCCTCCCCTGCCTCTCCGTGCGAAGAAGAGAGGATGACAGATGACAAAATTTACGAAGAAATAAAATATTCTAATGCAATTTTTACGTATATACGAATGATACCGCATATGTTGACAAGAGCGTCTTATGACGCATATGTCCGACTATTACTCTAAAGCCCCCCCAAGGGGGAGGGGTTTTAATTTTATGAAAACAAACCTCACCACATGGTAATTTAGGGTTTCCCGGCCACGCTGAGCGAAAAACATGTACTCGTCCGATTTTAAATATATTCGTCAAAAAATACCCCATAGGCGCGCTAACTAAGGGCCGCTTTCACAGTCACTTTGTTTTGATCGTTACCAATGGCAGCGATCGCTGCTTAGTATTTCACGTGAAACTGGCCGATGGGGTAGTGGCGGCTGCAGACGAAGCGAGAGATGTTGAGAGTGTGTGGTAAGTGCGGGGCTAGGCTAACCCCGCAGCCGCCACTACCTGATCGGCCAGTTTCACATGGAAATACTAGAGCGGCGATCACCGCCATTGGTAACGATCAAAACAAACAAAATGACTGTGAAAGCGGCCCTAAGTGCATGTTGTGAAGCATAAAAGTGTGGAGAAGGAGGACCTAAGAAGTGACACAAAGCATTACAGGTCAAAAGAAGAAGAAGAAGGTCCACTACACTGGCCGGTGTTGCGAGAAATATCTCCCCGCTGAAATTAGTCATTCTGCTGTCCACCACGCATGCGTGCTGTGGGAATACACAGCATTAAAAGCATTAATTTGCCTGGTTTTGTTCTAGTCTGTCCGCTTGTGATCTTTGTGAGCGGTGAGGGAAACATGGAAACAGTAAGGAAGTTGAACCTCTCTGCGAGCTATTTTGTAGCGGCGGCAGCGGTTTACGTTCCATGGGCATTGAAAAGTCAATCATGATATTAGTGATTTCATGTTTTTAACAGAAAGAGTGAGCAGATTATTTCATAACACACAAAAACTACCAGAAAAATATAGGTTTGTCCAACTGTCCCACAGGTGACCGCGAATGACCGCCCTTACTTTAGCAGACGACACCACGTGGATCACAAGCGTGTATTCAGAACTGCCAACCAGTTGTAAGGCAGCCGCCTTCAACTGGGGCTTAAAAACGATCTGTTCTTACTTCCCATTTGCTGCCTATTAACAAGGTACGTATTTTGAGATAACAAGGGAGTTAAGTAAAAAAATTGTGATAACAAGGGAGTAAAGTCGGAAAAAGTCATTTTCCACAGGTCGGAACCAATAAGCGCTTTTACATGGATTTCAATACCTCGAGTTTCGTGATCCTCGAGTTTAGCGCCATACCTTCGGAATGAGGCAAGCGTGAAACTTGAGAGGGTACTGTATAGTGGTGTTGCTGCAACTTATCTAAAGCACAGATTGCATGTTTTCTGTGCTGCACAGCACATACTCAAGGAACAAAGCCATTCAGAATAGTATTTTTCATCTGTCATCATCATCATTTCATCGACGCCTGCTCCTAGGAGCTCCCACCAGGGGATGGCCATGGCAGAAGAATTTCCAACTTTCTCTATCCAGACACTCCCTCCTTGCCTGCTCAAAGTTTCTCAAAGATCTTTCCCCCCTCTCCCTAATGTACTCCTTCACCCTATCTCTCCATTTCACTGGAGGTCGTCCTCTAGCATTCCCTCCCTCTATCTCACTCACATACACCCTTCTGGTCATCTTACTCTCCTCCATTCACTCCATGTGGCCAAACCACTTTAAAGCCTGTCACTTCACTTCTTCCACCACTCCACACTTCTTCCCTTTACCCCCGTGACACATTCCAAAACGCTCGTACACACTTTCATTACTCGTTCCATCCATTCTACTCACACCACAAGCACTCCTCAAATAACTCATTTCCACTACCTGCACTCTAGACCTCTGACTTTCCTTCCATCATTTTCATCTGTCACATGGAGTTAAGGGGGTACGCGACACCTGGGGGGGGGGGGGGTTTAGTCAAAATATAGCATTTTGCAAAACTAAGTTAAAAACGTCCTTATACCATCTAGAAATAATCCCCGAGCAATGTTTTCCTCGTAGTGCAAATTTTAAATGTCTCGCGTGGGTTTAACTGGACCGAGTTAAAGGTTAAATTTTGTCTTTTTTTTTTTTAATCACAGAAAATCTAAAATCAATCAGATTTACATGAAAAATGCAGGGAATGTTGATTGTACAAGTAGCTAGGGACCTATGATTAGATATTGTTGATAGGGTAAAGGAGATAGGAGTATATAAAAAAAAAAAAAAAAAAAAAAAAAAAAAAAGATTTTACGCGATGTTCGATGAACATAATTAAAGAAATACAGTAGAGCCCCATTTAACGCAAGAATTAAGTGGATGAACGAGGTCGCGCTAACTGAATTCGCGCTAATTGAATAAAGTAACCAATATGAAAAAAATATTTGGTGCACACGTGGGTCTGACTTTTGGGTTTGATAATTACTCAAAATACCCAGTCATCAGTTATCAAGCCGTGATGGTGACTCTTGCGGCCCAAGGTGTCGGTGGCGTTAGCAAGTGGGTGTGACAAGAGTTCGGCCCTAGCAAAGGTTCAGTGGGCAGGGTGTAGGCGTGTGTGGGCATCGTGCCCGGCCAGGCTGACATCACACTCGTTATTATCGAGCGTGTTATGGTGACGGTGGCCACACAATCAATAGTGACGCCTTGCCTCATCTGCCCAGCCGTGGCAGGTAATAGTGACGCCCTGTGGGGCTGATGCGGCGAAGCTCAAGACTGTGGCAACACCCTGAGGATGGCGGCGGAGGCGGCGGCGGGGCCGGGACACGGAGTGTGGCAGTGGCTGCTGTGGCACCACACGGGCGGCGAGCTGTGCACCGCCCCCAGCAGAAGGCGGCAGGTGAGGCGGGCAGCCTCCGAGGGGGGCCAGGATGACGTTAGAGAGCATGAGAGACTGGGACCATGTGGGAAGTGGTGGCGGGGAGCTGTGTTGTGGTGCGAGGCAGGCGGCAGGCCAGTCCCAGGCCACCCCAGGCCACCCAGGCCACCGCGCATCATAGCGGCTTGGCGCAATTTTCAAAATTCAGTTGTGGTGGCTGCTCGTGCTAACTGAGGCTTTCGTGCTAATTATTTTTTTTCTTGGTAGATGGTGGCTCGCGCTAATTGCGGTTCGCGCTAATTGATCTTGCGCTAAGTGGGGCTCTATTGTACCATTATGCCTTTCTGTATGGGAAACTTTCAAAATATTTTCCATAGGGCTCTAGGCATACCTAAAGACTATTCACAGCCAAAAAATGAAAGTGATTGGCTATGTATTAATGGTGCTGTGTAATTTTAAGTGTCACTACACGTATACACACATGTATACGTATGAATATACATATTAGTATACATACATTGTTCTGGCTCGTACAAAATGTAGGCAACATAGATGCCTAGTTAGTTTCATCACAATACCCGATAGTTTAGTTAGATGACCTCAGGTGTCCTGTACCCCCTTAACTCACTATGAACTGCTAGGAACAGCTTCTGGTGTGAAGAATAGACTCCTCTAGGGATTTTTATTAATTTCTCAAAAGTCCACAGATACATGAAACCCATTAATGGTGAAGTCATACATAGCAGGGATCATCTGTGTTGGGATTCCAGCCCCCTGTGGGAAGAATAACCACTATTACATCTCCCTGTGCTGTATTGACTTCAGCCGTCATTGTTCTCTCCAGAAGGGAGTATCAAGACCTCTTTCAAACCAACCTTGATCATTCTGCATTTCCTGTATTCTTTTGTCATTGTTCTCTCCAGAAGGGAGTATCACGACATCTTTCAAACCAAACTTGATCAATCTTTCTGCATTTCTGGTATTCTTTTATGGAGTAGCAAGCAGTCACCCATTTTTTACAATTTGTCTTGGCCTTGGCTTGGCTCATTGTATGTTTGCTCAAGGCTGTATTGTAAATTTGTTTTCAATGTTTCTTAATGTCAACTTCAAAAGCATTGTGCTCCCACATGCACAGAATATTTACCAATGTACAATCAAACGTTACAGAAAATATTTGTACAATTCAAAAATTGACTCTTGTCAAAGAATCAAAATGATTCAGAAACTTCGCACCTCATAAGCAATCTAACAAAAAAGCTAATTACATACAGATGAATGGAGGAAAAGTCTGGGTATAACATGGAGAGAAAGGAAGTTAGCATCATGGACTAGAGAATGGACAAAGGTTTAAGATATTCTAAGGACAATCAAGGATGGATTTAGGCAGGTTATATCATACAAATGACTGATAACAATTGAACGATCAAAGAAATCAAGGAACTGTATGTCTTTGAATCTTTGCAGGAACAGTATGAACTACAGAAAGATCAGACATAGAACCAGGCGACAAGATAAAATTAAAATATTTGTCGGAGCAGGATTGTGTATACTAGCATTTAACAGAGAACCAGATATAGAGAAAATTTAGCCCTTTGCTGGAGCAGGATTGAGAACACAACACCAGACAAGAAAAGTAGAATACATTGGGGAGTCAGGGGCTGGGTGGTCAGCATGAGGACCTGGTAATCCTGAAGACCCTGGTTCAAGTCTCACAGCAAGACACTGACAATTTTCACCCATCGCTGAGTGACAGGATGATTACCCAATGATGTCCAGATCTTCAATGGACCCTATCTTCAGAAACTTTGGTCGAGAGGGGCACCGGGAGGCAGCAAGGGCCAAGAAAGTCATACATCACGGCAGCCACTTGAAATAAAATTTGCCTGCACCACTAACAGACTGGGGCCATCCGCCAGGCCCCTCGAGAGAGTCAACTGGCACTGCAGACAATACTTGGTGTAGTGGACTAGTAATAGCTTTTGATGAAAATGATGGTGACCCTTTGGATTTTACATTATATTCTGAAATAACAAACATGGGTGCACAGGATGACTCCATAAGTACACATGAAGACTCAAGGACTCAAGACGTAGAAAAGAGGACTCGGAGTGAGCACATGAGGACTCGGAATGACATGTGAAGAATTGACACCACTGCCAAAAGCACCACAATGCCCTGCAGTGTCTCAGGTCCTCATCTCAATGTATAGAAGTTCAATTAAGAGTTAAAGAGAGAGGAGGGGAATGCCTCTTGAACACTAAAAAGCAAAACAAAGCAAACAAGCAGTTGAACAGAGGAGGTGAGTGCCTCTTGAACACTAAAACAAAGCAAACAAGTAGACAAACAATAATCAAGTGTGTGGTGACGACCCACAATTAAGGAAAAAAAGTTTGCAACTTTACCGCACATTTCCAGAGGATTCCTAAAGAATAATTCAAGTGAAAAAAGCAAAACATTCCAAAAAGCTGTATCTCATAGTTTCTACCAGTTTAGATGCATTATGATAGCAAGGGAAAATTTGAAGACCAAATCATGGTGAAATCAAGGTCTGTTTACGTTTAGGGGATCTTAAGTTTGGGAAAGGCTGCAAAAACATTGAATTTAATACTTCCATGGAGAATGATGTTCTTGATACAATAAACCCCCTATAAGTCAGACCTCTATATTTTGGATACTGGTTAAATCACACTCAGGTTTCTGGACACATCCGTAAAGTGGACCAATATCCGGGCTATACAATGCCTGCCTGGACAGCGTTGGGATGGATGTTGTAACTCAGTTGAAGATCTGGTGTGCAGCAAGGAATCTGGCACGAATCTGGACCACGTCATATCAAAGCAAATTCTACCTGTCTTTCACGTCCTCCCTCAACCCTCATCGGCAATGGCGAGAGGAATTCAGCTGTTTATTGGTTGATTCAATTTTTAGATCAAATAGACTCAGGGAATAGTTAACTTTCGAATCTAATAACAGTTAAGATTTTTGTGCACCAGATACAACTTATAACTTACTCACTCAAAATTAGCTCTCCTGACATGCATGTTGCGTCTCACATTCTCCTGTTCCATGCTCTGCTTACAAGCACCGCCCTCACTGCTGCTACCTCACCCTCACCGCCCCGTTGCACAAGACAGTACTCCAGTGCCATATAAATTGATCTTTATATTGCCCTGCTCTACTCCAGCTCCCTTGTGGTGTCTTAATCTTTTATGCAGGTATTAATCACATTAACTTTTTTTTACTGAAGATGTTTCAGATAAGGGCTCCCCACAATTAGTCTGATTTCTGGAGGGTTTACTCTATATGTATTCATATAGTTATGAAAGTATTGCTTCATAGTTAAGCAGAAAACAAACACATAAATTGGAAAATAGGAAAAGGGAACAAAGTGATGTAATATTTTACAGCAATTTTTTCCAACCCTGTTGGACACAGTGCAAAAGTACTGTAAAGTGCAGTGTATGCAACAGGAAGCACGATGTAACACACACCTTGCTGACTTGATGACCAAGATAAGCACAAAAACAAACACAGGGCTTCATCACGTTTCCCACTGTAGTTTCTCTACCATGCAAGACAAATTAAAGCTCTTGAAAGGAGAAACATAAAGCTGAGGCTAATGGTTGTGAACTGTGAGCTGCACCAAGGCCATCCTAATCTGAAAGCCCAGGTCTGGAGCTACGATGATGTCAGCTTGATGCAGCCTGTGTAGTCAGCATTCACTAGTCTGGGGATGGTGATGCCAATCTGTTGCACCTCTATTTTCACCATTGCTGCTGTTCCTGCTTGTTGTTAATTGAAGTTGTGCCTTACTGTTGGCCCAACCTATTCACAGATCTACAAAGTCATTGGGTATTTGACCCCAAACATTATTATTATACAACCCAAGAGTTCATGGGCTATCCTGTGATGAAATTTGGTGTTCCTGGTGCTGGAATAAGGTCATAATTATAGGGGGAAAAAAAAAAGGTGGGTGCAAACACTATAGCTGCACTTGGCTGCAGTGCTCATCTCTAATCCATTGACCCTTTGAGCCCGTAATGGTAACAACCAGTTATTCTGCGACACGGACCAATATAAAATCTGGGATTGCCACAGTTGACCTTCCCCAGATTTTCCCAGCTACCCATTTAGCAATCAGCCCGAAAGGGAGGATGAAGAACTGGGTGAGTTGCAGGCTGACTGCCCGGGCCAGGATTATTATTATTATTATTATTATTATTATTATTTTTTTACTGTAGGTTTTCTTAACCCCTTCAGCACCGGTACGTACGCATGTACGTGATAGGGGATGCGCTACAATAAACTGTCACGTCCAGGCGTACGTGAAATTTTCTATTGTTTCAAAGGGCAGGTAAATATGGGCAATATAGTGTATTACACTGTGTTTAGGGGGTAGTCCTATAGACTGGAGATACCCTGAAGCTCCGCCCACAATCACTCAAACAAATCAGCGACTGCCACGTCACGAGACATCATGTCATCTCAAGGCTGGCTGGCTCAGGGAGTCAGGGTTGCCATTTGGGACTCAGTGCTTGTCTTGCTTCCATAAGAGATGGACCCCGTACCATTGTTTAGTGATGCTCACGTATCATTGTCCTCCCATGTGGCTCAGTTTACTTGCCCGCGTGAGGCTTTTTGTCATTATTTTGATGAAGAAGTGATTTACAAGCTGTGTTTATGGATGAATTCCTGGACTGCCGAATATTTTGCCACGACCAGGAAAAGAAAGGTGAACAGGTTGATATGGAGAGCTGTGACACAGGATGAAATGTACGTGTTCATTTCCTTGTTGATGGTCATGGGGGTCATGAAATTACCTCAGAGCACGCAGGGGGCGGCGAGCGCGAGCGGCAAACGGGACCGGGTCGGGTAAACGGGAGCGGTGCAGAAGGGGTTAAGGGGCCTCTTGGGCGACCCCGGCCCATTAGTGGCGCAGGGGAGTTTTGTTTATAATGGCTGCCATGCTATATGACTCTTGGAACTCAAACCCGGGTTTGTGGAGTGGTAGCCAGGCAAACTGACTACTAGACCACGGAGGCAGATTGCAGGAGAGGGATTGATTATAATTATTTGTGGATTTTGCAAGTTTATAGGAATTTCTGCCCACAAACCCCTCCTGGGGAGCAACTGTATGCTACAATGAAAGTGGCAGAAGTTGAGGCACTACAGATTCATGCGATTCTAAATTAAACACAAGTAATTCATAGACTATGCAGAGACTGTCTCTATGATGTCACCAAATCCTGTGATTTGTATCAAGACAGCCCAAGCCCAACACACACTCAAAGCATATTCTAAAACAGGCCCTTCCTTTGTTACTAGCAAACAAGGCAATGCAACTAATAATGCTGAGGGGCACCTTTGGGCATAACAGACCATTCCTCAATCACAATGTAGCTGGATTTGAGGCACAATGTCCCATCATACACAGTCACTAGTGATGTTTTCCTGAAAAGTTGTGTAAAACTGACATCTGTGAGACAGAGTCAGGGATTCAACTTGCTCAGATTCTTGGTAGTGATTTTCGCATGTCTGCTTTTATGATCAGCTGAACACCATCATTACTTGTAAGGTTCCCATAAAGTGGGTCTCGTTTCAATGACAATGTGTGGTTCTTGAGAGTGTAGAAGAGCTCACAAGGGTAAACAGGCCGCCTATCATCAGTAGTCCCGTCTTTTCACTGATCCATCATGGCAAGAATATACTCATGCCAGGTCACCTGCTGAGGGGACATGCTGATGCAGAATGCGAATCCTGTGTTCAGTGTGCAACAAGCTGTCAACTCCTTCGGATCATCAGAAGTGGTGATCAACACTGAAATCTGCATTTTTTGGCTCTCAGACGTCTGTTCTGCCTCTTTTCTCTTGGGGTGGCAGACTTGTTACAGAACCTATGGGTAAGGCTGAGCTCCTGATGGCTCATTTCAACCCCAAGCTCAACCCAGATTTTGTGCAGTTTGGTGATCACACACAATGATGCAATCCTGGCTGGTATTGCTACCACTCCAAGGAGGTTTATTTCCTACTGAAAAATCATGACTCACATGGCATGTTTCCCATGTTCCTTAAGAGGATCTACTGCTTTTTGCTTTAGAATGTGTCAATGAAGTTTTGCTGGTTCTAATGAGATTTGGCACATTTATAGGGGATTAACCCTTCTGCTCCGGGTGTCGTCTTGGAAGGACGCGCGTAAAATTTGGCAAAAATCCAGGTGTCCTCTCAGAAGGCATGTGTGTATTTCTACCATTTGAAATGCGCGCGCGGGCTTAGTTTGGTATAAGCCCATGCCCAGCATCCTGGAGCATGTGTTGGCATCGCCAGTCAGTTGGTCACTAGCCACAGTGATGGAAGGACGTGATTTTTCACTTTCAGATGTGTCCGAACGTGTGATTTCATCCGCTATGGGGGATGCCGCTTCCTCACCTCCACCTGCCCAATGCTCCCAGCCCCCCAGTATTTCATTACTTTCCTTATTAAACATCACTAGCTCTTCATATATCTTTTCCACAAATGTTCAACAATCATGGAAACGCTTTCAAAATCCAATTCAAGGACTATTTATTGTTGAAAATAGGGGATAATATTCTTGAAAGCGTAGCCTCCTCTGGCAGCGGTGCAGCTGGTGTTGCAAGAAATACCTCCTCGCAGAAATAAGTCACATATACACGTGTGTGTGTGTGTGTGTGTCCAGAGGCGCCTGATTAGAGGGGGGGGTGTCAGGTCAGGTCATGACCAAAGCCCTGACCTGACTCTCCTTTCTGACCCTCCCTCCCCACACCCTTCTCCTTTCTCCTTGTTTTCATCCTCTCTATCTCACCTTTCATGGGAGGGGCTCATAACCAGAGTGAAGCTAAACACCTCCTCTCGAGTCGGGGACTCGTGTGGTATTGAAGCTGCGCCGAGTTGAACCAAACGCGACAAGGAGGAGGCAGCGGGAATTCAAACGCAGTTAACATGTTAATAAGTCTCTCTCTCTCTCTCTCTCTCTCTCTCTTGCCATAGCCACAATGTTTGGAGAAAAACGTCCAGTGTGATACTACCTTTTAAGGTAGTGTGAGTGATGACGATGGTAAGTAGATGTGACCCGTACATGTCAAAGCAGTGCGAAACTCGGAGTGATAATGCGCGAAAGTCGGGATGGTAAGAATTTAGGACTAACCACGAAACTTGACGATCCCGAAACTCGGATTGCGCGAAACTCGAGAGGGTACAACTAGCAAAGATAATTAATATATTTAATATAGTATAATAAATAAATAATATAGTGCTAAAAACAATGATCGCACACTAGAGCACAAATGTACATGGACATAAGCAAGCGGTGCTCCCTCTGCGAGTGTGCGAAGTGGACTATGGTGGTGTCGCACTGGGTGTTTTCCTCCAACTGTTGGAACTAGGAGCAACCGTGGGCACAGCCAACCGGGAGTGAATTGTTGGTTCGGGAAAACACTCCTGACGTCTCATCTTTGAAGCCACGATCGCATCCACAACGGCTTCTTCCTTTCAATTAACTGTAGTAACAAATCCATAATTTGAGTGACAGCAGCACAAGCCACAACAACCCTTACTTTTGCAAACAGTGCCATGAAAAGAGGACAGAGAGGAGGAGGACCTAAGAAGCGATACAAGGCGTTCATAGGGATATTCGTAAGGTTTTGTTGGTAAGAGAACCAGGTAGGACACGAAGTAACGGGTTTAAACTGGATAAATTCAGATTCAACAGGGACATAGGCAACAATTAGTTTACTAACAGAGTGGTGGATGAGTGGAATAGGCTTAGCAGTCACGTGGTGAGTGCCAATGCAATTGTCACATTAAAAAATAGATTAGATAAATTCATGGACAGCGATATTAGGTGGGGTTAGATACACAGGAGCTTAGGTTCAAAGGAGCTGCCTCGTACAGGCCTACTGGCCTCTTGCAGACTCCTACGTTCTTATGTTCTTAGGTCAAAAGAAGATGATGCGAATACAGGATGACGCACGTCATCTGGAAATATCTGGTGATTAAGAATGACCCCCCCTTTCTTGAGACTGTTCCACCTCCCTCCCGTGATCACCCAAAGCATTCTTTCTTGTCCATACGACTAGATGAACCAACACAATTTCTCATTTTGTCACTCATCAAGGACAACACGCGTTGATTTAGTCAATTACGAGATCTACAGTTCATTAGGAACATTTCCCCAGCTACTTAACGTCACTGTATGCAATGGAATTTCTTAGTGTCCTTTTTCTCTCCAAAATATTGACCAATGGCATTGTTTCACTTTCTCGTTTCTAATGATGATGATGATGTTTTCATACCGGAAAGTTGTTACTTATCCTACAGTGATGCTTTAAAATGGTCTGTGGTGCAACAGTAACCTCGTGAACTCTATTTCTACCCCCACCTGGCAGGGTTACCCATAGGAAGGTCAGGAAATGGTCATTGCCATAGGCCTAAGGAGGTGTGGTGCAGTGTGTTTACCTGTGTCATCAGCCCCGCTGCGGCTTGCACCACAACCCCGATTCTTGCCAAGAATTGGGGGGATTTCTTGGAAATCTGATGCAGCAGAACAAGAAACACAAGAATTTCACAAGATTTAGGTAATTCTTGATTGCCAGATGATGACTTAAAGTTGTAGTTACCTGTTGTGCTTACCACCAACACGGTTGGAGGAAAAGGGACCAGTGTGATACCAGCCTGAGACCCTATTCTCATTGTTTTCTCCTCTGAGAGCTCTTGTCTTGCAGCGAACAATGGGAACCCACGCTCACGTCTTCGACACATACAAACAGGATGCTCATACACCAAGTCACCACTTGTAAACCAAGGCATTTTTAATGATTTTCTTTGGCTCGTAAACTGAGGTATGACTGTATGTTGATTATTACAACAGCCTGGATGAAGTTGTTCAATCCAAAAACTTAAATTAGGTTAAAGCTAAATTTCACCAACTGAGAATCAGACCCCTACAAGCATTATTCATTTCCTATATATCACATATAGGAAATAGGTAAACACACACACACACACATGGTGAGTGCACGGTGGTCAGTGTGCAGGCACAGTGACCTGGAGGACCTGGGTCTAAGTGCTGCCTGCCACTAAAAGTTGACAATTTTCAGTCAGCATCGAGTGGCCTACGCCTACCTGCACGCTGTCCCGAAGACCACCTATTAACTATTTAGTGAAACTAGAGTGAAGCAAAGATGAGTTCTTGGGGGCAGCATGAGCCAAGCAACATGGTGCCAATATAGACACTTGCCTGTGCAACTAACATTAGGCTGGGGCTGAATAGCTGGTTCCATCAAGAAAGTCTACCATTGCTATAGGTCAAACATAAACACACACACACACACACACACGATTACATGAATTAAGATATGTGTCCCATGGGAAAAAGTGACCATGTGATAATAAAGATGGAAACAGAGGAAGGCACTGAGGAGGACGAATCATTTAAAAGAAAAAGGAGAAACTACAGGAAAGCGGACATGGAAAATCTTAAGAAATATTATGAAAAACTAGATTGGGAAAAGTTAGAGAACAAACGAGGTGCAGGAAAAGTATGATATTTTTATGGAGGCATATGAGACAGGGGTCATGAAATATGTCCCATTATATAAACCCAAAGAAAGAGGAAAGAAAGATTGATTTAATGCAAGATGTGCAGATGCAAAAGAAAAAAGAGACAAAGCATGGAAGAGAGTGAAAAGAAATAAGAATCAAAGGAATAAAGAAGATTTTAAGATAGCAAGAAATGAATATGTGAAAATAAGGAGAGAAGAAGAGAAAGGATACGAAAAAGATATTGTTGAAAAGTGCAAGGAAGAACCTAAATTGTTTTATAGATTCATAAATGAAAAAATCAAACCAAAGGAAAAAATAGTAAGACTGAAAGATGGAAATAAGATAATTGAAGGTCTTAAAGACATGACCGAGCTGCTAAACAAGAGGTTTCAGCAAGTTCTTACAAAAGTATCACAATTCAACAAACCACAAGATGACAAGATATATGTTCAAATGGATGAAGTCATAGTAACTAAAGAGGATATATATAAAATAATGGAGGAGCTGGAAGAGAGGAAAGCAATAGGACCGGATGGAGTCTCAGGTTTTATATTGAAAGAATGCAGAAATCAGCTGGTTGGACTAGTATATGATGTCATAAAATGTTCAATATCAACTGGTAAAGTACCAAAGGAGTGGTGGAGGGCTGAGGTGGTCCCTATATATAAAAGCAGGAAAAAGGAAGAACTTCTGAACTACGGACCAGTATCACTGACCAGTATATTTTGTAAAATATGCACGAAAGTGATAAAGAAACAATGGACAAAATTTCAAGAACACAATATAATTACAGAAAAACAGTATGACTTAAGAAAAAGGCATTCATGTGTAACAAACTTACTGAGCTTTTACTCAAAAGTGATGGACATAACACAGGAGAGTGATGGATGGGTAGATTGCATGTATTTGGACCTGAAAAAGGCTTTTGACAAAGTTCCACATACAAGACTACTATGGAAGCTGGAAGATAGAGGAGGATTGAAAGGGAAAATGAAGAACTGGATGGAAAGTGACTTAAGGGGAAGAGAGATAAGAACAGTGGTAAAGGACATGAAATCAGAATGAAAAATTGTAGATAGTGGAGTGCCTCAAAGCAGTATTGGCACCAATACTTTTCCTAGTATATATAAATGATATGCCGGAGAAGGTAAGCAGTTACATGAGCCTGTTTGAAGACGATGTGAAATTGGTGAGACATATAAGAAATAGAAGACTGTGAAATTCTGCAAGAGGACCTAAATAAGATTTAGGACTGGAGTATGAAATGGGAGACAGAGTTCAATGTGAAGAAATGTCATGCAATGAAAATGGGAAAGAGTGAAGGGAGACCAAAATGCACATATAGAATGGGAGATATAGACATATTAAAAGTTCAATTAGATAGAAATCTGGGAGTGACAATACAAGATAATCAACAGTCTGAGAGTCATGTAAATAGGTTATTCAGTGATACATATAGAATGGTAAGAAATATAGGAATAGCATTCCATTACATGTATAATGTTTCCAGAACTGGAGGGATTGTCATATGAAGAAAGGTTAAAGGAAATGGACCTGCTAACATTGGAACAAAGAGAAAGGGGAGACCTAATACAAATTTATAAGTTGTGGAATGGAATGGAAGTAGATAATGAGGAGTTACTACTAAGAGAAGTAAGAAACACCAGCAACACAAGAGGACACAGTAAAAAACTGAGAAAAGGAAGATGCTTGAGACATAAAAAAATATAGCTTCCCGCAAAGAAACATAGAGGTTTGGAACAGACTAAGTGAGGATGTAGTATCAGCAAAGTGTGTGCACAACTTTAAGGAAAAACTGGACAAATACAGATATGGAGACGGGACCACACGAGCGTAAGCCCAGGCCCTGTAAAACAACAACTAGGTACAACTAGGTAAATACAAACTGGTAATAGCTACACTAGTCTGTTTGCTGATGGTGCAAAAGTAATGTAGAGAGGGGTGGAGGAAGAGGACTTAGAAGGTCACAGGGGGACAGACAAATTTAATGATTAGATCTGAGTGGAAATTAGAATTTAACATTGCATGCTACTACATGGATGATGAAGCTGAGAGTGGGAACAATTCAACCAGATTGGAATGTGCAGCAGTGGTGTGGTCTGCATACAAAAAGAAAAATATCAGAAGAAATGAAAGGATTCATAGCAGAAATGATAATGATGCCCAGCTTAAGAGACCTGACACCTGAAGGATTGGGAAGGTTAAGCTTGTTGGCCCTGGAGAGAAGCAGGATCTGATCACAGTGTGCGGGGTGATGAAGGAGATGGAAATGATGACCAGAATGACCTGTTTACATGAGACACTAGAAAAACAAAAGGTTGCAGCAGGATATTTAGGAAGACAAAGTGCATCTACAAACAGCTTTTCCTAGACATGTTGATATCTGGAATGACCTCAAGGAGATAATTTAAGCCAAGCATATTCATTAACCTTGATAATATGCAATATAGAGTCAGGACCCTGCAAACAGATACACTGCTGCACACTTTTATCTTGCAAGCAATAAAGCACCAAAATGGAAGCAGCTAACTTTCTTCTGGCTAAAACAGACAATATATTTATAAAACTTTGTTTGGATATTACTGATGTTCATTTTGTATCTTTGACGAAATTTCTAATATGATATTTTTCCCGTGATCATTTTCTGTGTGTGTGTGTGTGTGTGTGTGTGTGTGTGTGTGTAATTCACCACAGCCTGATCACGAGTTGGACTCGCAATCGCCAGCAAGTACCCTCCCGATATGAGCAAGCTCAGGCTCCTTAGTCAATCTATGGGTACTGCCAGGACCTCACACACCACACACCCCATCCCCCTTGCTCAAAGGAGAACAGCACCCACTCCTAGTTAGCAGAAAGAATCCAGCCTGAGTGGGGCTCGAACTGTTGGCTGTCAGGCCTTGCAGCGCAGCGCTCTAACCAACTGAGCTACCGGAGCAGTGTGTGTGTGTGTGTGTGTGTGTGTGTGTGTGTGTGTGTGTGTTCACCTCTTGGTCTGCTGCGGGTCTCTCTCGAGACAGCCAGCTGCTCCCCTACAGAAGAGCACAGAGCTCGTAGTACCGATCTTTGGGTAGGACTGAGACCACTCACACACAACACACCGCGACAACAAGGTCACAACTCCTTGCCTGACATCGCGTACCTACTCACTGCTAGGTGAACAGGGGCTACACGTGAAAGAAGATAAACCCAACTTATCTTCACCCGGCCGGGAAATTGAACCCCAGTCCTTCTGGTTGTGAGCCAGACACTCTATCCACTGAGCTACTGGGCCGTGTGTGTGTGTGTGTGTGTGTGTGTGTGTGTGACTCACAACAGCCTGATCACTTGTTATTGCCACCCAACACTCTCCTGGAGAGAGATTTGGATCTCGTTAGCCTCTCTTGGTACTGCTGGAATCTCGCACCCTTTCTCCCTTGCTCAAGGGGGGGACAGTAACCACTCCTTGTCTGTAATCTTTCTGCCCAACTAAGGTTCGAACCTCAAGGCAGAGCCTTACGGCCGTGCCATACATCTCCCCCACCACCTTCCTCTTCCTTTACACAGTGTCCCCTTTCTGTTGGGCACTATAATTTGACCTCAACCTCTTCCCTCGCTAGAGGTTCTTGGAGTTGGGTTGGTAGCCTCTGCAAACACCTCTATATTGAAATCTTGATAATTGAAGCATTTTACGTACATTAGTGTGATTATCCCATATAATGTGTTGATATTACATAATGTGACTATACCAAATAAAATGGTTGATTGAATGGTAACTATATAGGTATAATTGCATACATATTACATAGCATGAGTGGTAGGGTTGGCATCCCTGCGCAGCCCGTGTTTCCACCCCTCCACTGCTCTATGCAGTCAGCCCAGGAGTCCACACGTGCCCTCTGCTACCACTTCTCTGCCCCTCGCTACCATCCCGTCAAGTAAGGAGCTGTTAGAAAAGTGATCGAGGCCCATCGGAGCTATACCAAAAGACTACCTGCTTGAGTTAATCAAGCAGGTGTGTTGACATGATACAATCCTAAAGTCTTTAACAACATTTTAAATAATTTATTTAAAAACTTTTGCCAATTCATATTAGATCAAATAAATCATATTATAATTCCTGGATCATTTACTACTATATTAATGAAGTAGTGCAGGACAGATGCATAAAATATGCGAAGGGGCTAATGCAGATGTGCCTATCTCGACCCCTTGCCAGATTCCAATAATTTTGCCCTCCAACTTCTTTCCTTCCCCTCCGGGAAAGGGGTATTATGGTAGGAGAAAATGACCGAAAAGTTTCTACAGTCGAAGATGTTGCCTTATGGTATGGCTGTAGTCCACTGCACCATGGGAATGCTGTGTGTAATTCACCACCACGGCCTGATCACGTGTTGGACTCGTAATCGCCAGCAGGTACCCTCCCAACATGAGCAAGTGCTCTTTATCGTCGTGTGTGTGTGTGTGTGTGTGTGTGTGTGTGTGTGTGTGTAAGTGAGCACATCTATATACAGACATAACCATACTTTATAAAGTCCAGAGCCTTCACTTTGTCTGCTTCAGTAAGAAAGGAGAGATGGACTTTTGTGTGTAATTCCTACAGTCCTTAACATGTGAACGTCTGCTCTGGCCTGGTCGTGCCTTGCCTTGCCTGTTTCCTGCTGACTGGGTAACATGTTTCTTGCTGAAAGTGTTAAGACAAACAGCTGACAGTGGTGAAGCATACCTATCAGAGGCGGCGTGCGGAGTTGCTTGCCTAGTGGAGCTGGTGGAGTTCTGAGAGTCTTCACTGCTGGATTTGTCCTTGCCTGTGCTTGTGAAGCTAGTGGTGGAATCAATGGTGCCGGGCTGAAGCAGGAGGCGTCGACATGCACCGCGGGACACACCAGACTCCTGAAAGAAAGGTACGTGAGTTTCGCAAGAATCAATTTATCTATTCTGGCCAAAAATTATAAAGAATGATTGAGGAACTACATTATCTGAAAGCAGGTCTGGAGATGAATATGAAGAAAATGAAGGCACTGTTCAATTACTGGTTGGTAGGACATATAACTAGTACAGGTAACTCTTGATTTACGCGAGTTTGGTTCACACGTTTTTTAAATAACGCGGGGTCCAAAATTCAAATAAATGTTTAATTTACACATTTTTTTTCACTTATACGTGATATTTTATGGAGTGGCCGCCAGATGTCTCACGCAACTGGACTCACACGGCACCGCGGCCACACAGCTGAGCTCAGTTCTTCCCGCACGCCACTTGAACAACAATACAGTACCCACGCTGCCATGCTAATCAGCAATAGGGGTAGGCAGGTACTGGTACCAGTACTGGTACTAATGGTACCAGCTATGTGGTACAGTACCGGTACCAAACTGCTCGGTACCGGTACCAATACTAGCCAGTCGCTCATGGTGTCCCTCATTTCTTCCTCACCCAAGCGAGGCTGAGACTGAGTGCCTGAGTGGATATCTCGGTGATATGGATATTCTCTCTCTCTCTCTCTCTCTCTCTCTCTCTCTCTCTCTCTCCACTGAATGAAGTGAATATTTATTTTTCGATAGAAACCTACCTCTTGTTTGATATACATTGTTTTTGATTTACGCGACATCTTCAGGGACACAATACTCGTGTAAATCGAGAGTTACCTGTAGCAATGAAACACGAGAATACACATAAAGGATAAAACATATGTCAAAACTCAAGTCCCCAAAAAGGAAATAACCAAAGGATTTCAATGGAGCATATTTTGAGTAACAGTAGTAAGCTGCTGCAACAGAGTACCCTATAGTGCTGCCATTTTTTTTTTCCTGAAAGGCAAGAGAATGGTTAGAAAATGAATCCTAGATATATTTCAGGACAACTCAATTTTCTTCAATGATTTTTCGGAGTAAAGAAATCCCACATTTGGTGTGTCGCATCCCAAAGACTTTCTAGGCATAGTGGCATCAGACTGCAACTTGGGACCTCTACAGCAGCTGCAATGAGGCACACATGTGGCTGAGTGCAGGGCTGGCAGGTATTTGGAGTGCACAGAAGTATGACACAGGTTTCGTGGGTTGTGCATGTGCATGTAATGAGTTATGAGCGGTGAGGGTAGGCAGTGGCCGAACTGGTAGCGTACTGGGCCCACATTCACCGCGTGATGGACGACGCGGGTTCAAATCCCCACGCTACCACTCGGATTTTTCAGTCACCGCTGAGTGGCTTAAAACTACCCACATGCTGTCCTGAAGACCACCCATCAACCCGGACTCTAGAGGAAGCCGTCCAAGCGAATCGAGAATGAGTTCCGGGAGGCAGCACGAGCCAATGCAAGATGGCGCCACTATAAACACTCGCCTGCGCCAGAACGGGCTGGGCCGACCATCAGCCCCCACCTGGAAGAAGCCTTGGGCCGACCATCAGGCCCAACCAGGAAGATGCCTACCGGCAAAAAAAGTAAAATTTCATTTATTGGCAAAAACACATTTTGCTATTTTTGTGGTAAATATTGGATTTTGCAACAGATATGGCAAATATAAGTGTATAACACATACATACACACATTAGTAGGCACTTTGCTCACTCATGAGGTGATATGAGGCAGTAATGAATGGGTTTCAAATCATTCTTCATATTTATGTCACTGCATTTTTTTATGTATAAGTTATGTAACTAATGTGGGTATATTTTACAGGTATGTGGACTATATTATACAACCTGACTTATTTCTGGCAATTTACTTTACTCATGTACTCATGAGGCATTTTATGAAATACTAAATTACGTCTTTGGCCCACCACATGTTCCAGAGTCCTCGTCGTAAAGACGACGACTCACAGTTGCTGATAAGGAGAGAGGGTGACACGCGCTCACCCCCTCACCTTTGGAGGGGGGTGGTGGCCAGTGGGAAGGAGGGGGAAGGTAAAGGGCTTAAAGCTTCCACAATATGTATGAAAAGTTTCCCTGTACAATTCTAGCTTCCATGAATTTTTAGTTGCTGATGTATATATACATCATTGGCACTGGGGGTGACACTTTTCTATGATGTATACATACGTCATTAGCAGCTTGTGGATTGAAAGTGAGTTTATCAAAGATTATTTAACCCTTTCATGGCTAAACGCTCGCAGCGAGCGTTAGGCGTATTTGCTGGTGGTGCTAATCGCTCGCTGCGAGCTCCAGCCGCACTCAAATCTCCCACGTATGAGTGTTCCAACAATATTTCTCACAACACAGCAATGCCAATTGAGTGGGTTCTCCACTAAATTTGGTGGAAAATCATGTCAGCCCAGCAAGGAAAATCTACGGACGAGCAATTGCTGGATGTTGTTGTTCAATATAGCGACATTTTTGCACATATATCACATGACTGATATTTTGCACAAAATATCACATGACTGATATTTTGACCAAATAGTTGTAAATTTTGCAGTTGGCAATACTGCCCTGCTACTGACCTAATTTATGTGCTCATAACTCATTACATGCACATGCACAACCCACGAAACCTGTGTCATACTTCTGTGCACTACAAATACCTGCCAGCCCTGCACTCAGCCACATGTGTGCCTCATTGCAGCTGCTGTAGAGGTTCCAAGTTGCAAAAACAATGTATATCAAACAAGAGGCAGGTTTTTATGATGAGATACAGAGGTTAAAAGAGCGAGCGCTAGCGTCACTTGCTGGTGGTGATAAAAGCTCGCTGCGAGCGCCAGTTGCACTCACAGCAAAAAACACCCCCTGAACGTGCCTGTATGTTCGCAGGAGAGGCTTACATAACTGAATCCTATAGATCTTGGCCTCCTTTTTCCAATGGTGTTTTTGTTTTGTAGCTGTGATGCAGTTTTTGAAATACAGCCGTTAAAAGAGATCCCCTTCCCCCACTGAGGTGCCCGAGCACGCCTGAGGGGATAGTCTCGTTGCGAGCGCTTAGCAAGGAAAGGGTTAACCCTTAGCTGTGCGAAAGCCCGGTCAGGATACCAAAAACGTGTTTTCACAAGTGTTTCCCACCATCAGGTGATGATGTAAATGGCGTCCGTTTGTCTCAGCCAATAAAAGCCAATCACAGCTCTTTAGTACACCTGGCAGCTATGCTGGGAGCGAGAGAATGTGCCAGTGTGGGCCGAGAGTAAAAAATAAGCGGGTTCCTGTAAACTTGCTCCTCTTCTCACACCACCCCCACCTAACACAATGGAGGCAAATTTACTAAAACCTTATAGCATATAGCTAAATAATTGTACTACATGCTGATATTTATGGGTTTTCAGTGAATACCAGCAAATTGGGCAAATAGCCTGCAACTTTGCAATGGCTGGGGGTGTCAAATAAAAAAAAATTTAAGTAAAAATGTATCAGAAAATCCTTTTTTTTTTTTTTTAACATTCTAAAAGGGTTTTTTGATACCTCCACTATTTCTATGAGTGCCTGGGGAAGGGTTAAAAAGCACAAGACCTAAATATGTGACACCTTATTGATTCTGCTCTGGTATTTCATGTTAAGAATTAATTATATATGCTGCATAATAGTGAGCCCCCTGTGAAGCAGTGATGCAAACGGACAAGCAAAAAACTAAGAAAGTCATTAAAAACAAAGGAAAATGTAGAAAACTACAAGAGTCCAACACAAGAGCAGTAAGCAGGAGGCTGAGTCCCACATGGCCCTTGAAAGACAGAGTGAGAGCACCCCAGCCTCTAAGTGGGTGCATCACCCCTTCAGAGTGAGTCCTCCAAGGTCCCTTTACATTGGACTGGCCACCCATAGGTGGCCTCTAATACTTTTATCAAGTTTTTAGAGGCAGGAGCGATGGCCATAGGGCAGCAGAAGAGAAAGGAATGTAAGCGACTGGTGTCTATAAATGTGAATGGTTTAGGTGGTGAGGAAAAGAGGAGAATGTTAGGGAGAGGGGGGAAAGATCTTTGAAACTTTGAGCAGGCAAGGAGGGAGTGTCTGGATAGAGACAGATGGAAGCTCTTCTGCCATGGCCATCCCCTAGTGGGAGCTCTTAGGAGCAGGCGTTGATGAAATGATGATGACGATGATGAACATTGGAGGCCCATTTTTCAATTAATTTGACCCTCCCCAAAACCCTGATTCCCCACAGGTCCCCAGGATTGTCTTGGGAAGTAGTGGGGGCTGGAGTGGCAGAGGGGGAGGTGTACTTCTTGTCAAGAATTACCCTTTAGGGATTATGATTGCTTGAAGATGTATTTCTGGCCCTAGGTGGGCATCTGAAGCTAAAAGTGACCACTCTTTTGGGGTTGGGACTCAGTAGCACAAAATCATAAGAATATAAGCATAACTTTCTTAATTTGAGAAAAACAAAAGACAAAACTATCCCAAAACTACTATAGAGAAACCAGATTGGTGAGATTGCTTTTGTGTTGGGTCCTGCAGATCCTTTCCTTTCCGCCGCTCTGCCACACAGTCCCAACACCTATCTCTTCCTCTCATATGTTACCTGTAGCTAACATATGAGAGGAAGAGATAGGTGTTGGGACTGTGTGGTAGAGAGGCAGGGAGGAAAGGACCCGCGGGACCCAACACATAAGCTATCTCACCAATCTGGTTTCACTATACTATAATGTACAAGTTGTGAGGAGAATTTATGTTGATGGAGAGAACCCACTTCTTAAATGGGAGTGTAGCCTGACTTGCAGTGCAGAATGTGGTCATTGGGAGGTTGATATTTATTTCCTACATAGAGGACTCCCCTTCTGGCTGCCGACCTGAGAGGTGTCTTAATAACTCCTCAAGCCTTTTTCTTCTCAATTTCTGCAACATTCATGGTCTTCATTCTAATTTTCATTCTGTGAAACACCATCTCTCCTCCTCAAAACCTCACCTTCTCTTCCTCACTGAAACACAGGTTTCTGAGGCTACTAACAGCAATCTCTACTCTGTTCCCTCCTACTATCTCTATCCTAAATTTCAATCCAAAGCTGAATGTTGCTCTTGTACCCACGACCTTGACTCTTCAGAATTTTCCACCATCTGGCTAAGACTTCATTGTCATTTTACTGCTAAATACATCTGTGCTGTGTACCTCTCACCTAACTTTACTATGTAAAATTCTTTGACTACTTGAACTCTGAAGTGGAGCACATCTTGACCCACTCTCCCTTTGCTGAAATCTCTATCTTGGGAGATTTCAATGTTCACCACCAGCTTTGGCTTCCATCCTCTTTCACTGACCAGCCTGGTTAACAAGCCTACAACTTTGCTCTCCTCAACGACCTAGAGCAGTTGGTTCAGCACCCTACACATATTCCTGACCGTCTTGGAGACCAGCCCAACATATTAGATCTCTTCCTTACCTCTAACCTTTCTGCTTACTGTCAAACTGTTCTCTCCGTTGGGCTCCTCCGATCATAACCTTATTTCTGTTTCCTGTCCTATCGCTCCTGTACACCCTCTGGAACCACCGAGGAGGCGATGCTTCTGGCATTTTGCTTCAGCTCAGTGGGACGACCTGAGGATGTACTTTTCCGATTTCCCGTTGAATGATTACTGCTTCCAGGATAGAGACCCCTCTGTGTGTGCCCAGCACATCACAGAGGTGATTGTCTCTGGAATGGAAGCATACATTCCATGTACTTTCTCTACTCCTCATGCTAAAAAGCCTTGGTTTAATCACGCTTGTTCTCGTGCTGTCAAAGATAGAAAGGCAGCTCACAAAAGGTACCAGAGCCTTCGAACTCCTGCCCCGGAATCATGCCAAATCTATACTCCGACTTACCAAAAACTCCTTCATTGATAGAAAATGCCAAAACCTTGCTTTTGATAATTCTTCCCATGACTTCTGGCATCTAGCCAAAACCATCTCCAACTTCACTTCTTCATCTTTCCCTCCTCTCCTTAGTCCTGATGGCACCACCGCCGTCTCATCTATCTCTAAGGCTGAACTCTTCTCTCAAACTTTCTTTAAAAACTCCACTCTAGACGATTCTGGGCATATTCCTCCAACTCATCCCCCCTCTGACTCCTTTATGCCTGTTATTAACCCTCTCGTGCACCATAAGTTTCCAATAAGTTTCTGTTCCACTCATCATTCATTTCTCAGGCCCGACCGGCCTTTTTTTGCCGCTGCGATACTCTACATTCATGGATGTATTTTACCCTCACAGATATATTGTACCCTGATAAATTTGGTATCAATGGCTTCATAAAGACTTGTACTAGAACATGCACACACACACACACATATATATATATATATATATATATATATATATATATATATATATATATATATATATATATATATATATATATATATATATATATATATATATAAACAATACAAACGTGTTTCAAGTCTCTATATAGAGTATTGAAGACAATAAATCCGAAGTACCAACTCTTCCCCAATCGCTAGCTTGAAATTTTGTGGGCCAACTTTTTTAGCCTAATATATGTTTCGAAGCAGAATTTAGTAAGGATTCTTATGGCATCCTCAAAATCCTCATACACCTATTAGTTCCCGAGTTACACTGAGAAAACTGTATTTTTTTGCCCTCCCGTCAGAGTAGGCTAACAAATAAAAATCACTCAAAGCTTCTCATCTCCGCTCCTTAGAAAGGTTGCCAAATGTTACCATCACAAAACTTATCCCAACAAATGACGCTCCCAAATCTGATGCACTTTCACCGAAAACTTAATTTTTAATCAATTTTTTAAACTTTAATGACGTGCTTCGGGTCATCGTGCGCCAGGACCTTTTACCCTTTGATGACGCGAAATGCGTCATCGTGCGCGAGAGAGTTAAGATTCTTAAGAATGATGTTTTCTATGCCTGCTCTGGCCTCAATCCTCAGAAGGCTTATGGACCTGATGGAGTGCCTCCTATTGTCCTTAAAAACTGTGCTTCTGTGCTGACACCCTGCCTGATCAAACTCTTTTGCCTCTGCCTGTCAACATCTACTTTTCCTTCCTGCTGGAAGTATGCCTTCATACAGCCTGTGCCTAAGAAGGGTGGCCACTCCAGTCCCTCAAAATACCATCCTAAAGCTTTGCTTTCTTGTCTATCTAAAGCTTCTGAATCAATCCTTAACCGGAAGATTCAAAAGCACCTTTCCATTTCTGACCTTTTATCTGATTGCCAGTATGGGTTCCGCAAGTGGCGTTCTACTGGTGATCTCCTTGCCTTCCTAACTGATTCTTGGTCATCCTCTCTTAGCCGTTTCGGTGAAACCTTTGCTATTGCGCTGGACATATCAAAAGCCTTTGATAGGGTCTGGCACAAATCTTTGCTTTCCAAACTACCCTCCTACGGTTTCTAACCTTCTCTCTGTACCTTTATCTCCAGTTTCCTCTCTGACCGTTCTATTTCTGCTGTGGTAGACGGTCACTGTTCTTGCCCTAAACCTATTAATAGTGGTGTTTCGCAGGATTCTGTCCTATCTCCCACTCTCTTTCTGTTGTTCATTGATGATCTTCTTTCCAAAACGATATGTCCTATCCATTCTTACGCCGATGACTCTACTCTGCATTACTCAACTTTTTTTAATAGAAGACCTATCCAGCAGGAACTAAATGATTCCAGGCTGGAGGCGCCAGAACGCTTAGCCTCAGACTTTACTATTAGTTCCGATTGGAGCAAGAAGAACTTGATGTCCTTCAACACCTCAAAAACACAGTTTCTCCACCTATCCACTCGACACAATCTTTCAAGCACCTATCCCCTATTCTTTGACAACACTCAGCTATCACCTTCTTCAACACTAAACATCCTCGGTCTATCCTTAACTCAAGTCTCAACTGGAAACTTCATATCTCTTCTCTTACTAAATCAGCTTCCTCGAGGCTGGGCGTTCTGTACTGTCTCCGCCAGTTCTGCTCCCCCACACAGTTACTATCCATTTACAGGGGCCTTGTCCACCCTCGTATGGAGTATACATCTCACGTGTGGGGAGGCTCCACTCACACAGCTCTCTTGGACAGAGTGGAGTCTAAGGCTCTTCATCTCATCAGCTCTCCACCTCTTACTGAAAGTCTTCTACCTCTTAAATTTTGCCACCATGTTGCCTCTCTTTCTATCTTCTATTGATATTATCATGCTGACTGCTCTTCTGAACTTGCTAACTGCATGCCTCCGCCCCTCCCGCGGCCTCACCACACACGACTTTCTACTCAAGCTCATCCCTTTACTGTCCAAATCCCTTATGCAAAAGTTAACCAGCATCTTCACTCTTTCATCACTCAAGCTGGTAAACTCTGGAACAATCTTCCTTCATCTGTATTTCCTCCTGCCTACGACTTGAACTCTTTCAAGAGGAGGGTATCAGGACAACTCTCCTCCCGAAAATTACCCATCTTTCGGCCACTCCTCTAACTCTTTTTAGGAGCAGTGAGTAGCGGGCTTTTTTTTTTTAACATTTGTTACCTTTTTTTATGCCTTTGAACTGACTCCTCTGCTAAAAAAAAAAAAAAAAATAAATAAAAAAAAATAAATAAATAAAAAATAAAGTAAAATTGCAGCTGCTTTTGTTTTCACCAAGACCACATAGCCTTCTCTAGCATGCCAGGAAGGTACTCTTGGAGAAGAAACAAAAAAACTAGGTAACTAACTAATGCAAAGCATACGCCAGGAGTAAGTCGCTTCACTCACTCATTTTACTCCCTGTGGTCCTCCCGAGCAAGCTCCCACGCAGCTGCCCTATCCATCCCAAGTCTCTCCCAGCAGGATCGACTGACTTGCTCCAGCCATGAGTTACACAAGTGTCCAACGTCTGAGAGGTGTGCCACATACTCATATACCCGGAGTTGGCATTCACAGACTAAGCTGCTAACAGGCCTCAATTCAGTTTTATGTAGTTGCTGGTTTCACAGCCACACAGCAAGACAGGAAGCACAAGCAACTTAAAAGATTAAAATCTTGTCTGCCTGTATAGATGTTGAGTGCCGTATACTCATATGAGCGAGTCCATAACACCGCAGGACAGGCCAATTCGTCAAATGACTTCCTGGTGAGACCCACCATTGTTATGCACTACACTATAAAAACTGACTAACAAAAATTGATGCTGGTTGGACTATGAGGCAAATCATGGGAGTGTACAGTTAAAGTTATGGGCCTATTTTGATCAAATAGCAATGTAACAGGTTTATATCTCCTGACTGGCTGGCTGCTTGTTGCTCCAAAACAAAACAACTGTTGCAACTTTCATGAATACATTACTGTCACCACCAGGCACCTTGTCCCCTAAGCCATGCCCCTTCTCTCATCCTCTCTCCAGGGCAGCACTTATTTTAAATTCAACCTCTGGCAATATGTCTTCGAAGCCCCACCCCCATCATGTGCCCACTCTATAGGTTTAGGGTAGCATCAACTTCATCTCAAGTACCTTTCTATGTGTATTTTTATGGTATTGGCCATCTTTTCAAAAAAAAAAAAAAAAAAAAAAACAGGCCTCAGCCATGACTCAAGGAAAGTGGCATGGCTTAGGGAACAAGTTGCCTGATTATGGCTATAGTACCGACCTCAGTGGCCGCCGCATGACTGGTGCTGCGTGTGGTGGGTGGAGATGCCTCTTCAAAAACACTCTTGGCTAAAGTAGGCTGCTGTGACTGACTTGATTCACTCTGCAGCTTTGTGAATGATGGAGACTGCCTCGGGGATGAGTTCTGCTCCTGTACATCATGTTGGCATGACTTAGACTGGCACGAATTGCTGTATGGTGAACTGTGGTGCAATGGATTAGTATTTGGTGAGCTTAACTCATGTGGGTCAGTCTGGGGTGTTCTATGTTGGAGTGACTCACTACAGGGAGCTAAAGACTGCTGTGATGCACTAGACTGTGGGGTACGCTGGCGAGAGGCAATGCTTGGGGTGCTGGGGTGGTGCAAAGTAATGTGTGGAGTGTCGCTGTGACCTGCTGAGCTTTGTGGTGTGGCAGGAAGGCTTGCAGTGTTGTGTGGTGAGGCTGGGGTGTGGCCTGCTGACCACCCTTGCCCCTGGGTGGTTGGTGTTGTGCAGCGTGTGGCTCGCGTACGTCTGCCACTTGGTGTCGTGCGAGGGGATGGTCGGCGACGAGAGGCAAGAGCTAGGGCTGCCTTGGCTGCCTGGGTTTCACGCTGTGTAAAAACGAACTCCAATATGTTGATCACCTCCTTCATGCGACCCAGCGGCAAACCACAGCGCCAGAATGACAGGAGATGCCCCTTGTCGAGGAGGAATGTTGGATGAGGAGGACTGCCTTTCTGTTCCTCATCAGGATGAGCTGTCGTAGAGGAGACAGGGGGAGGCCGCTGCATCAAGGCTACAAGCGTGAGCTGCGTCTTGTCGGGGAGGGTGTGGCTCCTGGACAGCGCAAGTTTGGGTGGCTGGACTGTAAGCTTTGACTGTGTTCCTGTGGAATATGGCAGAGCACTCTCTAGGCTAACCTGTGGCTCTTGTCCTGAGCCACTACTGTGGGAGCCTGACGTACGCTGGGTGATCCGCACCACCTCTCCCTCCGTCAACCTAAGTTCCTTCATACGGGCCTGTAAGAGCCGCACTTTTTCCTTTAAGTGCTGCAGGGCTGCCGGCAACTCCTCCCCACGCTGCTCCAGATCCAGCAATACTGTGTCTGGAGAAACTGTGTCATCCTCCTCCTCCTTCTCCTCCCCCACTCTTGATGTGTCTGGACCAGGTGTCTGAAGGGGGAAAATATTTGGAACACTATAGTATTTTCCTGGACCTAGGAACTACACAAAGATAGTCTGAAAGTAGGTATGAAGATAAAGAAAGCATTGGCAATACTTAACCCTTTCACACACCAAAAGTTTAATAAGTTTCTCTTTCCACTGCGACATCCGTCTGGGGCTCCCTAAGGGGCCTCGCGGAATGGCCTGACCGTGCAGCAAATTTTTTTTTTATCATGTTATCGATTTCACCCACAAGTATTCTTTTTTCTGGCATTATTATATATCGTTGGTTTTGGAAGAGATTATTCTGCCTTATGAAAGAAAAACATTATCAAGAAATGCAAATAAATAGCGAAGTTTACCAACTCTGAAAAAATGATTTAAAGGGACGACAGTTGTGCTCACAGGCTGCCTGCTGAGAGGCAACTAAACCACGGGCAATTGTCACTTCAAATCCAATGGCACGAGAGAGTTGACAATTAGTTTATTTTATTAGCTTGAATCTGATGCAAAATATTTTGCCGCGATTCTGAAAGATACTTTATTTTTGACGATTTTTTAAACGTTTTTGACATGGTTCGAGTCAAAAGCTGATGTAGACGATTCTGTTTTGACGCGAATCATGTCATGGTGTGTGAAAGGGTTAATCTTGAACAAAGTGATTGTGAGTGGCTGGCCATGAAACGATGTTTTATCAATGTACGCCTACGCAGGGTATGCTATTTAAAAGGGGTTAGAACACATCTCCATCACCCAGCAGCAGGTTGAGGATGTGTAAACCTGTTCATAATGGGATATATTGCTCTTTGATGTGCCTAGTTGATAATAAGTATAATTAATACAGAGGTTGTAGGCTATTTTAGGGTGTAACCAGCCTCAAGAAAAGGGCAGCTCTCCTTTACAAATTATGTACATTTGCAAGGCATCTCAGAAATCTAACCTCATGAAAATCAAGGGACAACATTACAAAATGACACTTACTCTAAAGCATCATCAAACATAGTTTGTCATCATCAATCAACTAACATGTTTTGTAAACTGCTGATGATTTAATATTTCTTTTTAAACAGACATCATCTTAAACAAGAGCATAGTTTTAGAAAACTCAGAAAATAATGATGGGGAGAAATGAGAAGAGTCTGAAGTCTACTGGGGAGCCCCAAGGAGCAGCAGATGCTAAAATAAACCTTGAGTTGATACAGAGAAGTGCAGAACAGCAACCCCAGGAGTTATAGAGGGGCAGACAGAGAAGGGCAGATACAGAAGAGGTGGAAGAGGAGAAATGAAATTAGAAACTTTACTGGAATAGGATGAAGCACCCTTTCATACAGCAAACCAGGTGGATATCTTTCCATCTCTATCTCCGATGCCCTACTCCCTCACAGGAACTTCCCTCCAGGGGGTGGCCGCAGAAGTGTCTCCATCTCTCCTTGTTCTGACACTCCCTCTCAGCACACTCAATCCTGCTACTTCCAACTCTCTTGCTCCAATACTCACTCACACTATTGATCCACTTCACCAGGTAGATAGATGTAGCTAAAACCTTTACTGGAGTAGGATGAAGTAACCTAAGAACAGACAGTGAGCAAGGTGGATAGATGCAGCTAAAACCTGAAGGATGAATTAACCTAACATCAAACAGTGAACAAGGTGAAGAGATGAAAGTAAAGTCTCAGCTAGAGCCCAATGAAGTACTACCTTAACACCAGAACAAGAGAGCTGAACAAGAGGAAAGGTATTTGTCTTGCCATGGACTAGTGATGGCTGCCACTGGTGATGATGATGATGGAAGAATGCCTCTCTCAAGGTTCTCATGGTTCTGTGTGTCTAGTGTTAGTGTACTCCATCCTGCTGCAGCAAAGGTTTTGACTGCATCGATCCACTCTGGCCTGACTTCTGGAAATCCTGGGCTGCCAATCTGATACTTTTGATAATCATCTGTCACTATGAAATTCCTTCAATTAAAAAGAAAATAAAGGAAGAAGAGCATTACCCACCTGCTCCAGCCTCCTTTTCTTGGGGGACATACCCTCCCCACCACCAGCCTCAGGCCCAGCTGTCTCTCTGGTGCGGCGTGTGGGGTAGCGTGCAGCCGACGCAGCAGCGGTGGTGGAGGCCCGGGTGGCAGTCGTGGTGGAGCAGATGTGGCAGGTCCAGCAGGTGGCAGTGAAGGGCAGCTCTCCACACCTGACATGCACACCTGTTGACCCACACATGGTACACAGGAGCACCTCCCACCACCTGAGAAGGCATGTATACCCTGTTACTGAGAGCTCATGATCAACTGTGTAGAAGCATACACAACACAACGGCATATGTACCACCTAGAACAAACTCATGGAGTAAAGAACATGAAATCATGATTGAAGATACCATTCAGAGTTTAAGTAGAATACTCAAAGCAAACAAGAGAGTACTATTAGTTGGTGATTTTAATTGTAAAGAGGTAGATTGGGAGATGTTTGAAAGTGGTGGTAGATATGTGGCATGAGGGGAAAGATTGTTAAGGGAAGGATCCGTCTATGTTTTTAAAATTGGCTGAGGTTGTTGATTTTCATGGATGTTATGTGTAACATTGCCTTCACCATCATACCCAAGTTTCAAGTAAATAGTATCAATATGTATTAAGATATACTGATTTTTAAATTTTTTTCAAAATTTCAAAATGTATCTTCTGTCATCTTTGCATATTGTTTTCTGCCACTTGCACACAAAATACTTCATAACAATCCTAACAAATCGTATACCTTTTTTTTTCAAATCTAATAAACTTAGTCAAAAAAATTATTTATTAAATCTTGAAGTCTAGAATCTTTTTGTGCTGTACGGAAAAAGTATGACCTCTATCAAAAAAAAAATTTATACAAATTTTTCTAAATTAACTTCAGTTTTTACTCCAAAATTTTTATGGCGATCGAAGAAAGCATAATGGAGGAGATGCATTTTATGGTGTTGTAACCCTTGTTTTGAGAAAACGTCAATTGAAGTTTTTTGCCAATTTCATGTCATAGCGTACTCTAATCAAGTTATAATGTAACAAACCTCATACCATAATATGATGGTTTATTGCTCAATAATCATACATAAGTAATGATCAGGCACCTGGTTCCCCCCTTTTTAAAGGTATTAATCGCTCAAGGGTGAGGGTATCATGATCTCTCTCCGCTTTTCCCTTGCGTATTCTGCTCTTTTCCTCTTTGTTTCTACACTCTCGCGTACTTTAGGCATGTCTGAAAGAATTCAGAGCAATGGCAAGACTAAATGAAGGCATATGAGCGAATGGGAGGCAAGTGAGAGAACGTGACCTCTCTCCCTCAAGCTATAAAGAGCACTGGCGCAGGGCAGCCCTGCACAGAACGCCAACATGGTGTAAACGCTGCCTGACGTATGACCGGTCATTTAAAAGGCATTATTTCATCACATTCATTGAAAATAACGTAGCAACGTGACCCACAGTAGGACATGCGCACCACGCCCATCTACAGGGCATTTAAAAATTGGCTCGGTGGGACATTTAAATTTGTGGGAAAGAAAAACAAACTCTGCCGTTCGATAGCCTACACATAGGCGGTGTACACAGACCCTTAACTTCAATTTTAATATATTTTTCATATTTTCATAATATGCTATGGCGGATACTCCCCTTAAGATTGATGATGGAAAACTTGATGATGCAAAGGGTGAAGGAAAACACAAGATATAGAAGTGACGACGAACCAGCGAGACTAGACCTGGTGTTAACAAGAGAAATACACTTGAAGGATGAATTAAGGTACGGATGCCCTCTGGGAAAGAGTGACCACGTAATCAAAGAGATAGAAACGGAGGAGGAAGGAAGTGAAGAAGATGAATCATATAAAATAAACAGGTTAAACTATAGGAAGGCAGACGTGGAAAATCTTTGGAAATATTATGGACAGCTGGACTGGGATGAGCTAATGGGAACAAGTGAAGTGCAAGAAAAGTATGATAGTTTCATGGAGGCATATAAAGTAGGGGTAAAGAAGTTTGTACCAAAATACATACCTAAAGAAAAGGGAAAAAAGGGCTGGTTTAATGCAAGGTGTGTTAAGGCAAAAGAAAAAAGGGACAAAGCATGGAAAAGATTAAAAAGAAATAAAAACCAAAGGAATAAAGAAGATTTTAAAGTGGTGAGAAATGTATATGTGAAAATAAGGAAGGAAAAGGAAAAGGGATATGAAAAGGATATTGTGGAAAAGTGCAAGGAACATCCTAAACTATTTTATAGACTCATAAATGGCAAGATTAAACCAAGAGAAACAATTGAAAGACTGAGCGATGGGAATGTGACAATCGATGAACCTAAAGACATGGCAGAGTTACTAAACAAAAAATTCCAGCAAGTTTTTACTAATGAATCAATATTTAATGAGCCACAAGAAAACAAGATAAATGTTCATATGTAAGAAGTTACAGTAAATAAAGAGGAGATATATGAGTTGTTGGGGGAGCTGGAAGGGAGGAAAGCTGTAGGACTGGATGAAGTCTCAGGGTGTATATTGAAAGAATGCAGAAATGAGCTGGTTAGACCGATATATGACATCATTAAATGCTCAATAACAACTGGTACAGTGCCTAAGGAGTGGCAGAGGCCAAAGTGGTCCCCATATACAAAAGTGGAAGGAAGGAAGGAAGAACCCCTGAACTACAGACCCATATCATTGACCAGAGTAGTATGCAAAATATGTGAGAAAGTGATAAAGAAACAATGGATGAAATTGCTAGAGGAGCAAAATTTAATCACAAGTAAACAGAAGATGGCGCCACTATAAACACTTGCCTGCGCCATGACGGGCTGGGGCCGAATACCATCCAGGCCCCTCAAGCAAAACCTACCGGCGCAATAGGCGGGGATGTGGGGGGGGGGGAAAAAAAAGAAAAAAAGTATGGATTTAGAAAAGGGCCCTCATGTGTGGCAAACTTACTGAGCTTTTACTCAAGAGTGACAGATAAAATGCAGCAAAGGGATGGATGGGTTGATTGTGTCTACCTAGACCTGAAGAAGGCGTTTGACAAGGTTCCACATACAAGACTGCTATGGAAACTAGAAAATAAAGGAGGATTGAAAGGGAAAATGAAGAACTGGATGGAAAGCTACCTAAGGGGAAGAGAGATGAGAACAGTGGTTAAGGACATAAAATCGGAATGGAGAACTGTAGAGAGTGGAGTGCCTCAGGGATCGGTATTGGCACCAATACTTTTCCTAGTATATATTAATGACATGCCAGAGGGAGTAAATAGTTATATGAGCCTGTTCGCAGACAATGCAAAGCTGCTAAAACATATAAGAAACAGTAAAGATTACGAAATTCTGCAAGAAGACCTAAACAAGATTTGGAAGTGGAGTATGGAATGGGAGATGAAATTCAATGTGAAGAAATGTCATGTTATGGAAATGGGAAGAAGTGAAGGAAGACCAAAATGGACACATAAAATAGGAGATGGTGAAACATTAAATAAAGTACACGAAGAGAGAGATCTGGGAGTAATAATGCAAGATAACAAACAGCCAGAGGGTCATGTTAATCAAATATTCAGTGATACGTATAACATGGTGAGAAATATAGGAATAGCATTCCACTACAAGGATAAGGATATGATGAAAAAATTAATTACCACTATGATCAGACCAAAGTTGGAATATGCGGGGGCAATGTGGTCTCCCCATAAGAAACACAAAGAAACTAGAAAGAATACAAAGGATGGAAACAAAAATGGTTCCAGAGCTGGAGGGATTGACATACAAGGAAAGACTAAAGGAAATGGACTTACCAACACTAGAACAAAGAAGAGAATGGGGAGACCTAATACAAATCTACAAATTATTGAGAAAAATCGAAGAAGTAGACAATGAGGAGTTACTACTAAAAGAAGAAATTACTACCAGGAACACAAGAGGACATAGTAAAAAAACTGAGGAAGGGAAGATGCTTGAGAGACATAAAGAAATACAGCTTCCCACAAAGAAATATAGAGGTTTGGAACAGACTAAATGAGGATGTAGTATCAGCGAGGAGTGTGCAAAGCTTTAAGGAAAAGTTGGATAAATGTAGATACGGAGACAGGACCACACGAGCGTAAAGCCCAGGCCCTGTAAAAGTACAACTAGGTAAATACACAAACACACACACACACACGCATGTATGCACACACACACACACACACACACTATTGAAGCTGGTAACAGATAACCTGATGATGCAGTGGGTGCAAGGAGAAACAAGGTTGAGAGGGGATGATGAACCATCAAGACTTGACCTAATTTTCACAAAAGACGTGGAGTTGGATGAAGGAGTCAGTCATGAGTACCCCTTTGGAAAGAGGGACCATGAACTATTGGAGATGAAAACTTTGGAAGGATGTGAACATCGAGATGAGGCTTATAAGGAAAAAAGGAAAAACTATGCTAAGGCAGATTATGTTGGATTCAAGACTTTCTTCAGTGGGGTAGACTGAACTGATATGAAGAGGAGTACTAATATTCAAGAGAAATATGACTTTTTTATGAATATTTACAACAGAGGAATAGAGATATATGTTCTATACTACACAGTAAAAACTAAAGGAGAGAAAACATGGTTTGGATGGAGGTGTGAAACAGCAAGAAGAAATAGAAATAAGGCATGGAGGAATTTAAAGAAAAGACCAAACAAGAACAATAGGGACAAATATAAAAAAAAGCAAGAAATGATTATGTGAAAATAAGGAGAGGAGGAAGCTAAATTTGAAAGAAGAATAGTTTTTAAATGAAAAGAACCAAAAATGTTTCACAAATTCGTAAGCGGGAAGTTAAAAAGAAATGAAGGAATAGAAAGGCTAAAGGAAAAAAATGTATTCTACGAAAAGGACAAAGAAATTGCGGAAATATTAAATAAAAATTTTTATAAAGTGTTTACGGAGGAAACTGACTTTGACTGGGGTCTCAAAAATTGCAATGAGGGGAAACTGAATCATGTAAATGTTGATAAAGGAGAACAGATACAGCGATGAAAACCTTAGATGGAAGGAAAGCTATGGGACCGGATGGAATCTCGGGACAAGTGCTAAAAGTGTAGAAATGAATTATTGGAGCCACTTTATGATATAATAACATGCTCTATAAATACAGGAATGTGCCCTTAGAATGGAAGAGAGCGAACATTGTACCAATTTATAAAAGTGGAGATAAAACTGAACCACTAAATTATAGACCAGTTTCTTTGACAAGTGTAATGTGCAAGATTTGTGAAGGTATGGGTCGAACATTTAGAAGAGGAAAACATGATAAATGAAGGACAGTTTGGATTTAGAAAAAGGAAATTGTGTGTCACTAACTTACTGTTTCTATTCAATAGCAATAGACATAGTGCAAGAGGGAGATGGGTGGGCTGACTGTGTATATCTCGATTTGAAAAAAGCTTTTGACAGGGTTCCGCACAAAAGGTTAATCTGGAAACTACAGTAGTGGGGAGGAATGGGCGGAAAGGTTATCGAGTGGATGAAGGATTACTTGACAGGAAGAGATTAGAGTGATTAGAGGAGAAATCAAACTGAAGGAGAGTAAAGAGTAGAGTTCCCCAAGGCTCAGTTCTGGCACCAATAATGTTTTTGCTGATGATACAAAGTTTATAAGAAAAGTGAGGACGGAGGAAGACTGTGAGGAGCTGCAAAAAGACCTGGACAGACTATATAGATGGAGCCAGTTATGGGAGACTGAATTTAATGCAAACAAGTGCCATGTAATGGAAATGGTGAGAAGTAAAAAAAGACCAAGGAAAACATACAGGATGGAAGAAGAAAACTTCAAGGTGGTACATGAAGAAAAAAATTTGAGGAGTAACGATGCAACACACACTATCCCCAGGAAAGCACAAAAACAAGTTGTTTGGAGAAACCTACAGGATGATACAAAATATAAGGATATCATTCCATTTTATGGACAAAGAAATTATGAAAATAATAACAACAATGATAAGACCAAAGCTTGAATATGCTGCAGTTGTGTGGTTGCCTCACAAAAAGAAGGATATCAGAAAGCTGGAAAGGATACAGAGAATTGCAACTAAAATGGTCCCTGAACTCTCGAATATGACGTATGAAGACAGATTGAAGGAGACGGACTTGACGACACTGGAACAAAGAAGGGAGAGAGGAGATCTGATCACACTGTATAGGTTGGTAAATAAGTTTGATGAGGTGGACAGAGATGATCTCTTAACTGCAAGAATGCAGGGGCTGAGAGAACATAGGAAGAAACTTAACGGAACCTGTTTGAGTGACTTAAAATATAGTTTTTCACACAGAAGTGTTAACACATGGAACAGCTTGCGGGAAGAGGTGGTGGAGGCGAGCAGTGTCCAACAAATGAAGGAAAGGCAAAATAAATGTAGATATGGAGACAGGACTATTAGAGCTTACCTCGGACCCAGTAGACTACAAATAGGTAAATAAATACACACACAGGACCCACCTCCAGACCTCCAGGAGGGCGGCCTTTCAACCTTTTACTCCCATCAAATCTGTGCGTATTGCCAGTAAATCAACGGGATATTTTCCATGATCTTACGTCTGTGTCCTTCCCTTCCCTCTCCTCCACTTTCCTCCACAAATCTATTTATCACAACTAATATAAGGAAATACAATTCAGCAGATACATGCCATCTATGCATAACGCAAATTTCTCTGTATATTTATTCATACATCTCAAAATTATCAATTAATTTATGTTTCTTTATGTGCACCATTAAATTTTGCATGTTTCTATATATAGCACATGATGATTATGTTGAGTTTATGACTTAAAAGTTGTTATATTCAGTAGCTGTTTCAAATATGGCGTGCACGGCCAGACCACATACGGGACACGACACTGTTTATGCCTGGCCACGGTGAAAAGGTTAAAGCATCACTGTATAAGTAAGAACTTCCCAGTATGAAAACATCATCATCATCGTTAGACACAAGAAATTTAAATGATGCCATTCGTCAATAGTATGTAGAGAAAAAGGATGTTTAAAAAACTCTGTTGCATGCAGTGACGCTAAGTCGTCACTGAAATACTCCTAACGAACTGTAGGTCCCGTAACTGTGACTAAATCAAAGCGCGTTGTCCTCCATGAGTGACAAAATGAGAAATAGTGTTGGTTCATCAAATCATACGGACAAGATAGAGCGCTCTGGCGGATTACGGGAGGGAGGTGAAAATGTCTTAAGAATGGGGGGTCGTTCAAGAAGGCCATATATTGCCAAGTGACGCCTTAGGGTTGCAAATTTGCCACCCTTTCCTTATAATACAGAACCCCATTTGTTCCCTATTTGTCTGTCTGAATGGTTGAGCAGATAAAATTCAGTATTTTAAAAATGTAGTGAGTGCATTTTTCAGTGAACCACAAAACCAGCCCATAAAATTATGTTTGTCAAGGGTTGTCCTGAAATACGTGTAAAATACGCGTCATAATGTCTCTCCCCCTTTTCTCTTGCCTTCACCAGCAGCAGGCAGTGGCTGTCAGTCAAGGTAGGGCAGAGAAATTTTAGGATTGCCATCCGTTCCTAAAGGGGGAAATTCGGATACTCGTGGCTAATACCAGTTTTCCGGTCCGCCTAACCTTAGTTATTTAGCTAGGTCAATACTTTTTTTACACAATATGTATGGCTATGTGTAGCTGTTATACCAGTAATTTGATTCAAATCACTCAAGTAGTTTTTGCTCAATTACCGGTTATTAGATAATTTCAAACTCTGATGCTTCAATACATATTTGGATTACAGTAATTTCCTTAGATCTACTGATTGTCCAAACCTTAAAGTACAATAATATGCTCGTATACCAAGTCACCGCTCACAGACCAAGGCATTTTTTGTGGGATTTTTTTTGCTCGTAAATCAGCACTCGTAAACTGAGGTTTGACTTTACATTTCTGAGACTAAAAGTTAATAATTTGAAGATCTACAAGTGAAGACACCATAAATTGTTTACACCAAGTCCTTTTTATGGAATACAATTGGACCTGCAGGTGCTCCTGGTGCCAGAGTAGTAAGGATCAACACATAGCCCATCACTGGCTCTCTCAGTGCCAGACGTAGCAAGCAACAAGTCACCCAACACAATGACTGTGTCCCACGGGAAGCAGTCTTCAAACATGGAGCATACACTCACCTTCCCTACTCTTACCACTAACATCAGCAGCTTGCCAATACTGTTCCTACTGTTGCCAATAACATAACTCAACAAGGCACACACTCACGTTCCATCCACGTCTGCTTTCCGGCCATCAGGACAGAGGCATTTGGTGGCATCACAAATGATGGGGCGCTCCAACAACTCACTGAAGGCATTTGGCTCTAATTCCCAGCTGGCATCTCTGTGGAAGGAAAACAACAGTCCATCTCCTTTTTTTTATTGTTGTTTTATGGTACAGGAGGCTGGTCAAAGATAACACAAAATAAAAAAATTGTCACAACATGCTCCTCCACAAAAAGATGGCAAAAGACATTGATCTGTTAGTTTGAAAGGTGTTGACACTCTCATGCAAAAGAGTTTGAGTTACAAGAAGAAGGAAATACTGATGATGGAAGGCTGTTCCTAAATTTACAAATGAAAGGGAAGAAAGAAGAAAGAAATTGGTTTACTCTCGCTTTAGGAAGTTGGATAGCATAGGGATGAAATTGAATAGAAAGTCTTGTGGTGTGTCAGGATGGGATGGAGAAATTAATGAAAGCGTATATGAGCAGTTTGGTATGGGTGTGACAGCGAAAGGAGTGGAGTGTGGAGTGGTAGAATGGATGAAGCGTGGTGCATTGAGATGGTTTGGACACGTGATGAGAATGGGGGAGAATGAATTTGTGAAAAGAGTGAATGAAGGAAGGATTGAGGGAGAGGGTGTCAGGGGAAGACCACCTAAGAAGTGGATCAAGAGGGTGAGTATTTGAGCGAAAGAGTTGGAAGTAGCAGGTTTGAATGTGCTGGGAGGGAGTGCCAGAACAGGGAGAGATGGAGACACTTCTGCCACGGCCACCCTGTGGAGGGAAGTTCCCATGAGGGAGCAAGGAGTCGCAGATATAGACAGAAAGTCTTGTGCGGTGAGGCTGTGGGAGGGTCTGGGTGGGAACATAGCGAGTCCAGAGAAGCAGTTACCATGAAAATCCAAGTAAAGACAGCAAGGGATGCAACAGTGCAACCAATATGAGCTGACTGAAGAGAGAGAGAGAGAGAGAGAGAGAGAGAGAGAGAGAGAGAGAGAGAGAGAGAGAGAGAGTGTGTGTGTGTGTGTGTGTGTGTGTGTGTGTGTGTGTGTGTGTGTGTGTGTATGTGTGTGTGTGTAATTCACCTCTTGGTCTGCTGCAGGTCTCTCTTGAGACAGCCAGCCGTTCCCCTATGGAAGAGCACAGAGCTCGTAGTACCGATCTTTGGGTAGGACTGAGACCACTCACACACACCACACCGCCACAACGAGGTCACAACTCCTTGCCTGACGTCGCGTACCTACTCACTGCTAGGTGAACAGGGGCTACACATGAAAGATAAACCCAACTTATCTTCACCTGGCCGGGGAATCGAACCCCGGTCCTTCTGGTTGTGAGCCAGACGCTCTACCCCTAAGCTACTGGGTGTATGTGCGTGTATGCATGCCCACCCACACAAACTGCAGTAGTATGGCCACGGGAGAATAACTAGAGAACATAAATGGAAGTTCTAAACAAAATCCTTAAATAATAAAAAAAACCCCGCTTTCTCAAAGGTTGCACTGACTTAAGGGGGGGGTTATGCGACACATGGGGGGGGGGGGTCAAAATACAGGTAACTCTCGATTTACGTGAGTTAGTTTTATGCGTTTTTGAAATAACGCGGGGTCCAAAATCCAAATAAATGTATAATTTATACGTTTTTTCCACTTATACGCGATATTTTATGGAGTGGCCACCAGATGTCTCACGCAACTGGACTCACATGGCGCCGTGGCCACACAGCTGAGCTCAGTTTTTCCCGCGCACCACTTGAACAACAATATAGTACCCACGCTGCCACACTACTCAACGATAGGGGTGGGCAGGTAACGCCAGTACCGGTACTAACGGTACCAGATATACGGTACGGCACCGGTACCAGACTGCTCGGTACCTGTACCAATACTAGCCAGGCGCTCATGCTGTCCCTCATTTCTTTCTCAGACGAGTGAGGATGAGATTGAGTGCCTGATTGGATATTTCGGTGATATGGATATTCTCTCTCTCTCTCTCTCTCTCTCTCTCTCTCTCCACTGAATGTATAACGCACACCTTTTTCACATCAAAAAATGTCTGAAAGTTTAGCCCTGCGCATTAAATGCCGAATGTACAAATTTATAATGATTTTTTTTCTTCTTTGGAGTGTTTTTAAGGGTCTGTGTTTCGTCTTATCCAATAACAACTGCAAACTTACTTTTATTATTGTTAATGATCCTTCATAGTCCATAGCTGTCTTATAATGTTACCATAGAATACAGGACGATCAAATAACTACTATACAAAAATGAAATCGGTGGAGGATCGCCCATGCCTTGCTGTAGGTAATGCTGTTATCCCGTTTTCCCGTCGGGCGCCATTTGTATGATCTTGATCTTGATGTCACAGTTGGCTTACGATTGTATGACTGAGGAACAGTAAAAGCTACATAAAAGAATCATATTGGAAAATAATATCCATGTGTTCATTATTAATTATTAATATTAGTGAGAATAATGGGGCAAATATGATATCAGAAACTGTACATCATGAGTCTTGTACGAGGAGTTATTTCACGCCCGGTTGCCATTTGCATTGTTTACAAACCACACAACAAACAGTTGCATGCCGCGTGTCACCAGAACCGCGTGAATTGTGTCTTGCCTAGTTGTCTGTCATAACCTACAAGTGATGGTGAAAATAAAATTCTTATTATGATATCAGAAGCTGTGCATCATCAGTATGTTTACGGGGATGTATTTCTCACAACACCAGCCCGGCCGCCATTTTCATTGCTTTACTCAAGGACACTTGTCAATTCAAGCAGTAAAGATTACACCAAAAATATATAAATTTTGGGAAACTGTACATTGTCAATGTTCTTTAACCCATACATATTTCTGAGCATTTTAAGAACTTTTTTTTCTTCAAAATTGTTGTCTTAAAGTTTGGGGTGCGCGTTATACGCCGCAAAATACGGTATTTATTTTTCAACAGAAACCTACCTCTTGTTTGATTTACATTGTTTTTGATTTACGCGACCTCTTCAAGGACGCAATACTCGCGTAAATCGAGTTACCTGTATAGCATTTTGCAAAACTGGGTTAAAAACGTTACACCATCTTGAAATAATCCCAGAGCAATGTTTTCCTCATAGCACAAATTTTAAATGTCTGGCGTGGGTTTAAATGGACCGAGTTAAAGGTTAAATTTTGTCTCTTTTTTTAATTGCAGAAAATCTAAAATCAATCAGATTTACATGAAAAGTGCAGGGAATGTGATTCTACAAGTAGCTAGGGACCTATGATTAGATATTGTTGATAGGGTAAAGATGGGAGTATTAAGAGGAAAAAGTGACAAAAAAAACACGATTTTACGCGATGTTCGACGAACATAATAAAAGAAATAGGGTGATGTGTTCAAGACCCGGACAGTAAAGTGAATAATATTCATAAAAAAAAAAGTTATTGAGCTACAGGAGATTTTAGTTTCATATCTGTAGATATCATAGTATTGGTTTTACAGCCGTTTTGACGGATGTTTAAGAACATCCAGAACATGATAATATGATTGACAGAGTCATTTGACATCACAAAATTAAACAATTGGCCTACCATTCAGCCTTTTCCATGGCTTTATCTCACATATGGTACATTATAGTTGTAAGAACTATGCAATCATTCACTTTTTAATTGGTTGAATTGTCAAAGTCCATTGTTGTTTAGGCACTATCACAAGTTGATAGTTAGGACCGTCATTGGTTAATCAAGACTGTCCGGTCGAGTCCTACCATCATGCCTTTCTGTATGGGAAACTCTCAGAATATTTTCCATAGGGCTCTAGGCATATCTAAAGACTATTCACAGCCAAAAAATGAAAGTGATTGGCTATGTATTAATGGTGCTGTGTAATTTTATGTGTCACTACAAGTATACGCACATGTATACGTATGAGTATACATACAAGTATACATACATTGTTCTGGCTCGACAGTTTAGTTAGATGATCTCAGTTGTCCCGTACCCCCTTAAGGAACAGCCTGGAGGTTGATCACTACAAAAACAAATTGGTACACTCAAATACGGACCCCTAAGAATGTACCTCATTTTCTGTATCATATAACTCAGTGTACAGGTAACTCTCGATTTACGCAAGTTTGTTTTACGCGTTTTTGAAATAATGCGGGGTCCAAAATCCAGATAAATGTTTAATTTACACGTTTTTCCCACTTATACGCGATATTTTATGGAGTGGCCACCATATATCTCACGCAACTGGACTCACATGGCGCGGCGGCCACACAGCTGAGCTCAGTTCTTCCCGCGCGCCACTTGAACAACAATACAGTATCCACACTGCCACGCTACTCAACGATAGTGGTGGGCAGGTACTAGTACCAGTATCGGTACTAACGGTACCAGCTATACGGTATGGTACCGGTACCAATACTAGCCAGGCGCTCATGCTGTCCCTCATTTCTTTCTCAGACGAGTGAGGCTGAGACTGAGTGCCTGACTGGATATCTCGGTGATATGGATATTCTCTCTCTCTCTCTCTCTCTCTCCACTGAATGTATAATGCGCACCTTTTTCACATAAAAAATGCCTGAAAGTTTAGCCCTGCACGTTATATGCTGAATGTACAAATTTTTAATGATTTTTTTTCTTCTTTGGAGTGTTTTTAAGGGTCTGTGTTTCATCTTATCCAATAACAGCTGCAAACTTACCTTTATTATTGTTAATGATTCTTCATAGTCCATAGCTGTCTTATAATGTTACCATAGAATATAGGGCGATCAAATAACTACTATACAAAAATTAAATCAGTGGAGGATCGCCCATGCCCTACTATTATCCCGTTTTCCCGTCGGGCGCCATTTGTATGATTTTGATGTCACAGCTGGCTTACGATTGTATGACTAAGGAGCAGTACAAGCTACATAAAAGAATCATATTGGAAAAAAATATCCATGTTCATTATTAATATTAGTGAGAATAATGGGGTAAATATGATACAGGTAACTCTCGATTTACGCGAGTATTGCGTCCTTGAAGAGGTCGCGTAAATCAAAAACAATGTAAATCAAACAAGAGGTAGGTTTCTGTCGAAAAATAAATGCCGTATTTTTCGGCGAATGGCACGCACCTTTTTCACATAAAAAATGCCTGAAAATTTAGCCCTGCGCGCTATATGCCAAATGTACAAAGTTTTAATGATTTTTTTCTTCTTTGGGGTGATTTTAAGGGTCTGTTTTTCGTCTTATCCAATAACAACAGCAAACTTACCTTTATTATTGTTTATAATCCTTCATAGTCCATGGCTGTCTTATAATATGTTACCATAGAATACAGGGCGATCTAATAACTACTATACAAAAATGAAATCGGTGGAGGATCGCCCATGCCTTGCTGTAATGCTGTTGTCCCGTTTTTCCGTTGGGCGCCATTTGTATGATCTTGGTCTTGATGTCACAGCTGGCTTAAGATTGCATGACAAAGGAGCAGTACAAGCTACATAAAAAATCATATTTAAAAAAAAAATATCCATGTTCATTATTAATTATTAATATTAGTGAGAATAATGGGGAAAATATGATATCAGAAACTGTACATCATGAGTCTTGTACGAGGAGTTATTTCGCGCAATACCAGCCCGGCCGCCATTTGCATTGTTTACAAACCACACAACCACACCCATACAACAAACAGCTGCATGCCGCGTGTCACCAGAACCATGTGAATTGTTTCTTGCCTAGTTGTCTGTCATAACCTACAAGTGATGGTGGGAATAATATGCTTATTCACTTTATTCAGTGGAGAGAATATCCATATCACCGAGATATCCACTCAGGCACTCAGTCTCAGCCTCACTTGAGTGAGGAAGAAATGAGGGACACCATGAGCGGCTGGCTAGTATTGGTACCGGTACCGAGCAGTCTGGTACCGGTACCGTACCGTATAGCTGGTACCATTAATACTGGTACTGGTACTGGTACCTGCCCACTCCTATTGTTGAGTAGCGTGGCAGCGTGGGTACTGTATTGTTCAAGTGGCACGCGGGAAGAACTGAGCTCAGCTGTGTGGCCGCGATGTCGTGTGAGTCCAGTTGCGTGAGACATCTGGTGGCCTCTCCATAAAATATCGCGTATAAGTCAAAAAACGTGCAAATTAAACATTTATTTGGATTTTGGACCCCGTGTTATTTCAAAAACGCGTGAACCAAACTCGCGTATATCGAGTTACCTGTATCAGAAACTGTACATCATGAGTCTTGTGCGAGGAGTTTTTTCACACCCGGCCACCATTTGCATTGTTTACAAACCACACAACCACACCCACACAACAAACAGCTGCATGCCGCGTGTCACCAGAACCATGTGAATTGTGTCTTGCCTAGTTGTCTGTCATAACCTACAAGTGATGGTGAGAATAATATGCTTATTATGATATCAGAAGCTGTGCATCATCAGTATGTTTACGGGGATGTATTTCTCACAACACCAGCCCGACCGCCATTGTCATTGCTTTACTCAAGGACACTTGTCAATTCAAGCAGTAAAGATTACACCAAAAATATATAAATTTCGGGAAACTGTACATTGTCAATGTTCTGTAACCCGTACATATTTCTGAGCATTTTAAGAACTTTTTTTTCTTCAAAATTGTTGTCTTGGAGTTTGGGGTGCGTGTTATGCGCTGGTGCACGTTATACGCCGCAAAATACGGTATCTATTTTTCGACAGAAACCTACCTCTTGTTTGATTTACATTGTTTTTGATTTACGCGACCTCTTCAAGGATGCAATACTCGCGTAAATCGAGTTACCTGTGTTGGGGGTGTTCAAATGGATAAATTTCATGTGCCGAAAGCACATGAAATTTATCTATTTGGGATAAAAACTTTTATCAACAACCCGTCTGGGATTTAAACCTGGGCCCTTGAGACGCCAGGCAAAAACTCTAGCACTGAGCCAAAGGGTGCCTCCTATGGCTCAATTCTTTCAGAGTGCTTCTCTGCATCCTGGGCCACTACACAGCATCCCTTCTCCAATTTAGATCAGCTTCTTTGTCCTTCCATTTTTTAAGTTATTCATCTTACATTTCCATGGTAGAGCAGCCTGAGGGATCCCCCCAGGGAGAAAACATCATAGGAAAGGATGGCCACTGCTAAGCCACCAGTCATTGGGGTGACTGCCACTTCTCAAAGAACATGAGAGAATATATTTACTTGGGATAAATACTCTTCCCAACAACATGCACAGGATTCAAACCAAGACCATCAAGACATGGGGCCAAAGGGTAACCCACCGATCAAGACCTTTGGAGTTCTTATCCATGTCTCAGACCCTTCCACCTGTAAAAACACGCATGCCTCCCCCCTCCCACACACACACACATTTTCTAACAAATATTGAAGTGGCATTTACCTACGGACAGGACTGTAATACTAAGGATGTTGATACTTGATAGTACCTATGGCAAGATCAGGACCATTTCAAATAGTCTGTGCATTCGATTCTGCGGGTCTTTTCCTCCCCTCTGCTCTGCCACACAGTCCCAACACCTATCCCTTCCTCTCATATGTTAGTTATATGTAACATATGAGAGGGAAAAATAGGTGTTGGGACTGTGTGGCAGAGCAGAGGGGAGGAAAGGACCTGCGGAATCAAATGCCCAAACGGACTATTTAAAATGGTTTGACTATTGAAGATGCAACCATGGTTTGGTCACCTCACCTGAAAAGAAACATGCACAAGTTGGAAATGAGCAAAGAGTGGCATTAAAAAAGGACCTGAATTACAATGAGTGCACAAACTGGTGCTGTCTCCACTGCAAGAAAGAAGTAACTTAATCATGGCATTCTAATACACAAAGAACCTGAAGAATGTAGACAGGGATGGCCCGCTGGGAAAAGAAAGTGGAAGGCCAAAAGGACATGAACATAAAGTGAGGAAAACAAGATGCAGAAAGGTTATAAAGAAGTTCAACTCCTCCACCAGGACCATTGATACTTGGAACAGTCTGGACATGGTTATATTTAGAACTAAGAATGTCCATTAATTTAAAGCAAAGCTGAATGAAAGCAGATGTGGAGACAGGACAACACAAGCTTAGTTAAAGTCCTGCACACTACAAGTCAATGCACAAAAAGGAAAGGGGAGTCATGCCAACAGGGTAAGGCTGACAACTCACTGTTCTGGGACGTAGATTCCCAGCTTCTTCATCTCCGGCAGGAAGGTATCAGTGTCGTTACAGAGGGGACACTTGAAGAAGTAGCCAGCATTCAGGGCAAGCGTCTGGGGAGGACAACATTGGATCAGTATAATAAAGTAGTGTGGTGTGTTGATATGAGGTAAAATGTGTAGTTTAGAGCACAACTCTTGATCATTCTTGCTATTGCCTACTTAATACTCATCACCAAAATCCCTATTATCATTCTCTCCTGCCCACATGCTAAGCCTTCATTTCTTAATCAGTACTTTTATTATGCCACATACTACTTTCCTTTAAATACTCGTTTTGTATATGCTCATCTATAGGCAATTTTGAACACTAATTAATGCACCCAATATATAGTTATACACATGGAAATAAAGATGGAAAATTCAAGCAGCACAAACACAGTGTGCCCCTTCACAATGTAAGCACCAATGTAGGGTGTTCCTGTATCTGGCTTTTTTGTGTGTGCGTGTATATTTACCTAGTTGTTGTGTGTTGTGAAATACAGGGAAAGAGCCGCACTAAGCTTGTGCTGTCCCGTCTCCATAACGCTTATTATCCAGTTTGGCTTTAAAATCATGAATCGTTTTTGCACACACAGTCTCCGCATCAAGTCCGTTCCATGTTGTTATGCTTCTGTATAGAAAACTGTATTTCTTGATGTCTCTCCTACAGTCACTCTTCAATTTCTTACCATTGCCTCTTGTTACACTTCTGTCACGTACCACTAGGTCTTCCCTGTCCAATTTCTCCAATCCCTCTTGTATCCTGTACAATGCTATTCATAGCTGGGCGTTATCACGATAAGTTATCGCGATACTTTATCGCTGATAATAAAATCGGGTTATCGGCCATCCGCTACTTACTTATATATATATTTCAGTTTCTTCGTTACCTTTGTAACCAAACTAGCGACAATCGCTACTTTTTTCCGCCTCTCAGAAAAAGAAAAAAAAAAAAAAAAAAAAAAAAATTGTCTCCTCCCTACTGCACATGCCTGGCCCGGGCGCCTGGTGTTGTATGAAAAAACTTTGGGGTATGAAATATCTTTGGTGAAGAGATTTCATACTTAGATCATCAAAATTAAAACACAAGGTTATTTTTTATGTTACACTCAAAAATCAATATATCAAAGAGAAAAATCATTTAACTTTGCCCAAAAAATGATTATTCACTGCCTCAAATTTGATATTCCATACTCGTTTGTGAGCATGCCATGGTATTGAAGGCACCTGGTGTTGTGTTATTTGGTGTCCCATTGTCAAAAGCTAGCGCTTTTGTTTACAAACACTGGTCTCTCGTGAACTGCGCATGTTCAGACCAGTAAGCGTAGCCCTATACAGTCTCACAAAGCTTTTTAACACATTAAGAGTTGCTGGTAGGCTGAATCAGACATACAGTACCACCATCCTTGCTGTTTCTAGAACGACACTCTGTACATATAAATACAACTCGTACAGTGTCATTCTAGAAACAGCGAGGATGGTGGTAGTGGTACTGTATGTCTGATTCAGCCTTCCAGCAATTCTTAATTATGGTTAAAAAGCTTTGTGAGATTGTACAGGTCTATGCTTGCTGGTCTGTGCATGCTCAGTTCACAAGAGACCAGTGTTTGTAAACAAAAGCGCCAGCTTTTGACGGTGGGGACGCCAAATAACACAATACCGGTTCAGGCTTTTCTAGTATTACCTTCCATATGTACGTGTCAAAGTGTGGTTTTCAGGTTTTGTAAGTTTTCTAAAATACAGATACAGGTAACTCTCGATTTACGTGAGTTTGGTTTACACGTTTTTAAATAACGCGGTGTCCAAAATCCAAATAAATGTTTAATTTACACATTTTTTTCACTTATACGCAATATTTTATGGAGTGGCCACCAGATGTCTCACGCAACTGGACTCACACGGCGCCGCGGCCACACAGCTGAGCTCAGTTCTTCCCGTGCGCCACTTGAACAACAATACAGTACTACCCACGCTGCCACGCTACTCAACAATAGGAGTGGGCAGGTACCAGTACCAGTACTAATGGTACCAGCTATACGGTACGGTACCGGTACCAGACTGCTCGGTACTGGTACCAATACTAGCCAGCCGCTCATGGTGTCCCTCATTTCTTCCTCACTCGAGTGAGGCTGAGACTGAGTGCCTGAGTGGATATCTCAGTGATATGGATACTCTCTCTCTCTCTCTCTCTCTCTCTCTCTCTCTCTCCACTGAGTGAAGTGAATATATATTTTTTGATGGAAACCTACCTCTTGTTTGATTTACATCGTTTTTGATTTACGTGACCTCTTCAAGGACACAATACTCGCGTAAATCGAGTTACCTGTAATGAAAATTTGAATTCATCTGTTTTTATTTGAAATATCAATATAGTATCGTTTTCGCCCATCGGACTTATCGCTAGCTAGTATCGGAATTGTGGATTTATATCGGGCATCGGTTATATTTGAGTCTTCAGTTAACAAATATCGGTTATCACTGATAAGGTTTTCCATTATCAGTCATCAGTTATCGGGAATAAGGTTTTCTGTTATTGTGCCCAGCTATGATGCTATTAGGTCCCCTCTCTCTCTTCTGCTCTCCAGTGTTGTTAGTCCCAATTTCTCCAGTCTTTCTTCATAAGTATGTTCTTTCAGAGTTTCCGGTAATTTAGTCGCTGCTCTCTGCATTCTTTACAACTTTCTAATTTCTTTCTTCAATCTAGATGACCACACTAATGCTGTATATTCCAGTTTTGGACGTATCATCGATGTTATTAGTTTCTTCACCATTTCTTCATCTAAATATGTAAATGCTGCTTTTATGTTTCTAAGAAGATTGTATGTTTCCCCAGTTATCTGGTCTATATGTTTTCCAAAGGATAACTTGTATGTTATGATCACTCCCAGGTCTTTTTCTTCATTTTTTTTCATGATTTTTTCATTACTCAGAGAGTAGTTCCCCGTTATTCGTCTACTGCTCTTACCAAACTCCATCACACTACACTTCTCTGTATTAAATGTGTGTGTGTGTGTGTGTGTGTGTGTGTGTGTGTGTGTGTTTGGGGGGGGGGAAAGAGACATGGAGTGTAACCTGTGCACACATTTGAATTTATATGAGCAAACTAGCTATATGTGTGAGAATTTGCCATTCGTAAATTTTCAGGAATGTGAACCACTGACACTGAGGATTGTATGTACTCTTATCTTCCACCTCACAATATTTATCAGTATAGGGTGTTTGTAAGTCCTTATTTTTTGGTGGGTGAGGAGTTAGGCATGTAGCTGGACACATTATTTACTTCCAGGGTTGTTAATAAAAATAAAATAAACAAAAAATTGGACATTTTTATTTTTATTTATTAATGAATATAATTAATTGAACCTCTATATTTTTCCATTAGTTTAAAACACATGTTGAAGTGTTCTTGCATCATATTCCATCATCATAACTAACCTGGTTGATTGTTTGAGCCAGTCCCATGACTGACCAGCCACAGCCAGTCAGCCACGGGCCAGCACCACACCTAGTCTCTTAACAGTCTACCCAGATCATGTCATGTTTAGGACATGTCCTGACTGAAATTGCACAAAGAAAAATGAAACTGCTTCAAATGGAAGTATCAGAAAAGGATGTGGATGATCCATGTATGTATGTGTTGATTCTTTGAAAGTATAGGGGTATAATTTAAAATATTTCCTTTAACGGCACTTCTTATTTTTTGGTGTTTTTTTGTTCCTTATAATAGCCTTTCTTTAGTTCATTGAGTGTTTGGAGGGGCCCAAGACTACCCACATGCTGTCCTGATGATTGCCTATCAACCCGGACTCCAGCAAAACTCTCTGAAGGGGATTATGTGATGTTGTGGAGGGGAGGAAGATTTGCCAAGCAAGATGGCAGCACTATAAAACACTTGCCTGCACCACTAATTGGCTGGGGATAACCACCAGCTCTATCAAAAAAGGTTTACTGGAACTTTAGAAAAAAAAAAAAAAAAAAAACAAAAGTGTGTGTGTGTGTGTGTGTGTGTGTGTGTAAAGATGAGGGCATACACTATAGCTGAGCATGGCCGCAGTGCTCGTCTCCGTGGCATTGGCCCATGAGCCTGTAGTGGGAAGAACCCATCACCCCGGGACAGGGTCAGTGCGATATCCGGGTTACCAGAGTTTACCTTCCCCAGGTTTCCCCAGGTACCCATTTATCAACCAGCCAGCATGCTCATCCAGACAACATGCTGGATGAGCTGCAGGCTGACTGCCCAGGCCAGGATTTGAACCTGAGCCCACAGATTCGTAGCTAGGCATGCTAAATACTAGACCATGGAGACCCCCCCCCCCCCACAAAAAAAAAAAAAAAATAATAATAATAATAATAACAATAATAATAAAAAATAATAGATAAAAAAATTAAAAATAAATAAATAAATAAATAAATAATAAAATTAAATAAAAAATAAATCCATGGGGTGAGAAACTTGCTTACACAAGAACAGACAACCCTTTCAGTGGGCATCGTGCCATGCCCTTTAATCCCCCTGTGCATGATTGGGCAGGGGGGAAGGGGGCACCTCCTTATCTCAGTAACTATGCATTTTAGCAAATATCAAAGCACACACTTGGAAAGAAAAAGGAAAATACCATACAGCTGTTTCACATATGGTGGTGTGATTGTCTGGGGGTTGGGGGGGGGTTGGGGGGGGTCAAGGACATCTCACTATATAATGTGGATGAATCAGAATAAAGTTAAAATGGGGTGTGGAAAAGTGTTGGAACATGTATTGTGAGTGGGACATTAGAAAACTGATCAATTGTTGTGGTGATGATTTAGCACCACCAGCAATCACTGCGATGATTTAACACTGAAAGGGTTAAGCATCTAATGCAGACAATGTCAACAATATGAGAAAATAATTACAACAAGCAAATGAACTGAAGTTGCTAACCCATGGTTGCACTGCACAAATTCGAAATGTTTTGGCTCATGTTTTGAAATTGGTAAAATAAAAGATCATGTGGTTTGTTATAAAATGCTTTTTAAGCCATCACTCTGCCTCAGCAAGATACGGTACCTTCAGAAAGGCGGGCAGTGTCTTGTTCAACACCAGGACACTAGACGGACTATGTGTGGCTGATGGAAGATATACAGTACTCTCTCGAGTTTCGCGCTCGCTTTGTTCCGAAGGTATAGCGCTAAACTCAAGGATCGTGAAACTCGAGGTATTGAAAACACTGAAAAAGCGCTTATTTTTTCCGACCTGTGGAGATTTTTTTTTTTTACACGTGGCCTATGGCGCCGGTAGACTATCCATCTGGGCCTGATGGTCGGCCCTGAGCCCGTCATGGCAGAGGCAACTGTTTAAAGTGGTGCCATTATAATTAGCTCATGCTACCCCCCCGGAGCTCACTTTTTTTCCTCCTTTACTCCCTTGTTATCTCAAAATATGTAATTTGGAAAAAGGAAGAAAACAGGAAGAGAAAACGGGTCATTTTGAAGCCACAGATGAAGCCTTACGATTGTCTGAGATCTGAAAACACGCTTGTGATTTGCTGGGAGTCCGATGACGTCATCGCTGGCGCTCACCCAATCAGCAGCCTCACTGCCTTAAGGCGATGTCACACTGGCCGTTTTCTTCTAACCGTTGTGGCTACTGGCAACGCCCGTACACCCACCCGTTGTCTGTAAGCTGGTGTCACACTGGGCCTTTTTCTTCCCACCATGTTGGTGGCAGCTTGGGCAACCGGCAACTTTTCTGGGTGTGCGTACACACATAAGGGGAAATTAGAAGGGTGGGGTGGGGGAGGGGCAGAAGGGAGTCAGGTCAGGTCATGTCATGACACACACACAGAAAGGGAAATGAGAAGGGTGGGGCAGAAGGGAGAGTCAGGTCATGTCTTGACCAGAGTCAGGTCATATCCTGATCAAAGCCCTGATTTGACTCTCCTTTCTGCCCCTCCCTCCCCACACCATTCTCATTCCCCTTTTGTGTGTGTGTGTGTGTGTGTGTGTGTGTGTGTGTGTGACAAGTCAGGACATGACCTGACCTGAGTCAGGTCATGTTTTAACCAAAGCCGTGATCTGACTCTCCTTTCTGCCCCATCCTCCCCACATCCTTTTCATTTCACCTTCTGTGTGTGTGTGACAGGTACAGACATGACCTGACCTGAGTCAGGTCATGTCCTGACCAAAGCCCTGACCTGACTCTCCTTGCCGACCCTCCCTCCTCACACCCTTCTCCTTTCTCCTTATTTTCATCCTCTCTATCTCACCTTTCACGAGAGGGGCTCATAACCAGAGTGAAGGTACACACCTCCTCTCAAGTCAGGGGCTCGTGTGGTATTGAGGCTGCGCCGAGTTGAACCAAACGCGACAAGGAGGCGGCGGCGGGAAGTTCAAACGTAGTTAACCCTTTCCATCTGTGATGCAGACATCAGTGTCACAGTATGGAAAGGGTCAAGAGGAAATGGAAGAGGATTAATCCTCTTCTAAACCTCTCAATCCTCCTCTAAATTCCTCTTAATCCTCTTCCATTTCCTCTTCAGAGGTTTAGAAGAGGATTGAGAGGAAATGGAAGAGAATTAAGAGGTTTAGAAGAGGACTAATGGTGACGCCGTCGGATGCCGACGTCGGCGTCGCCGGAGTGAAGGGGTTAACTGTTAATAAATCTCTCTCTCTCTCTTGCCATAGCCATGATGTTTGGAGGAAAACACCCAGTGTGATACTACCTTTTACGGTAGCGTATGTGACGCCGATGGGAAGTAGACGTGACCCGTACATGTCAAAGCAGCGCGAAACTCGTGGTGATAATGCGCGAAAATTGGGATGGTAAGAATTTAGGACTAACTGCAAAACTCGAGGATCGCGAAACTTGAGAGGGTACTGTATATAATGAACTTAACCCTTTCCATACGTGACGCTGACATTGGCGTCACAGTATGGAAAGGGTCAAGAGGAAATGAAAGAGGATTCATCCTCTTCTAAACCTTTCAATCCTCCTCTAAATTCCTCTTAATCCTCTTCTACTTCCTCTTAAATAGGTTTAAAAGAGAATTAAGAGGAAATGGAAGAAGATTAAGAGGTTTAAAAGAGGACTAATGGTGATGACGTCGGATGCCCTTCGGACACCGACTTAGGCGTCGCCGGATTGAAGGGGTTAAGCAGCTCAGGAAAATTTGTGAAGTTGATGATGGGGAAAAATATTAATATTACAGTAAAAATGTTTTTTTTTATTTTTTTATTTTTCCATTCTATATTGTTGTCCTGCAATAAGATCAAGATTTAAATCAATGACAAAAAAAATATTAAAAAAACATAATTTAAATCAATTTAAATCAATGATTTTTTTAGAACCATATGATTTATATCAAAGAACCCTGCTTAGATCTATATGAAAACCCTCTTTTTTGTATCATGTAACATTGTTATTTTTTAGCGTCGAGGAACTGAGGACTGTCTGAGTTCTTCTCCACCTCTGCAGAACCTCAGCCTCGCCCACAAATCAGGGTTCCTACATACTTACACTCTACTCCCACTAAAAGGTTAGGCAATGTATGTTGATGTTATAATTTATGCTGCCTCCCTATTCCACTTCTATAACATTGCATGACTTTCATGCCTCTACATTCACAAACTATGATATTAATATATATATATATATATATATATATATATATATATATATATATATATATATATATATATATATATATATATATATATATATATATCTATATATATGTATATAAAATAATAAGCCAGTATTTTTTGTTCTTTATTTTGCCTTCAACTGATTTCTGTACTGTAAAAATGGAGTTTTGGCCAGGGGCAACGGTCCATCCAGCTTTAAGCATGAACAAGGGATATGAAACACTCGTCATTTGCTTCATTGCAAGTTGTGAGGCACGGCAAGGTAAGGTAAAGTTTGGGCATACGCATAGTACTATAATATTTCATTAAAATAATTCATATAATTTCATATGAAAATAGATCAGAGGAGACAATCTTTCTTACTTTGCTTCCTTTCTTGCAAAACAAAGCCATTAGAAGGAAAACTGATAATTCAAGTTTCTCCTCACCACTGTTATCAAACTGACACAAAGGTGAGTAAAATCAGGCTTCCAGTGAGTTGCAATATATGTAATGTATTAAATAAGCAAAGGATTCTAATGTGTTGGCTTGATTTTTGACAGCAATACATCGACGGCAATTTGACAGAAACGGTTGTAGAGAAAGCTGAACTGCATGTCATGATCCATCACTAAAAGCCAGCAACAACCACAGGAGTGCATTGGGTGTTTTAAGGATCTATATCTGCACCTGAAGGCAAAGTTTATGGACCAATGAACAGCATTGCCAGCAGGGAACCCATGATAATGATGACTGTAATATAAATGACAAATAAAACACTGACTCACCTGGATGCACTTTTTATGGAACCATGAATTGCGGCGGCAGCAGGGTGCCCACACTGCATGTGTGGGGTCAGCCACTAACTGCTCCATGCATATTGGACATTCATGAGACTGTCCCACACCCACGCCAGACTGGTACTCACGGTGGAGCCTGCAGTAAGACCTGAGGGAGGGTAGATATATAAGACTATAATAGTCCACCCCAGCAAGCAGTTAGCAAGTTCAGAAGAGCAGTCAGCATGAAAATATTGATAAAAGACAGAAAGAGAGGCAACTTTGTGGCAGAGTTTGAGAGGTAAAACTGTCAGTAAGAGGAGGAGAGTTGATGAGATGAAGAGCCTTGGACTCTACTCAATCTAAAAGGGCCGTGTGTGGAGCTCCCCCACACGAGATTGATACTCCATATGAGGGTGGACAAGATTTGTATATGGACAGCAACTGGAAGGGGGAGAAAAGTTGGAGCTAATACAGAATGCATAACCAATATAAAACATATTCTTAAAAAAACTCTGTATTACAACTGCCTTACTCCTTCTTTTCAATCATTTAAAATGGTGGCAATGTCCATTAAAACTGTTGGGTGAAATATATCTTTTGTCTGCCATTGTGGATTTTATTAAGTTCATGAGAAAGTTCCATCGGTGTGATGACCCTTGTCAAGCATTCTGCCGCCATGTTCCCACAACCTCCTTTATGTGTTGGGTAGCAGCGCAGGTTTTCTGTAATTATAAGTCACAAAGTTTTGGCTTACAACATGTCCAGTGAATCTCAAGCTGCTCTCAGCGGCCGCCTAGAGTGCCTGGCAGTACACACCAGCCTCACGGCAAGGCAATATTTATCCAACAACACAACGCCTTGGGGTGTATCAGCTCCCAAGTCCTGCTCTCCCTTGATGCAGGTGTGAACACTTTGCTGTACCAGTATAGATGTGTTTCATGAAGTATTACTGCATATTTGTGCCTTAAATTCCATTTGGTGCTGGTTTTGTGGAGTTTTTTTTTTTTACAACAAAAGTCAGCACAAGGGCAACAAAAAGTGTAGGAAAAAAAAGCCCTCTACTTGACGCTCCCACAACAGAAGACAGTATAGAGTAGCCAAAAGAGAGATCAATTCCGGGTGGAGAGGTGTCTTGATACACTCTTCTTGAAAGAGGTAAGTTATAGGCAGGAGGAAATACAGACGAAAGAAGGCTGTTCCAGAGTCTACCAGTGTAAGGGATGAAAGAGTGAAGATGCTGGTTAACTCTTGCATAAGGGGTTCGGACAGCATAGGGATGAGCAAGGGTGGACAGTCGAGTGCAGTGGGGCTGCGGGAGGGGGGAGGCACGCAGTCAGCGTGAAAATATCGATAGAAGATAGAAAGTGAGGCAACATGACAGCAGAATTTAAGAGGTAGAAGACTATCAGTAAGAGGAGAGCTGATGAGACGAAGAGCCTGAGACTCCACTCTGTCCAGGAGAGCCACGGCGGCCTTTTGACCACAGCACACACACTTGACCTTTTTCTCACCAACAACATTCTTAACATAACAAACACTCAAATCGTTCCAGGACTTAGTGACCATGGCACACTCATCGTTGACGCTGACCTCCGACCAATTACAGCACCCTCTCGAGTTTCGCAATCCTCGAGTTTCGCAGTTAGTCCTAAATTCTTACCATCCTGACTTTCGTGCATTATCACTCCGAGTTTCGCGCTGCTTTGACATGCACGTGTCACGTCTACTTACCATCGGTGTCGCACACACCACCTTAAAAGGTAGTATATCACTGGAAGTTTTCCTCCAAACATTGTGGTTATGCCAAGAGAGAGAGAGAGAGAGAGAGAGAGAGAGAGAGAGAGAGAGAGAGAGAGAGAGAGAGAGAGAGAGAGAGAGAGAGAGAGAGAGAGAGAGAGACTTATTAACATGTTAACTGCGTTTGAACTTCCCACAGCCTCCTCCTTGTCGCGTTTGGTTCACCTCGGCGCAGCCTCAATACCACGCGAGCCCCTGACTCGAGGGGAGGTGTGTAGCTTCACTCTGGTTATGAGCCCCTCTCATGAAAGGTGAGACAAAGTGGATGAAAACAAGGAGAAAGAAGGGTGTGGGAAGGGAGGGTCAGAAAGGAGTCAGGTCAGGGCTTTGGTCAGGACGACCTGACTCAGGTCAAGTCACGTCCATACCTGTCACACACACACAGAAGGTGAAATGAGAAGGATGTGGGGAGGATGGGGCAGAAAGGAGTCAGACCAGGGCTTTGGTTAAAACATGACCTGACTCAGATCAGGTCATGCACACACACACAGAAGGGGAATAAGAATGGTGTGGGGAGGGAAGGGCAGAAAGGAGCGTCAGATCAGGGCTTTGGTCAGGATATGACCTGACTCAGGTCAAGCCATGACCTGACTCCCTTCTGCCCCTCCCTCCCCTCACCTTTCTCATTTCCCTTTCTGTGTGTGTGTCTGTATGTGTGTGTGTGTGTGTGTGTCATGACATGACCTGACTCTCCCTTCTGCCCCCCCACCCCACCCCACCCTTCTAATTTCCCCTTGTGTGTGTACGCACACCTGGAAAAGTTGCCGGTTGCCCAAGCTGCCGCCAACGCAGTGGGAAGAAAAAGGTCCAGTGAGACACCAGCTTACGGACCGACAACTCACTCCCGGATGGGCGTACGGGCGTTGTCAGTAGCCACAATAGTTAAGAGGAAAATGGCCAGTGTGACACCGCCTTAAGGCAGTGAGGCCGCTGATTGGGTTAGCGCCGGCGATGACGTCATCGGACTCCCGGTGAATCACAAGCATGTTTTAAAAGCTCAGCCAATCGTAAGGCTTCATCTATGGCTTTAAAACGACCCGTTCTCATTTCCTGTTTTCTTCCTTTTTCCAAGGTACATATTTCGAGATAACAAGGGAGGAGTAAAGGAGGAAAAAAGTTAGCTCCGGGGGGCAGCATGAGCCAATTATAATGGCGCCATTATAAACAGTTGCCTGCACCATGACGGGCTCGGGCTGACCATAAGGCCCAGATGGATAGTCTACCGGCGCCATAGGCCACATTAAAAAAAATCAATAAATAAATAAATAAAAAAAATCAATAAATAAATAAAAAACCTCCACGGGTCGGAACAAATAAGAACTGTTTCAGTGTTTTCAATACCTCGAGTTTCGCAGTCCTCGAGTTTAGCGCTATACCTTTGGAACAAAGCAAGCGCGAAACTCGAGAGGGTACTGTAGACATAAACAGAGACCCAGACAGATTTTCCTTTTTTCAAGGGTTGACTTAGACGTGATCAAACAAGACCTAACTGCCTTCAGCACTTTTTTTTCGACAGACCCACACACAAGACCTTCCACCAACTGGAACAACCTGAAACACACCATACACGCCTCAATGAACAGACACACACCACAAAAAAAACTTTCTAGTAGGTACACACTTCCCTGGTTTTCCAGGGATCTACGCAGACAACATCACAAGAAACAAAGACTCTATAGACGTGCGCAGACATACAACACAACAGATAATTGGACCGCTTACAAAAAACACCAAAAGACATTTGCCAAAATCATAAAAGTAGTGGAACGCAAACACATAGCAACTTACCTCGAAGACAATGTAAGAAATAACAAAAGAAATTTTTTCAAATTCTTTAAGACGCGCAAACATGACACTAACACGATTACATCACTTAAAGACAACACTAACACATTAGTAACCAGCCCACAACACAAAGCACAAATACTCAACACACAGTTCCAATCGGTATACACACAAGAACACAACCTGACACCAAACATGCCCCACAGTCCCTTCCCCCTGACAGCTCCCCTTGACATTACGACTAACGGAGTACAGAAATTACTGGAAGGACTCGACACAACCAAATCCACTGGCCCTGACAACATTTCCGCCATCATCCTTAAATCCTTTGCCCCCATCCTTCAGGCCATATTCACCCAATCACTATCATCCACCTCATTACCCTCTGACTGACTTTTGGCAAATATTAATCCTTTATTCAAGACAGGTGACTGGACTGACCCAGCCAATTATCGCCCCATCTCACTAACATTGATTCACGTAAAATTTCGAACACATAATGAATCACCTTTCTTTTCTTTCTTTCTTTCTTTTTCTTTTTTCTTTTTTACATCTTTGCCTGTGGCACCAGTGGGCTTGTTTTTGGAGGGGCCTGATGGTATGGCCCAGCCCGTTGTGGCGCAGGCCAGTGTTTTATAGTGGCACCATCTTGCATTGGCTCATGCTGCCCTCAAGGAGCTCATCTTTAATCCTACAATCTAGTCTGGGTTGATAGGTGGTCTTCTGGACACCATGTGGGTAGTTTTAAGCCACTCGGCGGTGGCTGAAAAATCCCAGCTTGGTGGCACCGGGCAGGGATTGAACTCATGTCGTCCTGAACACATCACCGTCACGCTGTCGACTCAGCCACCGCCAACATCATCATTATTGACTCACAACACGGCTTTCGACCTAAACGCTCATGTGAATTGCAACTCATTACTACATATGACAACATTACGAGGCTACTTGACCGACGTAACATTAAACAAGTTGACACTATTGTTTTAGATTTTGCCAAAGCCTTCGACAAAGTCCCACACAAAAGACTGACATTAAAATTGAAATACTACAGTATTTCAGGACCTATTCTTCACTGGATCACTGCATTTCTTACTAACCGGACTAAACGTGTTCTTCTTGACGGATCTTCATCTGACACTGTCCCTGTTTCTTCAGGTGTCCCACAAGGCACCGTTCTAGGTCCTCTTCTTTTCCTCCTGTACATTAACGATCTTCCACTGTTGACGCCTAACTCTTCCACTAGACTATTTGCCGACGATAGTTTACTGTTTAGAGCAATAAAGACTAGTGACGACTGCAGACTACTACAAAACGACTTGGACGCCCTCGAGCGGTGGGAACGCACCTGGCAGATGCACTTCCGACCAGACAAATGCAAACTATTAAGATTCACCAGAGCGCACAACCTCATCCATCACATTTACACTCTCCATAATTCAGATTTAGAATCAGTTCACACACACAAGTACCTTGGTATCCATCTTTCAACTAACTTGAAATTTAACACTCACATAGGCCATATCAGTGCCACAGCCAACAGAATGCTGGGGTTCCTGAGGAGGAATTTACATAACTGCACACCTGACATTAAACACATAGCCTATGACACACTTGTGAGACCAACACTGGAATACTGCTCCACGGTGTGAGATCCTCACACACACAGAAACATTGATAGGTTAGAACAAATCAACACCAAGGCGGCTAGGTTAATTACAAACAATTACACTCGAACGCCTGGAATCACAACACAGATCAAACAACAGATAAACATGGAACCTCTTCACATTCGCAGACAAGCACACACTTACACTTATGTACAAGATCACAAACACTCACATTGACATTGACCCACAAACATACCTACACAACGCAAACAGTCAACGTACTCCTAACACACACATTCATAAATACCAAGCATATCACACTAACACTGACGCATACAAGCACACACTCATACTTTCCACGCACCATACGTGACTGGAACAGCCTCCCTCAACAGATTTTAGACTGTGGTACAATACTCATTAAGAAAACAAATACACACTCACTTGTCACCACAACACACCAACACTAACAATTACACTTGATTCACTTCCCTCCCCTGCACACTCGGCTCCCCCATCCCCCCAACAGTCAACACAAATATGCGTGTTATGCACCTGTACAGGTGCCCTGCACATTAAGATCCAGATCTAGATCCAGATCCAGAGTGGAGCCCCCCCACACGTGAGATGCATACTCCATACGAGGGCGGACAAGGCCCTTATAATGAAAAGCATCTGTGCAGGGGAGAAAAACTGGCAGAGATGACACAGAACGCCCAACCTCGAGGAAGCTGATTTAGTGAGAGATGTGAAGTTTCCAGTTGAGATTTTGAGCTAAGGATAGACCAAGGATATTTAGTGTTGAAGAAGGTGACAGCTGAGTGTTATTGAAGAATAGGGGATATGTGTTTGGAAGATTGTGTCGAGTAAATAGGTGGAGAAATTGGGTTTTTGAGGCATTAAAGGACACAAGGTTTCTTTTACCCCAATCGGAAATGGTAGTAAGGTCTGAGGTTAAGTGTTCTGCACCTCCAGTTTGGAGTCTTGTAATTCCTGTTGAGAAGGTCTTCTGTTGAAAGAAGTTGAATAATGCAGAGTGGAGTCGTCAGTGTATGAATGGATAGGACAGTTTGTTAAAGAAAGAAGATCACTAATGAATAACAGAAAGAGTTGGTGATAGGATAGAGCCCTGTGGAACACCACTGTTGATAGGTTTAGGGGAAGAACAGTGACCGTCTACCACGGCGGGGATAGAACGTCCGGAAAAGGAAGCTGGAGATAAAGGAACAGAGAGAAGGATAGAAACCGTAAGAGGGCAGTTTAGAAAGCAAAGACTTGTGCCAGACTTTATCGAAGGCTTTAGATATGTCTAGCGCAACTGCAAAAGTTTCACTGAAATGACTAAGAGAGGATGACCAAGAGTCAGTTAACCCTTTCCATATGGTGATGCTGACGTCGGTGTCATGAAACAACAACACAATATACAGTGACGCTGACGTCGGTGTCATGAAGCAGCAACACAATATACAGTGACGCTGACGTCAGTGTCATGAAGCAGCAACACAATATACAGTGACGCTGACGTCGGTGTCATGAAGCAGCAACACAATATACAGTGACGCTGACGTCAGTGTCATGAAGCAGCAACACAATATACAGTGACGCTGACGTCGGTGTCATGAAGCAGCAACACAATATACAGTGACGCTGACGTCGGTGTCATGAAGCAGCAACACAATATACAGTGACGCTGACGTCGGTGTCATGAAGCAGCAACACAATATACAGTGACGCTGACGTCGGTGTCATGAAGCAGCAACACAATATACAGTGACGCTGACGTCGGTGTCATGAAGCAGCAACACAATATACAGTGACGCTGACGTCGGTGTCATGAAGCAGCAACACAATATACAGTGATGCTGACGTCAGTGTCATGAAGCAGCAACACAATATACAGTGACGCTGACGTCGGTGTCATGAAGCAGCAACACAATATACAGTGACGCTGACATCGGTGTCATGAAGCAGCAACACAATATACAGTGACGCTGACATCGGTGTCATGAAGCAGCAACACAATATACAGTGACGCTGACATCGGTGTCATGAAGCAGCAACACAATATACAGTGACGCTGACGTCGGTGTCATGAAGCACATTGTTGCCAAGTGATCCCATATTCTGTTCTGGCTGTACCTAGGAATTCCGTATATTGCCCTTGAGTTCCTATTTTGCTCCACCGTAGAAAATGCCTCAAGCCTGTTTATTTTATGGTAAACTATTTTCTCTCTCTCTCTCTCTCTCTCTCTCTCTCTCTCACACACACACACACACAGACCCTAGACCCTAAACCCTAGACGTGTAATTTAACCCATAAACTGCGCAATTAAGATTCGGGAATAGCTCCTGGATGCACAACAAATGGCAAAACAATAACCTGGTGAAAACAATTTTTAGTATTACAACACCCAAGAGAGACATGTTGAACACCAAATAGTGCAAAAAATAAATAAATAAATAAATAAATAAATAAATAAATAATAATAAATCACTTAATGTGGCAATGATGGCACGATAAAGGTTGCGGATATGAGGCGACCTTGGGAGCGCTGGTAGTGACGGGGTAGATAGGACGGAGGCAGAGGGAAGATGACACATGGCACAGTCACGTCTGAACATTCTCTTGCCACTAATTGTTCATTCCAGTTACAACAAACAAAATATATCACAGGAAACATCACTTTGTCAATTTCGATAATCAACCTCTTGTGCATCATTATCAAGAGGCCAGTCATTAGTCACACCAGCAATATTTCTGTCAAAGTTATGAATGTCTGGCACAAAATCTGATTCATCAGACCAGACGAATGGAGTACGCATTGTCTCGCGTCTCTGAGGCTCCTGTTCTCCCTCTGCCTCCCCCTCCTCTCCCACACCAGCTGACACCCCTCCCTCATTCAGTTCATTAGCTGAGTCTTCTCTTATACCCTCACTGTCGTTTTCCTCATCTTTCTGCCACTCTGAATCATCGGACAGTGATGATGGGGTCAGTGAGTGACTAGGCTAGCTAGTAACTTTCCACACTGTTGGAGAGGCAGTGTGTCTGTGACCTTGAGCGCCAGAAGCATGCTCACGCTTGCCATGCTTCCTCAGACCAGCTGAATCTGATGGTTGAATGCAATCTGAATCACTGCCTCTTTCAAATTTGTCTACTACAATCTTTCTCTTTACCAATACTTTCTTTTTACCCCCTCCCATGCCTCCCCCTCAGTTACGACCGCAGGAGCTATATGAGACTGGTTGGCATCAGTAGATGACATAATTCTACTCTCCATGGCTGCTAAAGAGCAACTAATATGACAATGGTGACTACATGGTGCGAAAGAGGGAAGATGTTGCCACACGAGGTTCATTGGAATATACTTTGGCATCGCGGGAAATATAAATATTCACCTTGGAACATGTGTCATCTTAAGATGTCTGGCACAGTCTAACTCATAGCATCTTGAGATGTCTGGTGCAGTTTACGGGTTAAGGTGGGAGCTGTACTAGGTGGTAATCATGCTGTCCTGAAGTAATAAAGGCTGTAACAAGTGAATAACACCGAATAATGAGCGAGGAGAAAGTGGGGGTGACGCCATCGTCGTCACCGCCGGGTTTGTTTACACTGGTAAACAGGGGAGCCAGGCCAAGGGAAAGACAAGAGAATGATTTTGATGGTTTCTCGGACGACGTGGAAAGGCACAGAGACTGAGACATTATGTTGAGGAGGCTTATCGACTTGGAAAGGGAGATGAAGGTTATGAAGATAAATTGGGGACGATGGAGAGAGGTGGACGTCCTGAAGACAGTGAAGAATGTATGGAATAATGCATACAATGACCTGCACAAGCAGGTAACACTGAATGAGAAAAAGACAGAGGACACTGAGGAATTAAAAGAAACACATAAAGTCTGGAAGGAGGAACTGGAAAAGGAGAATGTTAGCTTTAAGAAAATTGTGGAGGAGCAAGTTAAGGCTAAGGATGAAGCAATAACTGAAAAGGTGATCAAGGTGATAGAAGAAAAAACAGAAATAGTGAGGGACATGGTTGAAAAAAAGAAGTCTGTGGTAGTGGTGGGCATTAACGAAGAGCACATACCGATCAGAAATACAAGGGAAAAAAAAGAAAGGAAGGCTGTGGAGCAAGAAATTGAAGTAATTCAGGAAGATCATGAGCTGGTAGGGGAAATCGAGGAAGTATTCAGGCTTGGGAAGTACGAAAAAGGAGCCCAACGACCAGTAAAAATTAGATTTAGGTCTCAAGCTGCTGCAGAAGAAGTGGTGGGAAAGGCATGGAAGTTAGCATGAACAGAGGCCTACAAAAATGTCTGGGTAAGGAAGGACAGAAGTGTGGAGGAAAGGAACACGATAAGAGACTTGAAGAATCAAGCCAATGAAAAGAATGAAGCAAGGTCGGAAGAGGAGAAAAAGAAGTTTTTCTGGGGAGTGATAGACATGGACCTAAGGAAGTGGTGCAGAAGGGAAGAGGAGACAGCTTGAAGGTGGCATACACTAATGTGAACGGGTTAATATTGTCAGTGTTAGAGATAGGAGATTATCTGAGTAAGGAAAAACCAGATGTTATGGGGATTACAGAAACAAAATTGCCTGGTAGTATAGATGCATTTAACTTAGGGGATGGTAAATATAATGTATGGACGAGAAATAAGAGAAAATAAACAAGGAGGAGGAGTGATGCTATTGATGAAAAAAGAATGGACAGTGGAGGGAGTCACCTATGGCGAAGGGGAGGCAGAGGTCTTGAGTGTGGGAATAAGACTGCAAAGGGGAGGATGTAGAAATATCGTAGTGGTGTATGTCCCTCCAAAAACAATTCATGGACAGAAGAATTGTACAAGAAGAAGCTAGAAGATACAATAGATTGCCTAAGGAGATTGCTGGAGGAGAAAGAAAAGATTCTGATAATGGGAGATTTTAATTGTAAGGAAGTGTCATGGGAAAACTGGTCAACAGAAGGAAGTGAAGCTTCATGGGGGAACAAGGTTTTGGAATTGGTTATAGATAACGTCCTCACATAGTGGGTAAAGGAAAATACAAGATTCAGAGAAGACGAGCCATCTAGATTGGACTTTATAATCACCATGGACCCAGATATCATTGAGGAGATGAACTATAAGAGCCCTATAGGGAAGAGCAATCATGTACTTATTGAGTACATATTACAAGAAGGAGGTAAAATAATCAAGAATAAGGACTACAGGAAAGAATGGTTTAACTTTAATAAAGCAAATTTTGAACAACTTGGGAAACATTTTGAGGAAGCACAATGGGATACTTTTTTTTGAGGCTGATAATGTGGAGGAAAAATGGGCTATCTTTCTACGGATTTATAACGAAGGAGTGGAAAAGTGGGTACCAAGGATGAAAGAAGGCCAGAAATCAAGAGAAGAGTGGTATAACAGAAAGTGCGTAGACGCCAAGCAGGATAAGGAGAAGGCATGGAACAAATGGAGAAAAAATAGGAGGATGGATCTATGGAATGAGTACAAAAGGAAGAGGAATGCTTGTGTCAAAGTAAGAAGAGAAGAAAAAAGGAATTTTGAGAAAAATATTGTAGATAAGTGCAAAGACCAGCCAAAACTGTTTTATAAGTTCATAAATGAAAAGTTGAAAAATAGAGATGAGATTCAGAAAGTTGAAGTTAATGGTGAAACTTTTGATAGTATAAGTGAAATAGTTGAAGTGATGAATAATTGTTTCCAAACAGTGTTCACAAGGGAGAGTGAGTTTGAAGGTGCAGATACTGTGCCGGGGAAAAGAGTGGGTTTGGAGAGAATACAAACATCAGCAGATGAAGTTAGAAAATTATTGGAAGAATTGGATGCAAGGAAATCAGCAGGACCGGATGGTATATCAAATTGGGTGCTAAAAGAATGTAACCAACAAATAGCTGGAAAGTTGAGCAACTTGATTAATGTCTCACTAGCACAAGGAAAGGTACCAAGAGACTGGAAGAAGGCTAACATCGTCCCAATACATAAAGGAGGAAGTAAGGAAGACCCGTTGAACTATAGGCCAGCGTCATTAACAAGTGTAGTAGCAAAGATGTGTGAGAAAATGATAAAAAACAGATGGGTAGAGTATTTAGAAGAAAACAGTACATATATTAACAAATAGCCAATTCGGATTCAGAGGAGGACGGTCTTGTGTAACTAATCTGATCAGCTTCTATTCAAGAGTCATTGATATAGTACAGGAAAGAGACGGTTGGGCAGACTGTGTGTATCTGAACTTAAAGAAGGGGTTTGAGAAAGTACCACACAAGCGATTAATATGGAAACTTAATCATGTTGGAGGTCTGGGTGGTTCAATATTGGATTGGATTATGGACTTTTTGACGAAGAGAGAAATGAGAACAGTAATCAGGAATAATAAATCAAGCTGGATGGAAGTGACGAGTGGAGTCCCCCAAGGATAGGTGTTGGTTCCGATAATGTTTGTAATTTATATTAATGACATGACAGAAGGGGTGACAAGCTATATGAATATGTTTGCTGATGATGCTAAAATAATGAGGAGTGTGGCTAATGAAGATGACTGTGTAGCCCTGAGCCAAGATCTCGATAGAATAAGCGAATGGTCACGCAAATGGGAAATGACATTCAATACAGAGAAGTGTAGCGTGATGGAGTTTGGTAAGAGCAGTAGACGAATATCAGGGAACTACTCTCTGAGTAATGAAAGAATCATGAAAAAAAATGAAGAAAAAGACCTGGGAGTGATCATAACAGACAAGTTATCCTTTGGAAAACATAGACTGGATAACTGGGGAAACATACAATCTTCTTAGAAATATAAAAGCAGCATTTACATATTTCGATGAATAAATGGTGAAGAAACAAATAACATCGATGATACGTCCAAGACTGGAATATACAGCATTAGTGTGGTCACCTAGATTGAAGAAAGAAATTAGAAAGTTGGAAAGAATACAAAGAGCAGCGACTAAATTACCGGAAACTCTGAGAGAACATACTTATGAAGAAAGACTGGAGAAATTGGGACTAACAACACTGGAGAGCAGAAGAGAGGGGACCTAATAGCATTATACAGGATACAAGAGGTATTGGAGAAATTGGACAGGGAAGACTTAGTGGTACGTGACAGAAGTGTAACAAGAGGCAATGGCAAGAAATTGAAAAAGAGCGCTGTAGGAGAGACCTCAAGAAATACAGTTTTCCATACAGAAGCATAACAACATGGAATGGACTTGACAAGGGGACCGTGTGTGCAAAAACGATTCATGAATTTAAAGCCAAATTGGATAATAAGCATTATGGAGACAGGACAGCACGAGCCTAGTATGGCTTTTTTCCTTTATTTCACAGCTACAGTACCCTCTCAAGTTTCGCACTATCCGAGTTTCACGATCCACAAGTTTCGCAGTTAGTCCTAAATTCTTGCCATCCCGACTTTCGCGCATTATCACCCCGAGTTTCGCGCTGCTTTGACACGTACGGGTCACGTCTACTTATCATCGGCGTCACGCACGCTACCTTTAAAGGTAGTATCACACTGGACGTTTTCCTCCAAACATTGTGGCTATGGCAAGAGAGAGAGAGAGAGAGAGAGAGAGAGAGAAAATGGGAAGAGAAAACGAGTTGTTTTGAAGCCGCAGTTGAAGGCGGCTGCCTTACAATTGGCTGACAGTTCTGAAAACACGCTTGTGATTCGCTAGGAGTCCGATGATGTCATCGCCGATGCTCATCCTATCAGCGGCTTCACTGCTTTAAGGAGGTGTCACAATGGCCATTTTCATCCAACCATTGGAGCTACAGGCATCACTCATACTCCCAACCGGGACCAAGTTCACGGTTGTCTGTAAGCTGGTGTCACACAGGACTTTTTTCTTCCCACCGCGTTGGCGCCAACTAGGGTAACCAGCAACTCCAACTTTTCCTGGTGTGTGTCACACACGGCCAAGGTCGGTTGGCCGTATCCACATCCACAACATAAACAAAGCACTTGCCCTGTATCAACATGGCGTTGTCTGGTAAAGTAAGGGCTGTCGCAGCTTGTGCTGCCATTACCCAAGTTATGGACTTGTTGCTGCAGTTAAATGGAAGGAAGAAACAGTTGTGGGTGTGGCATGCCTGTGGTTCCTCCATGCCAGTTCTCATTGTCACCACTGCGCGTGCGCGGCCAACCTACCCATCTAGACTCAACCACATAAACACATGGATCAAAAAACTACAAACACACACACACACACGTCATGCCCCGGGAGTTTATTTTCTCTTTTTTTCTATTTTCCTACACGTCCTCTGCGTGTATCAAAACACACGAGAAATTAATCACAACAAGGAGAGGGTATTCCCCAGCTGCCTGGGATTGAACCCGCAACCAGCGTGACGGGAGAGCCACTCCTTACCAAGTTGGCCAAAGCGGTATCCCACTGGCTAAGTGGGTTATGGGAGGCTTGTTCATCAGGCATAGTTGCCACACTACATGACTTTCCCCTCTATGTAGATTAATTTCTGTGTTGAGACTGTGACCCATTTTGGTGCACTATTTCACAATGTCCCTGTAGAGACATACCTCCAACATTTCCCATTTTCTATTACCCTCAGAGCATGGGCCATCCTACCTGTTACCCTTCGGGGAAACTGAACAGAACTGCAGGAGAGGATGCCCAACGCTATGCTACCAGTGTCATGCCCCGAGAGTTTATTTTCTCTTTTTTCTATTTTCCTACACGTCTTCTGCGTGTATCGAAACACACGAGAAATTAATCACAACAAGGAGAGGGTATTTCCCGGCTGCCTGGGATTGAACCCGCGATCAGCATGACGGGAGAGCCACTCCTTACCGAGTCGGCCAATGAGGTACCCCACTGGCTAAGTGGGTTATGGGATGCTCGTTCATCAGGCATAGTCGCCGCACTACACACACACACGCACCAGACACATTAAGAACCATTGCAGATGTTTCTGACAAACAGAAACGACTTCACCAATTCTTGAGTGTGCTAGAACGTATTTGGTGAGTGGCACACATGAACCAAACCTAGCTCTTGGCAAGAAAAGAGCAGTCGTCTTTAGCACTGCTCTCTTCTTGCCATTGGGTATGTTTGGTTTGTATGAACCACTCACCAAATAGGTTCTAACACAGTCTAGGAAATGGTGAATCCATTTTTGTTTGTGAGAAACATCTGCCATGGTTCATGATAAGTCTGGTGTGTGTGTGTGTGTGTGTGTGTGTGTGTGTGTGTGTGTGTCTTTGTTGTTACTCGATCCACGTGTTTATGTGGTTGAGTCTAGATGGGTGGGCCGGCCGCTCACGCGTAATGGTGACAATGAGAACTGGCATGGAGGAACCACAGGCATGCCACACCCACAACAGCTTCTTCCTTCCATTTAACTGCAGCAACAAGTCCATAACTTGGGTAATGGCAGCACAAGCTGCGAGAGCCCTTACTTTTGCAAACGACGCCATGTAAATACAGGGCAAGTGCTTTGTTTACGTTGTGGATGTAGATACAGGTAACCGACCTTGGCCGTGTGTGACGCCAGCTTACGGACAACCAACAACTCGCTCCCGGAATGGCGCACAGGCGTTGCTAGTAGCCACAACAATAAGAGGAAAACGGCCAGTGTGACACTGCCCCAAGGCAGCGAGGCCGCTGACCGGGTGAGCGCCGACAACGACGTCACCGGACTCCCGGCAAATCACAAGTGTGTTTTCAGAGCTCAGCCAATCGTAAGGCTTCATCATTGGCTTTAAACGACCCGTTCTCTTCCTGTTTTCTTCTTTTTTCCAAGGTACGTATTTTGAGATAACAAGGGAGGAGTAAAGGAGGAAAAAAAGTGAGCTCTGGGGGGCAGCATGAGCCAATTATAATGGTGCCACTATAAACAGTTGCCTGTGCCATGACGGGGCTTGGGCCGACCATGAGGCCCAGATGGATTGTCTACCGGCGCCATAGCCCACATGAAAAAAAAAAAAAAAAAAAAAAAAAAACTTCCACGGGTTGGAACAGATAAGCGCTTTTTCAGTGTTTTCAATACCTCGAGTTTCGCGATCCTTTAGTTTAACGCTATACCTTCGGAACGAAGCGAGCGCGAAACTCGAGAGGGTACTGTAGGTAAAACAACTAGGTAAATACACACACACACACACACACACACACACGGCATAAGCCCAGGCCCTGTAAAACTACAACTAAGTAAATACCTGTAGTCATTGCTGAACATACAAAGGGTGCTGTTGCGGATGCCACACGGGAAGTGGTACCTGCGCTTACACTTCTTCTCGACACAGCCAATGGTTGCTCCCTTCTTGAGGCAATAGGAACAGCTCTGAGGAGACAAAGACATCTTAACTGAGCCTGTAAGAACTACAAAGCTGTCAGCATCTGATGAGAGATTGTGTCAGCTACAGGTGCTACAAAAAACCTCTGTTGAAAAGGTATGATTTGAAGCACTGAGGTCATATAAGAGGGTTCAAGGCAATGCCATCTGCACAGTTAAGACTTTTTTATTATCTGAGTAATATCTTCTTTTTTCTTTTTCATTTTTCCTTATTTTCCCTTGTGGAGTTGGAAGGGTTGATGAGGATGTTGTTTTCTTTCATCTTGGTAAGTAGGGAGACTTTTCTGCCTCAGGATCCCCTTTCTGACAGGCAACCCCAGTTTTCAGCTGAGGACCCAGGTGGATTGCCTACCATGGCTAATGAGCCCCACCTGCCCAGGTTTGTAGTTGGAGTTATCCCCCTCCTTGGTAATATATCGGCACCCTCATCAAAAATTATTGCTTATGCCGATGATACCAGCCACTATGTACCTATATCTTCCCCCCAACATAGAAGAATTGTTGCCGAGGCTCTCCAAGAGGACATTAATAAAATCATGTTCTGGTGCAATCAATGGGGGATGAAATTAAACCCGTCTAAAACCCAGAGTCTAATTATTATTAGATTTAGGACCCACCAGCCTGTTCAGCCTCCTATTATTATTAATGGGACACCTATTAAGAGATTGCACTTCCTTAAAATTGCTTGGTGTTACTTTTGACTCTTGAAAAACACATACGGCAGTTGGTGGCATCAAGTTCCCAAAAAACAGGGTTGCTTCGTAACTGCAAAAAGATATATCAGGATGATTCAGTTATTTTACGGAGTTTTTACTCATTCATCCTCCCTTCCTTTGAATATTGCTCCCCTGTATGGCTTTCAGCTGCCAATTCCTATCTTCATCTTTTGGAGAGTGCCTTCAATAATATTAGATTCCTACTAACCAATCTTAATACAGGTAACTCTCGATTTACGCGAGTATTGTGTCCTTGAAGAGGTCGCATAAATCAAAAACAATGTAAATCAAACAAGATGTAGGTTTCTATCGAAAAATATGTATTCACTTCATTCAGTGGAGAGAGAGAGAGAGAGAGAGAGAGAGAGAATATCCATATCACCGAGATATCCACTCAAGCACTCAGTCTCAGCCTCACTCATGTGAGGAAGAAATGAGTGACACCATGAGCGACTGGCTAGTATTGGTACCGGTACCGAGCAGTCTTAAGAACATAAGAACATACTCACCACATGA
>NC_066513.1:12002543-12016093 GCF_024679095.1 Eriocheir sinensis | reverse complement strand
ATGGCGCCATGTGAATCCAGTTGCATGAGACATCTGGCGGCCACTCTATAAAATATCATGTATAAGTGGAAAAAACGTGTAAATTAAACATTTATTTGGATTTTGGACCCCGCGTTTTTTAAAAAACACATAAACCAAACTCAGATATATATATATATATATATATATATATATATATATATATATATATATATATATATATATATATATATATATATATATATATATATATATATATATATATATATATATATATATATATATATATATATATATATATATATATATATATATATATATATATATATATATATATATATATATATATATATATATATATATATATATATATATATATATATATATATATATATATATATATATATATATATATATATATATATATATATATATATATATATATATATATATATATATATATATATATATATATATATATATATATATATATATATATATATATATATATATATATATATATATATATATATATATATATATATATATATATATATATATATATATATATATATATATATATATATATATATATATATATATATATATATATATATATATATATATATATATATATATATATATATATATATATATATATATATATATATATATATATATATATATATATATATATATATATATATATATATATATATATATATATATATATATATATATATATATATATATATATATCGGATTTATCGGATTCATCTTGGGAAAATTGATTTCAGGTCAATCATACTGGAATGTCAAAACATATATAAACAAAGATCTTGAAGTTGGTGCATTGCTAACCGCTATTCTACCACCACATAATGATGCTTCCTATATGGCGATGATGGTTGCTCACCATCCCCAGACCTCATGACTCATGATCCAGTGTCGTCAAACTAGAGTGAGATTTGCTAGATCTAACGCATTTGCATCAGAAAATGCACTCAAATTATATATATTGCGCATAGAGCAATTTCAGTGCACATTTGTTCAGTTTGGTGTCTTTTCTAGCGCATTCCAAGAGAATTATGTCGAGAATATTTAAGATTAAATGAACTATAGCGGCAAATCAATTCGTCTTGTAGGTGAATAGCAGTACCTGTCCCGTTCCCCGTACCTTTCCTGTACGATGAGGTGAGTGTGCTTGTGGGTTGGGTTCCCGTGAGGTACTGTTACGCGTGTACTTCACGTATGCGGCGGCGGCTGGCCCCTCCCTCACACCCTCCTCACCCATCAACCCCCAGTCCTGTGTGTGTGTGTGTGTGTGTGTGTGTGTAATAATAATAATAATAATAATAATAATAATAATTGGTTTATTGAGTGATTGCTGCAGTTAAGCTGAAAAGTTACACATTGAAAATACAATGTGAATGGGGTATATGGGGACAGTGTTTTATATTGTGGGAGAGTTGTGATGAAATAAGTGTGTGTGTGTGTGTGGGGGGGGGATGGAAAGCAGTGCGTTGGTGGGAGGCAGTGTCGGCTTACGGGTGGCGGGTCTGGTGTAAAGCCCTAGGTCAACCCCAGGTCAAAAAGGGTCAGGTCGCAGCTGATGGTTGGGGTGCAGGTATCAGTTTAGCGATAACCTGCTAATCCACGCAGCAGCAAGACAAAATGAGAAGAGGCGGACCGAGCGGCAGTAGGCGTCGGTACGTCTCTCGTCAGCATTGCAATGCACTGCCCCACCTTAGTGACGGGCCTCAACACTGCACTGCACTTGAACCGACATCTCCCAAAAGTATGATGGTTGGGCTGGTGTACGTGGGTAACCTGAGGCGTCAGCTGGATGGAAAGGCCATATCGGCGTCACACTGGCCATTTCTGCTCCTCAATGTCTTCACGGCACCACAAACGCACTGGTCTCACTGTCTGTCACCATGATTAAGCTTGATGTCACAAAAGTTTCTTACAATGTTGAATTTCTTGATGAAAAGGGAGAGGGGTATGTAGGGGAATGGGAGAGGCCAACAGGATGGCCCCGGACTTATCCATTCGGAGTGCCATTTCCCACATCTGACCTCAGTCAGGTCAGGGCTACAAGTGTGTGTGTGTGTGTGTGTGTGTGTAGTTGCTTGCAAAACATTTATTATGCATTTGTGTATGTAATAGGTGTGTGTATATAGATCCATCTGAAAAAACATCGATTCAACGGATATTTTGGTTTACCGGATTTTTCCTGCACGCCTTAGTCCGTTAAATCGACAAACTACTGTGTATATAAATATATATATATATATATATATATATATATATATATATATATATATATATATATATATATATATATATATATATATATATATATATATATATATATATATATATATATATATATATATATATATATATATATATATATATACATATATATATATATATATATATATATGTATATATATATATATATATATATATACATATATATATATATATATATATATATATATATGACCATCAGCTCTACCTGGAAGATGAACGACCATCAGGCCCCACCGAAGATGCCTATAGGCAACAACGTAAAAAATAAAATATATATATATATATATATATATATATATATATATATGTGTATATATATATATATATATATATATACACATATATATATATATATATATATATATATATATATATATATATATATATATACAAATATATATATATATATATATATATGTATATATATATATATATATATATATATATATATATATATATATATATATATATATATATATATATATATATATATATATATATATATATATATATATATATATATATATATATATATATATATATATATATATATATATATATATATATATATATATATATATATATATATATATATATATATATATCTATATATATATATATATATATATATATATATATATATATATATATATATATATATATATATATAAAACTAAAGGATCTCGCTAGAATTAGTTTTCACATAAAGAGTTCTGACAATAGTAATAAGCTTTTTCATGGTACAAATGGTTATAAGTGAAATAATCTCTAAGTGCCTGATATGTGCAATTCCTCACCCCCAAAATTGTCAGACTTAAGCACCTTCAAGTGTATGTTAATTAACTGTGAAAGCATAAGAAACAGACTACCAGAATTCAAACACTTAGTTTGCTCAACAAAGCCCGATATAATATACTTAGTTGAAACATGGTGCCATCCAGATAATATTATCGACAGCGAACTTAAAAGTGGAATACTACAGAACTACAACATGACACGAAAAGACAACACAAGAGAACAACGAGGTAGAATAATCATGTACTATCACAAAGCCCTAAATGTTGTGCCCTGCAATGGCTTAGATGACCTCGCAGCATGTTTCTCCGAATGCCACCTCAGCTGGATGAGAAAAAAGGGGGGGTTCCCAGGGTGCTCACTGGTTGTATCTACTGGAAGGGGAACTCCTCCCAAGAAAATGACCAACTGTTGCACCAGATTCTGAAAAAAGCTGGAAATCAAAGAAACAAAACCCTAATCACTGGAGACTTCAATTTGCCTAATATTGACCGGGACACACAAGCTACTCCCACACCAGAAAACTCACCTGAACAAAAGTTCCTTGATGCCACACAACACATCAACCAAACGTGTAAGAGGCAACCACAGACCAAGCACTCTAGACCTCATTCTGACCAATGATATACAATCCATCAAAAATATCAATTATTTGAGCCCCTTAGGAAATAGTGACCACTGTGTTGTCTCTTTCGATTATATTTACCAATGCAAGACAAAAACAAACACTGAAAGGAAAAACTTAAATTACTTCAAAGGAAACTATCTGGCCTTCAAAGAGAAACTGAGGGAGAAAAACTGGGATACATACACTATTACAACACCTTGACACTGACAAAATTGCTTACATCATTCAGGAAATCTTACAAGAAGGAATAGAAGAAAATATATATACAGTAAAACCCCGATTATCCGAAAGCGGATTATCCGAAAAACCGGATTATCCGAAATTGATCTGGATAATGCAATTAAATTTTTTTTTCTATACTAAAACGTTATAAAACATCAAAAATAAATAAAAGTAACTACATATGTACTATATTAACACATTTAAAATTGATAAGAACAGTTAAAATGAATATGCTTTCTAATACGATTGCGAAATAGCTTGTAACTAATAGATCAATGTATTAGACAAAACATTAAACAAACTCTCAACAACACCACGTCCGCACCTTCGCCCCAGCAAGGACGTAGGTGCGGCGAATGAACAAACTACTGCACGACTACTCTCACACCGTACTCTCAAGACAACGACACAAACACGACTCCCCTCTCCACTCCATGCCACATTCCCCTTCCAACATACGAGTTGCGCGATAATATGAGTCATCATACTGTGTCTCCACCTGCACGATGCATCAAGGTCACACTTGCAAGCTTGCACAACCATTCACAATCGCACTCTGCAACATTCACAATTCAGATCTGCAATGCTCACAAGTATCAACATACACTGGTCCAGACGAGGAGACACACAGACAAACATACAATAAAACATTTACATCACATATTTTAAGCGCATTACTTTGTTTAGCGTGGCGTGTTTGTTTGGTTTCATTGTTTACATCATCAGTTGGCGGCAGTCGCAACGCCACAATGCCGACGATCAAACTGGCGGCGATCAAAATGGCGGCCATAAATCCGGATTATCCGAAAAATCGGCTTATCCGAAAGAGGCTTCCCCCCTTCCATTTCGGATAATTCGGATAATATATATATATATATATATATATATATATATATATATATATATATATATATATATATATATATATATATATATATATATATATATATATATATATATATATATATATATATATATATATATATATATATATATATATATATATATATATATATATATATATATATATATATATATATATATATATATATATATATATATATATATATATATATATATATATATATATATATATATATATATATATATATATATATATATATATATATATATATATATATATATATATATATATATATATATATATATATATATACCTCTCGAAGTTTGGCTATCCGAGTTTGTGATCCTCGAGTTTAGCTAGTCCTAAATTTTACCATCACGATTTTTCGACATTATATTAGGAGTTTCAAGGCGCTTTGACATTTTCGGGTGCCCAACCAGGAGCGAGTTGTTGGTTGTCCGTATGAATGGAAAACGGTTGTGAGTACGAGCGCGGGTACGTGAGTACCTCACGGCTGTATGTAAACAAACAGACGACGGCAGTGGCTGAGGAGTGAGGAGCAGTGGAAGATGGCCTACCAAGAGACTCGTAAAAGGGACTGGCAGAGCTGCTTTGCGTACTACTTGATTAACAAGATAAGAGAACACCCCGTGCTGTGGAACCACAGTCCAAAAAACATTTTTCTCGAGTCTATGAAAATTGTAGATCTCCCAGTGATGTTTTCCTCTTCTTCTTCTTCTTTTGACCTGTAATGCATGGCAGCGACGGTGAAAAGTATCAGTGGAAAATAGTAAAAGGGCATAGAAAACCAAAATCAGGGAAAGAAAAGAACAGAAAAACACCTAAGTTCAGGGTGGAGTGTATGAGTGCGCACTGTGAAGTAAATAAGGGCCGCTTTCACAGTCACTGTTTGTTTTGATCGTTACCAATGGCGGCGATCGACGCTATAGTTTTCCACGTGAAATTGACCTATGGGATAGTGGTGGCTGCAGAGAAAGCGATAGCTGTTGAGTGTGTGTGGTAAGGTACAGGGCGAGGCTAACCCCGCAGCCGCCACGAGGTGCCGCTATAAAGGCAATACCTCCGACACCATCACATCGGCCAGTTTCATGTGGAAACACTAGAGCGGCGATCGCCACCATTGATAACGATCAATACAAACAAAATGACTGTGAAGGCGGCCCTAAGTGCATGTTGTGAAGTATAAAAGTGTGGAGAAGGAGGACCTAAGAAGCAATACAAAGCATTACAGGTCAAAAGAAGAAGAAGGTCCACTATACACTGGCCGGTGTTGCAAGAAATATCTTCCCGCTGAAATTAGTCATTCTGCTGTCCACCACGCATGCGCGCTGTGGGAATACACAGCATTAAAAGTGTTAATTTGCCTGGATTTGTTCTTTTTTTGTCCGCTTGTGGTCTTTGAGAGCGGTGAGGGAAATATGGAAGCAGTAAGCAAGTTGAACCTCTCTGCGAGCTATTTTACGATTGCGGCGGCAGTTTACTTTCAATAGGCATTGAAAAGTCAAACATGATGTTAGTGATTTGATGATATATAACAGAAAGAGTTAGCAGATTATACCATAACACAGAAAACTACCAAAAGCTATAGGTTTGTCCAACTGTACCACGGGTGACCGCGAGCAACCACCCTCACATTAGCAGACGACACCATGTGGATCACAAGCGTGTATTCAGAACTGCCAGCCAATTGTAAGGCAGCCACCTTCAACTGCGGCTTCAGAACGACCTGTTCTCACTTTCCATTTTCTGCCTATTACCAAGGTACGTATTTTGAAATAACAAGAGAGTAAAGTTGAAAAAAATTGTGATAACAAGGGAGTCAAGTAGAAAAAAAAAGTAATTTTTTTCCACGAGCCGGAGCCAAATAAGCGCTTTTTCATGTATTTCAATACCTCGAGTTTTGCGATCCTCAAGTTTAGCGCTATACCTTCGGAATGAAGCAAGTGCGAAACTCAAGAGGGTACTGTGTGTATATATATATATATATATATATATATATATATATATATATATATATATATATATATATATATATATACAGTAAAACCCCGATTATCCGAAAAACCGGATTATCCGAAATTGATCTGGATAATGCAATTAAAATTTTTTTTTTCTATACTAAAATGTTATAAAACATCAAAAATAAATAAAAGTAACTACATATGCACTATATTAACACATTTAAAATTGATAAGAACAGTTAAAATGAATATGCTTTCTAATACGTATTGCCGAAATAGCTTGTAACGAATAGATCAATGTATTAGACAAAAAACATTAAACAAACTCTCAACAACACCACGTCCGCACCTTCGCCCCAGCAAGGACGTAGGTGCGGCGAACGAACAAACTACTGCACAACTACTCTCACACCGTACTCTCAAGACAACGACACAAACACGACTCCCCTCTCCACTCCATGCCACATTCCCCTTCCAACATACGAGTTGCGCGATAATATGAGTCATCATACTGTGTCTCCACCTGCACGATGCATCAAGGTCACACTTGCAAGCTTGCACAACCATTCACAATCGCACTCTGCAACATTCACAATTCAGATCTGCAACGCTCACAAGTATCAACATACACTGGTCCAGACAAGGAGACACACAGACAAACATACAATAAAACATTTACATCACATGTTTTAAGCGTACTACTTTGTTTAGCGTAGCGTGTGTTTGTTTGGTTTCATTGTTTACATCGTCAGTCGGCGGCAGTCGCGTCACACACTTCACACTGGGCAGTCGCATCGCGTTCTACCTGTGCTTCGACCTCACTTCTTTCCACATCACCATGCCGAAAGAAACCGGGAAAAGGAAGAAAGTCGTCCTTACCATACAGCAGAACACAATGCCGACGATCAAACTGGCGGCGATCAAAATGGCGGCCATAAATCCGGATTATCCGAAAAATCGGCTTATCCGAAAGAGGCTTCCCCCCTTCCATTTTGGATAATCGGGTGTTTATGTGGTCGGTGTCTAGATGGGTGGGCCGGCCGCTCATTCGCAATGGTGACAATGAGAACTGGCACAGAGGACCCACAGACACACCACACCCACAACAGCTTCTTCCTGCCATTTAACTGATGCAACAAGTCCATAACTTGGGTAATGGCAGCACAAGCCGCAGCAGCCCTTACTTTAGCAGACGCCGCCATGTTGATACAGGGCAAGTGCTTTGTTTACGTTGTGGATGTGGATACGGGCAACCGACCTTGGCCGTGTGTGACGCACACCCGGAAAAGTTGGATCTGCCGGTTACCCAAGCTGAAGTGACACCAGGTCACGGACAACCTACAACTCGCTCCTGGATGGGCGCACGGGCGTTGCCAGTAGCCACAACGGTTAGAGGAAAATGGCCAGTGTGACACTGCCCCAAGGCAGTGAGGCCGCTGACTGGGTGAGCGCCAGCGATGACGTCATCGGACTCCCAGCGAATCACAAGCGTGTTTTCAGAGATCAGCCAATCGCAAGGCTTAATCTGTGGCTTTAAAATGACCCGTTCTCTCTTCCGTTTTTTTCCTTTTTCCAAGGTACATAGTTTGAGATAACAAGGAAGTAAAGGAGGAAAAAAAATGAACTCTGGGGGGGCAGCATGAGCCAATTATAATAGCGCCACTATAAACAGATGCCTGCGCCATAACGGGCTCAACACCATCAGGCCCAGATGGATAGTCTACTGGCGCCATAGCCCACACTCCACGGGTCTCAACAGATAAGCGCTTTTTCAGTGTTTTCAATACCTCGAGTTTTGCGATCCTCGAGTTCAGCGCTATACTTTCGGAACAAAGCGAGCGCGAAACTCGAGAGGGTACTGTATATATATATGTTTATATATATGTTTATATATATAGATATATATATACATATATATATACATATATATATATATATATATATATATATATATATATATATATATATATATATATATATATATATATATATATATATATATATATATATATATATATATATATATATATATATATATATATATATATATATATATATATATATATATATATATATATATATATATATATATATATATATATATATATATATATATATATATATATATATATATATATATATATATATATATATATATATATATATATATATATATATATATATATATATATATATATATATATAAATGTTTATATATATATATATATATATATATATATATATAGATATATATATATATATATATATATATATATATATATATATATATATATATATATATATATATATACATATATATATATATATATACAGTCACCTCATTGCTCATGGTCTCACCCATCGCGGTTTCATGTCAACTAATCAGACTTCGCCCCGCTTATACGCTGCCCAAGTTTCTCATGGATGCATTGACGCTAAATAGGGAAGGCAGAGAGGAGGGAGGGAGGCAGAGAGGGAAGGGAGAGAGGAGGAAGGCAGAGAGGAGGGAGGAGGGGAGGCAGAGAGGGGAAGGGAGAGAGGAGGGAAGGCAGAGAGGAGGGAGGGAGGGAGGCAGAGGAGGGAGGGAGGGAGGCAGAGAGGAGGGGAAGGGAGAGAGGAGGAGGAAGGCAGAGAGGAGGGGTAGGGAGAGGAGGAGGAAGGCAGAGGAGGGAGGAGGGAGGCAGAGAGGAGGGAGGAGGCAGAGAGGAGGGGGAAGGAGAGAGGAGGGAGGAAGGCAGAGAGGAGGGAGGAGGGAGGCAGAGAGGAGGAGGGAGGGAGGCAGAGGAGGGGAAGGGAGAGAGGAGGGAGGAAGGCAGAGAGGAGGGAGGGAGGGAGGCAGAGAGGAGGGGGGAAGGGAGAGAGGAGGTGCTACTAAATTTTGACCCCAGGGTGAGTGTTGATTACATATTGTTGTCTAACAAGGTCTTGTCTCATTTCAGTCATTAAAAAGAACGAAAAAACATGTTTTATATGACGTGTCAGAGGTGACTTCCCAAATGCATATTTTCCCATAGGGTTATAGTCCCGCTGTCAAGGTTTCAAGATCGCGCCAAGTCCGAACGAAATACCCATGACGGCGGGATGACTGTATATATACATATATATATACATATATATATACATATATATATATATATATATATATATATATATATATATATGTATATATATATGTATATATATATGTATATATATATGTATATATATATGTATATATATATGTATATATATATATATATGTATATATATACACATATATATAAACATTTATATATACAGTACCCTCTCGAGTTTCGCGCTCGCTTCGTTCCGAAAGTATAGCGCTGAACTCGAGGATCGCAAAACTCGAGGTATTGAAAACACTGAAAAAGCGCTTATCTGTTGAGACCCGTGGAGTGTGGGCTATGGCGCCAGTAGACTATCCATCTGGGCCTGATGGTCGGCCCCGAGCCCGTTATGGCGCAGGCATCTGTTTATAGTGGCGCTATTATAATTGGCTCATGCTGCCCCCCCAGAGTTCATTTTTTTTCCTCCTTTACTTCCTTGTTATCTCAAACTATGTACCTTGGAAAAAGGAAAAAAACGGAAGAGAGAACGGGTCATTTTAAAGCCACAGATTAAGCCTTGCGATTGGCTGATCTCTGAAAACACGCTTGTGATTCGCTGGGAGTCCGATGACGTCATCGCCGGCGCTCACCCAGTCAGCGGCCTCACTGCCTTGGGGCAGTGTCACACTGGCCATTTTCCTCTAACCGTTGTGGCTACTGGCAACGCCCGTGCGCCCATCCAGGAGCGAGTTGTAGGTTGTCCGTGACCTGGTGTCACTTCAGCTTGGGTAACCGGCAGATCCAACTTTTCCGGGTGTGCGTCACACACGGCCAAGGTCGGTTGCCCGTATCCACATCCACAACGTAAACAAAGCACTTGCCCTGTATCAACATGGCGGCGTCTGCTAAAGTAAGGGCTGCTGCGGCTTGTGCTGCCATTACCCAAGTTATGGACTTGTTGCATCAGTTAAATGGCAGGAAGAAGCTGTTGTGGGTGTGGTGTGTCTGTGGGTCCTCTGTGCCAGTTCTCATTGTCACCATTGCGAATGAGCGGCCGGCCCACCCATCTAGACACCGACCATATAAACACATAGATCGAATAACAACAAAGACACACACACACACGCACACACCAGACTCATCATGAACCATGGCAGATGTTTCTCACAAACAAAAATGGCTTCCCCATTTCCTAGAGTGTGTTAGAACTTATTTGGTGAGTGGTTCATACAAACCAAACATACCCAGTGGCAGGAAGAGAGCAGTGTTAAAGACGACTGCTCTCTTCTTGCCAAGAGCTGGGTTTGGTTCATGTGAGCCACTCACCAAATACGTTTTAACACACTTAAGAAATGGTGAAGTCATTTCTGTTTGTCAGAAACATCTGCAATGGTTCCTAATGAGTCTGGTGTGTGTGTGTGTGTTGTTATTCGATCCATGTGTGTATGTGGTTGAGTCAAGATGGGTGGGTTGGCGGGGCACGCGCAGTGGTGGCAATGAGAACTGGCATGGAGGAACCACAGGCATGCCACACCCACAACCGTTTCTTCTTTCCATTTAACTGCAGCAATAAGTTCATAAGTTGGGTAATGGCAGCACAAGCCGCGACAGCCCTTACTTTAGCAGACGACGCCATGTTGATACAGGGCAAGTGCTTTGTTTACGTTGTGGATGTGGATACTGGCAACCGACCTTGGCCATGTGTGACACACACAAGGAAAAGTTGGAGTTGCTGGTTGCCCTAGGTGGCGCCAACGCGGTGGAAAGAAAAAGCACTGTGTGACACCAGCTTATGGATAGCCGTGAACTCGCTCCCGGTTGGGCGTACGGGCGTTGCCCCTAGCCCCAAGGGTTGGACGAAAATGGCCATTGTGACACCGCCTTAAGGCAGTGAAGCCGCTGATAGGGTGAGCGTCGGCGATGACGTCATCGGACTCCTAGCGAATCACAAGCGTGTTTTCAGATCTGGCAGCCAATCGTAAGGCAGCCGCCTTCAACTGCGGCTCTCTTCTTCTCTTCTCTCCCTCTTAGAAAACGTCCAGTGTGATACAACCTTTAACCCTTTCATGGCTAAATGCTTGCAGCGGGCGTTAGGCGTATTTGCTGGTGCCGCTAAACGCTCACTGCGAGCTCCAGCCGCACTCAGATCTCCCATGTATGAGTGTTCCAACACTAATTCTCACAACACAGGATTGCCAATTGAGTGGGTTCTTCACTAAATTTGGTGGAAAATCATATCAGCCCAGCGCGGCAAATCTATGGACGAGTAACTGGTGGATGTTCTTGCCCAATACAGCGGCATTTTTGCATAGCTTCACCTATCACCTGACTGATCTTTGACCAAATAGTTGTATATTGCAGTTGGCAATACCCCCTTGCCAGAGTCTGAAAAAGAGATGTCCACAGTCACCTCAATATGGCTGATCATCCCGAATGCACCAACGTATATGAACGTTCGCAAGAGGCATATATATATATATATATGTATACAGGTAACTCGATTTACACGAGTATTGTGCCCTTGAAGAGGTCGCGTAAATCAAAAACAATGTAAGTCAAACAAGAGGGAGGTTTCTATCGAAAAATAAATATACACTTCATTCAATGGAGAGCGAGAGAGAGAGAAAATATCCAATCACCGAGATATCCACTCAGGCACTCAGCCTCACTCGTGTGAGGAAGAAATGCTGGACACCATGAGCGACTGGCTAGTATTGGTACCGGTACCGTACCTTATAGCTGGTACCGTTAGTACCGGTACTGGTACCGGTACCTGGCCACCCCTATTGTTGAGTAGCGTGGCAGCATGGGTAATGTATTGTTTTTCAAGTGGTGCGCGGGAAGAACTGAGCTCAGCTGTGTGGCTGCGGCGCTGTGTGAGTCCAGTTGCGTGAGACATTTGGTGGCCACTCCATAAAATATCACGTATAAGTGAAAAAACGTGTAAATTAAACATTTAAATTGATTTTGGACCCCGTGTTATTTCAAAAACGCGTAAATCGAGAGTTACCTGTATATATATATATATATATATATATATATATATATATATATATATATATATATATATATATATATATATATATATATATATATATATATCGACAGACCGACTTGGTCGGATAGATTTCAATCGCCGATAGAGTTGGTCTGTCGGCACCCTGCTACGGGCCGCCTCTGGCAAAGGCCCATGCTCCCCGGTGCAGGGAGGGAGCTATCTTTTCCCTCTTAACACCTAAAGGGCCGGAGGCGGCTATAGCCGCTTTTCCACGGAAGGGCCGGGGGCGGTTATAGCCGCTTTGCTTTCTTCGCGCTAAATTTATTTACTTTTCGGTAATTTTTGATGACCATTCGTTGGCAACACTGCCAGAGATATGTTTAGGCTACTGCTTCAGAATCTTGCCCGCTCTCACGATGGACAGGCGTACGGACATGGATTCTGACGCGTCCGATTTCCTGCCAGACCCTGCCGAGCCCAGCAGAGCAACACGAGAATGAGAAGAGTATGCTACAATGACTCCCAAACCACACATCACAAGACTGTGTTACATAGAGAAAGCTTAGAGTATTGACTATATATAAGAATTAGAGCATGGGGGCATCCGTTTTCATTACGCACTAGTCAAGGCCACACAAGCGAAACGAACGCAGAGCGGGCAAGAGCCTCGCTAACTCCAAAAGTCTCTCCTCTTCAACTCAATATTTCTCCAAAA
>NC_066513.1:11805043-12000043 GCF_024679095.1 Eriocheir sinensis | reverse complement strand
AATTCCGTTCATGGTGAACAAGATGACACTGATGATGACACTGAGATGCAGTACGTGATGAAGGTATCTGACCGACGCAACAACAAGGTGATCATGGCATCTATGTTGGTATGTGACAAACAAGTTGCTTTCCAAGTTGATTGTGGTGCTAGTGTCAATACTGTTCCTAGACATATGATCCCAAATATTCAGTTGCAACCCTGTAACACTGTTTTATATATGTATAACTCTACCAAATTACATCCATTGGGTAAATGCAGAATTGTGATTGTGAACTGTAAGACTAACACTCAACATTCAGTGGAGTTTGTGGTAGTAGATGTTACACCAATTCTGGGTAAAAGAGCATCAGAGCAGATGAAGTTGATCACTGTAGATTATGAGAACAACAGTATAGTAAGTGATTCCTTTGCTAATTACTCTGATGTATTTGCATCAGACCTCAGCAAACTACCTGGTGTTGTGAAATTAGCCTTGAGCTCTAATCCAAGTCCAGTGTCAGTACAGTCATGCAGAGTACCGATCAGCATTAAGCAGAGTTAACAATAAGCTAAGAGAACTTGAAAGAGCCAAAGTCATTGCCAAAGTTGATGAACCAACAGAGTGGGTAAGCCGCATGGTTGTTGGAAGTAAGAAATCTGGTGATATAAGGATTGCATTGATCCACAAGCATTAAACAAAGACTTACAAAGGGAAATGCATCCTCTTCCAATAATTGATGATGTGCTGCCTAACCTGTCAAAGGCTAAAATATTCTCTAAATTTGATCTTAGGAACGGCTACTGGCACTGTGTTTTGGATGAACAATCCAGCTACTTGACAACATTTCAAACACCATTAGGGAGATATAGATGGTTGAGATTACCTTTTGGTCTAGCTGTCAGCAGTGAAATTTTTCAAAAGAGATTGAATACAGCATTAGAAGGTTTGAAAGGAGTTGTGTGTGTAGCTGATGAGATTAGTTTATGGTTCTGGTGACAATGATGATGAACCACATACTGATCATGATAACAATGTATGCAAGTTGCTAGAAAGATGTAGGAATCAAGTTAAACACTTGCAAGACTGAACATAAGAACATAGGGAAACTGCAAGAGGCCGGGTGGCCTACACAGGGCAGCTCCAGAATCCCCCCCACTACTCACGGTGGGTGAGGTGTAGTTACAGGGGTTACAGGTAGAGGCTTGATCCTCGTTATACTGGCGGTACTAGGCACGCATCCAGTACCCCGTCACCTTACTGCACCCACACCTCACTGCCACCTGTCCTCCTCGTCCATGTAGCTATCCAGTCTACTCTTAAAACAAGCTATTGTCCCTGCACTAACTATGTGATTGCAGTCTATTCCATTCCCCCACCACCCTATTACTAAACCAATGCTTGCCTATATCTCTCCTAAATCTATACTTTTCTAATTTAAATCCATTACTGCGTGTTCTATCCTGCTGGCTAATTCTCAGTACTTTACTTATATTGCCTTTGTTGTAACCCTTGACCCATTTGAATACTTCTATCAGATCTCCCCGCACTCTTCGTCTCTCTAGTGAATGTAAGTTTAGATGTTTCAGCCTATTTTGATATGGGAGGTTCCTCAGCCCCTGAATCATCTTGGTCATCCTCCTCTGAACTGATTCTAGCAAGTTGATGTCCATTCTGTAGTGTGGGCACCAAAACTGGACAGCATAATCTAAGTGTGGCCTAACTAACGCTAAATAGAGTCTGAGGATGACCTCTGCACTCCTGTTGGTTACCATCCTGTTAATAAAGCCTAATACCCTGTTAGCCCTATTCCTCGCACTAATACATTGCTTCCTTAGTTTTAGGTCAGAGTTCACTAACACTCCCAAATCCCTTTCACACTCAGACCTGCCTATCGCTGTGGAGTCTAAACTATACCTGTGTAATGGGTTGCGTGTTCCTACACTAATTACGCTACACTTGATGATCTTAAAATTCATCTGCCATGAACTGAGAAAGTCTGAGATATCTTTTTTAGGTCATAAGATTTCTAAAGATGGACTAAAACCTGACCCTGATTAAATAGCTTCAATTGTCAACATGAAAGCCCCACAAAATGTGGTGGAGGTACAGAGACTCACTGGTATGGTTAACTATTTAGCAAGGTTTCTACCCCAATTATCTGACATATTGGAACCCATTCGTCGTCTAACCTACAAAGACGTAGATTGGCAGTGGGGACCAGCTCAAGACACAGTGCTAGCACAGGTCAAAGAGTCGGTGACTTCCGCCCCAGTTCACCCTTACGACCAGACTAAATCACCCCTCACCATTTTCTAGTTTTCTATAAGGCACTGTTTACGTTCTTGAAGGATTCGCTTTGTAACGGCTCAGAGGCAGAGTACAGAGAGCACAGGCCACAAGCGTGTATCACTGTCCCCATATAATGCACGCTACAACACATAAACATCAAACTTAAAACAGTTGGCAGACTAATAAAAAGCAGTAATGAACTCACTTTGGACGACCTAGACACAGCAAATTAACTGAAAACCTTTTTCAAGTCTGTTTTCGCAAAGGAGGATGACCAAATGGAACTTCTACTAAATGAATCTTCCCCCCTCCTGTATGAAGTAGACACACCACAACTACTCACCGCCAGCGTAATTGGAGACACGACTGACATAGACATAATTCAAATAGGTGAAGCCACCGTTAAACCAAAGTTAAAAGCCCTAAATGAATGCAAGACTCCAGACCAGACAACCTCCACCCAAAACTGCTGAGAGAACTAGCAGAAGAGCTTTGCCACCCACTCACCATACTGTACAATAAATCCATACAAACAGCCACTGTACCTAAGTTGTGGAAAGAAGCCAGTGTCCCCAATACACAAAAAGGGATCTAAGAGCCAAGCTAAAACTTACAGACCTATAAGCCTCACTAGTATTTTATGCAAGATTTTAGAAGTACTAGTTAGAGACACATTGATAACCAATTATGAAGAGAAACAAACCCTATGTGACAATCAGCATGGCTTTCGAAAAGCAAGATCCTGCCTTACAAATTTATTAACTGCAATCACAGACTGGTCAGACACACGACAACAACCACCCATTTGATATAATCTATTTTGATTTTAAAAAAGCTTTTGACAACATGCCACACAAGAGACTCATCCACAAGTTCCATCAAACTGGTGTAAAGGGACACATGCTCAGCTGGATATAAGACTTCCTCGCAGAGTCCACAAGGTGAGGGTCAATGGAGCCCTGTCCGCTCCAGCCAAGGTAACCAGCGGAGTTCCCCAGGGCTCTGTACTGGGACCCTTGCTCTTCCTGATTTACATAAATGACCTACCCATCAACGTAACTTCACAATGCAAACTCTTTGCAGACGACACAAAGTTATATGGCAAAAGCAGCACAATTGCAGAAAAGAACATCATACAAGAAGACACCAACAAACTGATGGAATGGTCCAAAACATGGCTGCTGAGATTTAACATCCCCAAATGTAAAGTGATGCATATTGGCCACCATAATGACAGACACCCTTACAAGATGGAAGACATTTACATTAATCAAGTAACAGAAGTAAAGGATCTGGGTGTTCTGTTCACAGAAAATCTAAAATTTCACATCACATTGAAAATATAACATCAAAAGCAAATAGCATGTTAGGCCTCCTCAAACATACTTTCAAGCACTGGACGGAGGAAGGTTTTTTGCCAGTGTGTACGGTACAGAACATACATACGTCCCCACCTAGAATACGCAGTGCAAGTGTGGAGCCCCCAAGGTAGAGTGAACATCAATTGAATAGAAAAAGTCCAAAGAAGAGCCACCAAGATTATCCCATCTTAAGAACCACCCTTATGACGAGCGGCTGAGAAGACTCAACATTCCCAAGCTGGAAGATAGGAGAGAGTGAGAGGACTTGATCAAAGTCTTCAAAATAATTAGTGATCTGGATCTGGATTCAAAAATGCACAGGGCACCCATACAGGTGCATAATATGCATATTTGTGTTGGATGTTGGGGGGCTGGGGGAGGGAAGTGAATCAAGTGTAATTGTTAATGTTGGTGTGTTGTGGTGACAAGTGAGTGTGTATTCGTTTTCTGAATGAGTCTATTGTGGTGGTGATTTTGGAAAACATTGACAAACACGCACTCTTCCAAACATAAGAACATAAGAACGCAGGAGTCTGCAAGAGGCCTACAAGAGGACTACAAACAAAACATGAAGTGGCCACTCCAAACAAATATACAGAGATCCAACAAAACACAAACACAACACACTTTCACACACAGATTGCAAATACATGGAACTCACTTCCAGAAAACATGGTCAATGCTACATCAACATTATTCAAGAACAAATACCAGTATGACAAACACAAAACACAGATGAATATGGAGGCGGGCAACAGGATCTATGTAGATCATAAGTAAATACCGTGGATTTTATTGGTAAGTCTTTGGAGGGGTTAACATAATCATCATGTGCGGGCGAGGAAATATGTATTTTGTGCCCTTCAGTATCACCACCACCACCACAGCCTACCCTTCAGGATCACCACCACCACCACCACAGCCTACCCTTAAGGATCACCAACCCAACACCACCACCACAGCCTACCCAACACCACCACCCTAACCTACCCAACACCACCACCCCAGCCCACCCAACACCACCACCCTAACCTACCCAACACCACCACCCCAGCCTACCCAACACCACCACCCCAGCCTACCCAACACCACCAACACAGCCTACCCAACACCACCTGGCAAAACACTAGACCCTATTCTAATTAGCGAGAGTGACAGAGTTGGTGAGATACGGGTGCTTCCTCCCTTCCCAAATTGTAGTCACAGCCCAACACTTTGCAGTTACATTTTTCAGGATATTTCGGGATCCCAAATGTCATGTAGTCATAGACTCTGGCATAAGGGTAAATACCAACAGATAAGTAGCCACTTGTCTGTTGTTGATTGGGACTTGGAATTTCTACACCTTAATGTCGAACAGATGTTTTCAAGTTTCCTTAATATTTTGATGCCTTTAATTGATAGATACATTCCCTCCTCTACCATCACGGCAGGTGCTCATTCCCCTTAATGGTAGGTTCGCCCGCCTCAAGTTTTGAAGAGGAGACGCCATATGCTGTAGATACAATACAAGACAATATGTTCTCGTTTAGGAAGGAATTCTAGTGAGGCCACTGATGCATTAAGTCTTTTTCAGGCGGCTAACCTCCAGTATCAGAATTTTACCTTAGCAAAGCAGGCGGAGTATGAAGCATCAATTGTAGACAAATCTTTACACAACTCAAAGGTTTTTCATTCATATATACGCCAGAAGAAGGTGGGCAAACCTTGGGTTGGTCCACTAATGTCAGACAATGGTAATGTCATCAACCAGGCAGAGGGCATGGCTAATATTTTCGCTGCGGCATTTTCCTCAGTTTATGTGCAGGAAATTCCTGATCATGCTGAGCCTCACCAGGTCTTTGATGGAAGCATTGGACACATTGATATCTCATTGGATTCTGTCATTGCTGTACTTTCAGATCTCAATGTGTCGTCGTCAATGGGACCAGACGAGCTCCATCCTTGTTTGCTTAAATCTTGTAAAGATGAACTTTCTTACCCTTTATGGCTCATTTTCAGATCTTCTCTGGACACATGCACTCTACCATCCATATGGAAGAGGTCCTTGATTGTGCCAATCTTTAAGAAGGGGATTAGACATGATCCTTTAAATTATAGACCAGTATCACTGACATCAGTCTGTGTGAAATCTCTTGAGTGTATATTATGTAAATTTATTTTTGATTATGCCACAAGTAATAGCATTTTGTGTAATGAGCAGTTTGGTTTTCATCCAGGCAGATCCACAGAGGACCAGCTGCTGCGGACATACAATGATGTTACTTGTGCCATGGACCAGGGTAAAAATGTTGATCTCATTCTTTTTGACTTTTCTAAGGCCTTCAACACTGTATGTCATGACATTTTGTTAGATAAGCTTAGGAAATTGGGTATTACAGGCAAGCTTTTGGGCTGGATAAGGAAGTTTTTAAAATCTCAGGTTATGAATGTTGTAGTCGATCGTCAGTTGAGTCGTCCTTGCGATGTGGTCAGTGGGGTGCCCCAGGGTTCAGTTCTTGGTCCACTTCTATTTCTTCTACATATTAACTTTCTTACTCATGACATTAGTTCCCATACAAAAATTTTTGCTGATGACCTTAAATTGTATATTTCAATTGAGACTAACTGTGTGCATACTGCTCACCAAAACATGGCTTCTTGTCAAAGAGATATTGATAATCTTTACAAAGTTGCATTGTCTTGGGGTTTATCCATGAACATTAATAAATGTGTAATTGTCAAATTCCAAAGGCGGACCGTGGACTTGTCGGGTTTACCGGCCTCTGGTATGTATTATCTAAATGGCATTCCTATTCCAGTTAACGATTCTGCAATGGACCTTGGGGTTAATGTCAATTCTTCCTTGAAATTTCACAAGCACATACAGAACATCGTCCAGAAAGCAGGTGGCATGGCTCAAAATCTACTTAAATCTACAGTTAACCGCGATGCTTCCTTTCTTGTCCCTATTTATGTGACGCACATTCAGCCTTTACTTGAATATTGTTCAGCTGTGTGGAATCTGGGATATATTACTGATCTCAACTTACTTGAGTCAGTGCAGAGACGTTGGACCAGGAACATTAGAGGTATGGAGCATCGAAGTTATTCCCAGAGAATGAAGGCTTTGGACTTGTACTCTGTCCATGGTTGGCTGCTATGGCATGACATGGTAAAGTATTGGCAAATACTTTACTTTGGAGGGCTCCTCATCTTTCTTCAAAACTGGCCAATATCTTTCATGGGATTTACAGATAAGTATTGTATCTCATAGTCCTTAGTCTCCTCCATATCACACACACAATGCAACCCCAAAATCCATGCCAAAAGTGCAAAAGCCAGCCTGGGCCTGGGGGCTCATGCCCCAGCTGCCCCAAGCAGAATGTAAACAACAATCGTGACCACTGCCCCGAGTGTGAAAAGAAAATAACTACCAATGCATTAAGCATTGAGTGCAACTGCTGTGAGAGATGGGTCCACTTCAAATGCTCCAAGTTGACCAGACAACACTTTGATAGCATTAGTGAAGAGGACTGTGACACCATGTGGTTTTGCCAGTCCTGCCATGTGAAGGTCGCTGCCTCTCTCAGCAATGGAAAAAAACCCAAACAGCAGCAAAAGGTCAACACACAGCACCATACAGTTGAAGCATCAGTTAAAACCTCAAACAGTGCTGATGACCAAATCACTGAGAAGCTAAACCGCCTGGAGAAACAAGTAAGTGATATCTGGGCAGACATGGCCCAACTAGTAAAGCAGGAAGTTGCAGCAGCCATAGAAGTGCACATGGAAGAATTCTATGAGAGACAGAAACGTAGGGATTACCTTATAATTCATACTGTACCTGAACCTAAGGACAGTCTCACTGCCATGGAAAAAGAAGATAAAGACATCCAGGCAGTCCAGACCATTGCTAGACAGTTCCTAGAAGTTGACAGAGTCAACATAACACAGGCATTTAGACTTGGTCGGAAAACTCAGTAAGGAACAAACAAACCCAGACTGCTAAAAGTTGAAGTGGAAAATGAAAGAAGCCGCAGCCAGATGCTGAGAAATGCCAAGAAGTTTAGGACTCTGAGCCGTGATACACACCCAACAGAGAGCAACATCTACATATCACCTGACATGACACCAAAACAACGCGAGGAGAACAACAAGCTCCGCCTTGCACTGGCTGACAAGAAACAAGAGACTGGTAATGATAACTGGATGATAAAAAACGGGAAGATTGTAGAAAAACCCCACCCAGTAGAAAGGCTGGAGAGGGGTTACTAGATGCAATCACCTTGAGCTGTACATATGTAAATGATGTAGATATAGATAAGAAACTAAAGGATCTCACTAGAATTAGTTCTCACATAAAGAATTGTGATAATAGTATTAATTTTTCCCATGGTACAAATGGTTACAAGTGCAATTCCTCACCCCCAAAATTGTCAGAATTAAGCACGTTCAAGTGTATGTTAACAAACTGTGAAAGTATTAGAAACAAGCTACCAGAATTTAAACACTCAGTTTTCTCAATAAAGCCTGACATAATATACTTGATTGAAACGTGGTGCCAACCAGATAATATTCTTGACAGCGAACTCAAAAGTGGAATACTACAGAACTATCACATAACACGAAAAGACAACACAAGAGAGCAACGAGGTGGAATTATCATGTATTTCCACAAAACGCTAAACGTTATGCCCTGTAATGACTTAAACGACCTCGCAGCACGTTTCTCCGAATGCCATTTCAGCTGGATCAGAAAAGATGGGGGTCCCGGGGTGCTCACTGGTTGTATCTACCGGAAGGGAAACTCCTCCCAAGAAAACGACCAGCCGTTGCACCAGATTCTGGAAAAAGCTGCAAATCAAAGAAATGGAACCCTAATCACTGGAGACTTCAATTTGCCAAATATTGACTGGGACACACAAACTACTCCAACACCAGAAAACTCACCTGAACAAAAGTTCCTTGATGCCATGAACGATGCCTTCCTAACACAACACATCAACCAACCCACCCGTGTAAGGGGCAACCACAGACCTAGCACTTTAGACCTTATTCTGACCAACGATCAGCAATCCATTGAAAACATTGATTATTTAAGCCCCTTAGGAAAAGTGACCACTGTGTTGTCTCTTTCGACTATATTTACCAATGCAAGACCAAAACAAACCCTGAAAGGAAAAACCTAAACTACTTCAAAGGCAACTATCTGGACTTCAAAGAGAAACTGAGCGAGAAAAATTGGGATTCATTATTACAACATCTTGACACAAATGAAATTGCTTACACCATTCAGGAAATCTTACAGGAAGGAATAGAAGAATTTATACCTGAAAGGAAGAAAGTGGAATCCGAGAAAGACAAACAGCCTTGGTTCAACAACCTTGCCAAGAGAGCAGTCAGGAGGAAGCACTTTGCCTGGAAGCGTTACCTTGCAAACAAATGTCTGAGTCTTACCAAGACTACATCAGACAGAGAGACGCCTGCACCAAGACACTCAGGAAAGTGCGAAAAGACTATGAGCAAAAACTTTTTGAAGAGGTGAAAACAAACCCAAAGCACTCTATAGATATGTAAATAGTAATAAAAGGGTCAAAGAACATGTTGGCAGGCTATTGAAAAGCAGTAATGAACTCACTTCGGACAACCTAGACACAGCAAATGAGCTGAACCTCTTTTTCAAGTCTGTTTTCACAAAGGAGGATGACCAAATGGAACTTCTACTCAATGAATCTGCCCCCCTCCTGTATGAAGTAAACACACCACAACCACTCACTGCCAGCGTAGTTGGAAACACGATTGATGTAGACATAATCCACATACGTGAAGCCACAGTTAAAGCAAAGTTGAAAGCCCTAAATGAATACAAGACTCCAGGACCAGACAACCTTCACCCAAAACTGCTGAAAGAACTAGCAGAAGAGCTTTGCCACCCACTCACCATCTTGTACAACAAATCCATACAAACAGCCACTGTACCCAAAATGTGGAAAGAAGCCATAGTATCCCCAATCCACAAAAAGGGATCCAAGAGCCAAGCCAAAAATTACGGACCTATACGCCTCATAAGTATTTTATGCAAAGTTTTAGAAGAAATAGTAAGAGACACATTGATAACCAATTATGAAGAAAAACAAACCCTATGCGACAATCAACATGGCTTTCGAAAAGCAAGATCCTGCCTTACAAATTTATTAACTGCAATCACAGACTGGTCAGACTTGCACGACAACAACCACCCATTTGATATAATCTATTTTGACTTTGAAAAAGCTTTTGACACTGCCACACAAGAGACTCATCCACAAGCTCCATCAAACTGGTGTTAAGGGACACATACTCGGCTGGATTGAAGACTTCCTCGCAAACAGAGTCCAGAAGGTGAAGGTGAATGGAGCCTTCTCTGCTCCAGCCAGGGTAACCAGCGGAGTACCCCAGGGCTCCGTACTGGGACCCTTGCTCTTCTTGATCTACATAAATGACCTCCCTATCAACATTACTTCACAATGCAAACACACACACAAACACAAAATTATATGGTAAAAAGCAGCACAATTGCAGAAAAGAACACCATACAAGAAGACATCAACAAACTGATGGAATGGTCCAAAACATGGCTGCTAAGATTCAACATCCCCAAATGTAAAGTGATGCACATTGGCCACCATAATGACAGACACCCTTACAAGATGGAAGACATCTACATAAATCAAATAACAGAGGAAAAGGATCTGGGTGTTCTGTTCTCAGAAGATCTAAAATTTACACATCACATTGAAAATATAACATCGAAAGCAAATAGCATGTTAGGCTTCCTCAAACGTACTTTCAAGCACTGGACAGAGGAAGGCTTTGCCAGTGTATACAGCACATACGCCCCCATCTGGAATACGCTGTGCAAGTGTGGAGCCCACAAGGTAGAGTAAACATCAATAGAATAGAAAAAGTACAAAGAGCCACCAAAATCATCCCATCACTTAAGAACCTCCCTTATGAAGAGCGGCTGAGAAGACTTAACATTCCCAAGCTGGAGGATAGGAGAGAGTGAGGGGACATGATCGAAGTCTTCAAAATAATGAGTGGCATGGAAAACGTTGACAAACACACACCTTTCCAAACCACAAACACAACACGAAGTGGCCACTCCAAACAAATATACAAACAGAGATGCAACAAAACACAAACACAACACACTTTCACACACAGAGTTATAAATACATGGAACTCACTACCAGAACACGTAGTAAATGCTACATCCACAACATCATTCAAAAACAAATATGACAAACACAAAACACAGATGAATATGGAGGCGGGCAACAGGATCTATGTAGATCATATGTAAATCCCGTGGATTTTATTGGGAAGTCTTTGTGCTATTGCCCCCGAGGATATGTTTGTCAGTCCACCTCTAGGCACCACAAGAGGCCATCAGTATAAGGTTGCACACATAAGAACTGAATTAGAGATCCGCGAGAGGTTCTTCAACATCAGAGGTATTTCGCTGTGGAACTCTCTTCCCCAGCATGTTGTTTCAGCTAATTCACTCTCGGCATTTAAAGCATCCCTTGCTGCTCATCTTGGTGACAGGCTTTTTACATTTTAGTTTGTTCATTTACATATTATTAATTGATTATTTACTTTGCTGCACATGATGCACAATTCCAGCTCTGTCTATAGCACATGTATTTGTATGTATGGAGGTTACTGAATTAGTCGGGCTGGCGCAACAGCAGAGTGCGGCTTCCTTTTGGGCCCTGTGTCTACCGGGTTCTTGGAAGCCCACCAGGTGAGAGAACCTGGATGGTGTTAGGCCACGGCCTGCCCTTCGTATCAGCACCACAACCACCATGGCCTACCCTTCAGGATCACCACCACTACCACCACGGCCTGCCCTTCGTATCAGCACCACAACCACCATGGCCTACCCTTCAGGATCACCACCACTACCACCACGGCCTGCCCTTCGTATCAGCACCACAACCACCATGGCCTACCCTTCAGGATCACCACCACTACCACCACGGCCTGCCCTTCGTATCAGCACCACAACCACCACGGCCTACCCTTCAGGATCACCACTACCACCACGGCCTGCCCTTCGTATCAGCACCACAACCACCACGGCCTACCCTTCAGGATCACCACCACTACCACCACGGCCTGCCCTTCGTATCAGCACCACAACCACCATGGCCTACCCTTCAGGATCACCACCACTACCACCACGGCCTACCCTTCAGGATCACCACCACTACCACCACGGCCTGCCCTTCGTATCAGCACCACAACCACCATGGCCTACCCTTCAGGATCACCACCACCACCACGGCCTGCCCTTCAGGATCACCGACACCGTCTGTTCCCTCGGCCAAAGGAAATCCACAGTAATGTTCCACTCCGGCTGTTACCTGTCTTCTGGGCGTGTGTAGTCATCTCTGCGCCGCCCGCCACGCCCCAGCACAGCCCGTCGCTACCATCGGGTGTCTCGGGAGCTCCTCGGCGCCAAGCCTCGCCGCCCTCCATCACAAGCAACGCCTCACGTTTTCCCGCCCTTGCTCTTGGTCTTGGTCTTGGTTCGGGAGGTAGTTGTCCCCTTCGGGTTCAACTACAGCCTTTGTACCTACCCCGGCTTACTCTTGCTGTACAGGTGACCCGTTGGAGAGTCAGGCCTTCATATCGGCACAACCTGTAAAAATTAAAAACAAAACAAGCAGTATCCATTACAAATCTTCCAATTCCCTATTTCTTGCACACCACATCTTTTCCAGAAAACTCTTCATGGCTTCTATAATTCTCTCATTTGCTTCAGAGGGGGGGATTGAGCTACAAAAAACTTTGTTAGAGTAAGCACAAGTGCAACAACAAATGAACCATGTCCAGTCTCAGATGGAGCAAATTCTCCAGCAGCTCGCCCAACTCCAACTCCAGGCGGCCCAAGTCCCCCAAACCTCTAAACATCCTCAGATGACAGGACCACTACCAGTACAACAGACACCAGGGTAATGTCAACATGTCAGCCCCAGGTCACCCCACTCATATGGAACCCACAAACCCACTGGTATGCACGAGTACCAGCGACCGGACCAGTGAATTGCTAGAAAATTTCTTGCTGTGGAACATACAGGGTCTATATCCAATGAAAAACCACAGCAAAGTACCTTACCTTACACTTACAGAGTTAGCCTCTGAAAGTGACTACACATTTATAGCCTTCACTGAGTCCCACCTAACACCAGATGTAAGCGATGAAGAGGTAAAAATTGAGAATTATACCCTGTATCGCACAGACAGAAGAAATAGGAGTCATGGTGGTGTGGTACTTTATATGTGAGAGATGACATTGCATCTAGTGCTGAGGTAATTTTCTCTCTCTCAGATGGCATGAACGAGGTGCTATAGTGGTTGAAATAAAGAAGAGGCGGATGATAGTGGCAGTTCTCTACCGACCACCAAAGTCTGATAAGCAAATTAAGACTCTCTCACATGATTGAAAAATGAAAGAGAAACTCAAGGAGGATATAATAACTCCAAGAAATGTGCTTCTTCTAGGAGACTTCAACCTGCCAATAATCAAATGGCCATCAGGTAAAATCATTGGTGGGACGAAGGAAGATCAGGATCAAGCCAAGCTACCTATGGATCTAGTTGAAAACAATTTTATGGAACAAAAAATCAGTGACCCAACACGAAAGAACAGCATCCAAGATCTAGTGTTAGTCAATTAATGTGGAATTGATACACAGCCACAAAATAATGAAAACTGTACTATCTGACCACAATCTTGTGGAGGTAAAAATCAACAAAATGAAGAAAGTACCAATGCTGCCAATAGTAGAAAATGAAGAAAATAGTTTCGCTACACTAAATTTCTATGATAAAGACATAAATTGGGAACTTCTGAACAAAGAATTAAGTGATTTTGAGTGGCAAGTTTTGGGCAGGGAAAGAACAGTAGAGGAAATATTAGACAAATTTATTACAAATTACAAACAAATTTGCAAGAAACATATCCCAAAAAAGAAAACCAGGAGAGAGGAAACATTCCGAGAGACCGAAGGATCCTGACGAGAAAAAGAACAAAAATCAAGAAGAAACTTGCCAGGATGCCCTCTGAGCCTCATAGAACGAGTCTTGAAAGCCAAATATTGGACATGGAGCTGAAGCTGAAAAAATCCTACAACAAGCAAAGGGAACATGAAGAATCAGCAGCAGTAACAGCAATAAAATCAAATCCAAAATACTTCTACTCATATGCAAAAAGAAAACTAACAGTGAAGGCAAAGATAGGGCCCCTAAAAGATGCAAACAATGAAATGGTTGAGGATTCAAAAGACAGCCAACATCCTACAAAACCAACACAGCACAGTGTACAGCAGCCCCATGCCAGACAAAAAGATCACTGATCCGTCACACTTCTTCAGCGCTGCGGATGAAACTGAAGGGTGTGTCATAGATGTCAGGTTCACAGAGGGGGATATCAAGGAGGCAATTAAAGAACTGAAGAACAACTCCTCACCAGGACCCGATGGTATTCCAGCCATCTTTCCTAAAAATTGTATAGACAGTCAAGCAAAACCTTTATATAATTTATGGAGAAGATCCCTGGACACAGGAAAAATCCCAGCCTCTCTCACTGAAGGAAGAGTTGCACCAATCTTCAAAGGTGGCTCAAGAGCTCTCCCCAAAAATTACAGACCAGTGACCCTGACATCACACATTATTAAAACACTTGAAAGGGTCCTCAGGAAAGTATTAGTAAAACACCTTGAAGGTAAAAATCTCCTCAACTCTGGACAACATGGTTTTAGGAAGGGGAGATCCTGCCTTTCTCAGCTTCTAGATCACCACACAAATGTTCTCGAGGAAGTGAAAATGGAAAGAATGTCGATGTGATATACCTAGACTTCGCAAAGGCATTTGATAAGGTGGATCATGGAGTTGTTCTCTATAAATTGAAAAAGATGGGTATCGGAGGGAAGATTGGTACTTGGGTCCATAGCTTTCTTACTGGAAGAAAGCAAAAGGTCATTGTGGAAGGAGTCGAATCCAGCAGCTCAAGTTTATTGAGTGGCGTACCACAAGGATCTGTACTTGGACCTCTCCTCTTTCTAATCATGATAGGGGACATAAACGAGGTCACATACTCAAGGGTAACATCATTCGCAGACGACACCAGGATCTCCAACACCATCTGCACAGGAGAAGATGTAATTAATCTACAAAGGGACTTGGAAAAAATATATACCTGGTCATCAACTAACAAATGAAATTTAATAGTGAAAAGTTCGAGCTCATCAGCTACGGAAGTGATAAAGCCCTGCAGGACAACAACTACACTGCAGGGGAAGACATCATCGACGAGAAGGACTCCCTCAAAGACCTGGGAGTGTGGATGAGCAAGGATTGCTCCTTCTCAGAGCATATACAAAAGATTATAAAGACAGCAAAACAAATGTCAGGATGGATTCTGCGCACTTTCCTGTCTAGAGACCCACAGCACCTGCTTCCACTGTGGAGGCCCCTAATGGTCTCTAAAATGGAATATGTGTGTTAGCTGTGGCGCCCCTACAAAATCAAAGACATTCAGGAACTAGAGCAGGTACAGAGTTTAATTGTTCACCAGAAAGATAGACAGTAAATCTCTGGGTTATTGGGACCGACTGAAAAAAAACTAGGACTAGTGTGGTGATCTAGAAGCTGAGAAAGGCAGGATCTCCCCTTCCTAAAACCATGTTGTCCAGAGTTGAGGAGATTTTTACCTTCAAGGTGTTTTACTAATACTTTCCTGAGGACCCTCTCAAGTGTTTTACAAAGAAGGCGAGAGAGATACTGTATCATATACACATGGAAGATACTAGAAAAATTAGTACCCTGCCCATCCTCACATGGAGAGGAGGCCATCAAGAGTCAGATACACCCCAGGTTTGGCAGAACATGTTGCAGAAAAACTCTCTCTTCGGTGACACAATGGCTAAAAACCGTTGAGGCCGAACATTTCATCAACTTTGGTCCCAGGCTTTTCAACTGCCTGCCAAGAGAAATCAGGGACATGACAAAATGCACTATAGATACATTCAGAAGGAGGCTCGATACCTTCCTAAAAAACATACCGCATTAGCCTCCTATTCCACACAACCCATGCCCACGGGGTGCAGTATCAAACTGTATAATTGACCAACTACAGTACAAAAAGAAAGAAAAATGTGGAGGCGGTGGACTTTCAAGTTGGCCGTAGTGATTCCACCAGAACTTCCGACAAGTAAGACAAGTAACACTCAGTCCCAGCAGCAGCAGCATCCATTCCCTCTTCGTTCTTGCAATCCTCCCATTCTCATCCCAACCCATCTCACTCAGTGTCACCCTCATCGTCTCCGTCCTTTCTCTCCGGTACCTCCCACACACCAGTATCACATGCGCGACAGTTTCATCCACACCTCTGTCACACATTTGACACAGTTTGCTGCGGGACTCAGACCACCTGTAATTTCTTGCATTCACATTCATACACTGCGTTAGAGATGGGCAAGTACCGTTAATTTGAGTACCAGTAGTATCGGTACTGAAAACTCAGGTACCGTTAGTACCGGTACCGGTACCCAAAGGAGTATTTTTTTTTTATCTTAATGACTTCTGATGAAATTCCCAAATAAATTTCCTGTAAAGAAAACTCTCTCTCTCTCTCTCTCTCTCTCTCTCTCTCTCTCTCTCTGAATGAAGTGAATATTTATTTTTTCGATAAAAAAATAGCATGTATAGTTATTATGGATGTACTCGATCATAGTCTAATAACAATAACAATATATATTAGCAACCTAAAAAAAGAATCGGACATGAAGAATTATCCAGTTACTCCATTAAATAAATCAACTAATAAAATAATGGAAACGGGAGCTGTGATGGAAACGAAAAGCAGGACAAAATAGTGGGAGCTTGGGGAGACGATCAGCGACAGTGACTCAGCAGCGAGCACAACATTCAAGGCTTAAAGCGTCTCCACAGAGCCCATACCGCATGGAGAAGGGCGAGCGCAGAGCGTCACTAAGATCCAAACGGTACCGGGACTAGCGGTAATGCTCAGTGCCGAGTGATCATGAGTCTTCCCGGCACTGGGCACCGGTACCGGGTGCCGGCTGGATCTTAGTGACGCTCGGCGCTCGCCCGTCTCCATGCGGTATGGGTCCTGTGGAGATGCTTAAGCCTTGAATGTTGTGCTCGCTGCTGAGTCACTGTCGCTGACCGTCTCCCCAAGCTCCTACTATTTTGTCCTGCTTTTCGTTTCCATCACAGCTCCCGTTTCCATTACTTTATCATTTGATATATTTATTGGAGTTACTGGATATTCTTATTTAAATTTTTTAATAAAAAATAATATTTGCTATTTTTTTTTTATCGAAAATAGAAGAAGATTCAGAGAGAGAGAGAGAGAGAGTACAACAGAAAACACATCCTAATAATAATAAATTATTGAGGGCAGAAGTAAATGAGAGAAAAAAGTCCACTGTGTGTGTGTGTGTGTGTGTGTGTGTGTGTGTGTGTGTGTCTCACACACACACACACACACACACACACACACAGTAGTCTCTTTCCTCTCATTTATTTCTCATTTATTTCTGCCCTAAATTAGGATGTTTCTTCTGTTGTACACACTCTCTCTCTCTCTCTCTCTCTCTCTCTCTCTGAATGAAGTGAATATATATTTTTTCGATAAAAAAATAGCATGTATAGTTATTATGGATGTACTCGATCATAGTCCAATAATAATAATATTTATTAGCAACCTAAAAAAAAAAAAAGAATCGGACATGAAAAATTATCAATAAATCCAATAAATAAATCTGAGCAATCTGGTACCGGCACCGTTCCGTTTAGCTGGTACCGTTAGTACCGGTACTGATACCGGTGCCTGCCCACCCCTACACTGCGCTCGAGCTTGGAAGAGAAGATCACCACCCAGGCTTCCATCATCCCAGCCAGCAAAAAATCTCAAGGATTTGAAACCAAGAAATTTCTTTCAACAAAAGGCAATAAACTGATGTACATAGGGATGTCATTTGAGTTCCAGCAATGGATCTGTGGGCAGCAGGAACTGTCATCCTGTTGGCTTAAGTACAGTATCCATGCTTATCAACCTGAGGCAAATTTATCAGGCAGATGTGCCAACAACACAAAATACACTCCATGAGAGCACAGTAAGAAAGCCCAGTCTCGGCAATGACCTTTCTCAGGGGCTCTGAGCTGTTCGGCCAGGCAGCCTAGGAATCACCAACAACAACAACCCGAGGCAAAAAAATATGCACTTAAAACTAAATCCTGGTTTATTGCTTTTTGAAAACTACAAAAACACAAGTTATTTTTCATACTATTGAAAATAATGCACTGGTTCCATAGGCCATGATCGAATAGCCAGCCAACCAACTAATTCTGAACATGGGTTTGCTGGAAAATAATAAATGAAAATGCTCAATGCAATAGAATCAAAACACATGAATAACAGCAGAATATGATTTGTACCTGTCTACTACTTTTGTGCAGAGACATAAATTGCTTCTCCTAAGAGCACGAAAGCCCAGCTGTCTCAGGGTCATGCCACTCAAATGTGGTTAATACAAAAACATAACAGGGGTAGGTGGGTGTGCAAGTGCTATATAAAACAGCTCATACTGCACAACTAAAACAACTTCAAATAATGTCCTCATGAAGAAATACTTTGATTATTGCAATTTGGATTACCAGCAGTCATTATATACACTCGACCCTCGATTTAACGGATAAATGAACCAACGGACAAAATCTGCAGCGCAGAAATCAGTCCAAATCTTATATATATATATATATATATATATATATATATATATATATATATATATATATATATATATATATATATATATATATATATATATATATATATATATATATATATATATATATATATATATATATATATATATATATATATATATATATATATATATATATATATATATATATATATATATATATATATATATATATATATATATATATATATATATTTGATTCAGTTATGGCTTACCCTCTAATGATATCCAAAATAATAGTCAACAAAGCAAGCCTCCTCCTACCGTGCCTAACAGTATATAGCTATAGAAGTATTATAGCAAGAGAGGCAGAATTTTCGGTAAAAATTCTCTCACTAGTCTCAGTCCAATTGCAGACAACAAATAAATAGGGCAAGGTCAGGCCTATAAATATATCAACACACAGTCTACATATATCTAGCAGTACCATAGCTGGGCGTTATCGCGATAAGTTATCGCGATACTTTATCGCTGATAACAAAATCGGGTTATTGGCCATCTGCTACTTATTTAAATATATATCGGTGTCTTCGTTACTTTTGTAACCAAACCAGCGATAATCGCTACTTTTTTCCGCCTCCCAGAAAAAAGCCGTTGTCTCCTCTCTACTGCGTATGCGTGGCCTGGGCGCCCGGTGTTGTTTGAAAAAACTTCGGGGTATGAAATATCTTCGGTGAAGAGATTTCATACTTAGATCATCAACATTAAAACACTAGGTTGTTTTTTATGTTAGACTCAAAAATCAATATATCAAAGAGAAAAATCATTTAACTTTGCCCCCAAAATGAGTATTCACTGCTTCAAATTTGATATTCCATATTCGTTTGTGAGCATGCTATGGTATTGAAGGCACCCGGTGTTGTGTTATTTGGTGTCCCATCGTCAAAAGCTGGCACTTTTGTTTACAAACACTGGCCTCTCGTGAACTGCGCATGTTCAGACCAGTAAGCGAAGCCCTGTACAGTCTCACAAAGCTTTTTAACACATTAAGAGTTGCAGGAAGGCTGAATCAGACAAACAGTACCACCATCGTCGCTGTTTCTAGAACGACACTAGCTCTGTACATATAAATACAACTCGTACAGAGTGTCGTTCTAGAAACAGCGGGGATGGTGGTAGCGGTACTGTATGTTTGATCCAGCCTTCCAGCAACTCTTAATTACGGTTAAAAAGCTTTGTGATACTGTACAGGTCTACGCTTGCTGGTCTAAGCATGCACAGTTTACGAGAGATCAGTGTTTGTAAACAAAAGCGCCAGCTTTTGACGGTGGGGACGCCAAATAACACAACACCGGTTAAGACGTTTCTAGTATTACCATCCATATATGTACGTGTCAACGTGTGGTTTTCAGGTTTTGTAAGTTTTCTAAAATACAGGTAATGATAATTTGAATTTATATATGTTTTTTATTTGAAATATCAATATATAGTATCGTTTTCGTCTATCGGACTTATCGCTAGCTAGTATCGGAATTGTGGATTTATATCGGTTATCGCCTATATTTGTGTCTCCAGTTAACGAATATCGGTTATCACCGATAAGGTTTTCCATCATCAGTTTTCGGTTATCGGGAATAAGGTTTTCTGTTATCGTGCCCAGCTATGAGCAGTACCCGGTAAGTCAAAGAACAGATAGAGTAGATAAACATGTACAGTAGGCCTACTACATGTACTACATAATAGTACCTACAACATAAAATACCCACCAAAGCAAGGGAAAATTCGGTACAATTAATGAACACCATACTTATAAAGCAAAGTCTCCGTTTCAGCCTCGTTTTCCGAGCCGCAGGCCGGAGCGGCTTCGCGTCCTAAGTCGCGTAGTTTCGAGCCGCAGAATCGGCCGTCGGTAAAGTTGGGTGTGGGATGTAATAGGCGCTATGGTTACTGGCTCAGACTCACTTAAAGGCGGCTTTACACCTGGCAATTCCTAGTCGGCAATACGGGCTCGGCTGCATTATTGGTCTGGGTCTGGGTCTGGGAGCCCTTCTCGCGGCAAGTTTTCTGCAGCTGAGCGCGTCCGTCTTGTATTGCCGACTGGCGGCTGAGTACAACATGTCGGCGCCAATAAAACAAGAAATGACAGATACAGACAACAAGATTTGGAGCCGGGAGGCCGAGGTGGCATTGCTAGAAGAAGTGAGGCAGCATAGATACTTGTGGGACCCACAAGATAAGCTATATGAGAATATTAAGCTGAGTCTACGCAAAACAACTTTTGAGAGAGTGGCAGCAACATCCGAGAAATGTTTATCTCTTTGCGAGATATCGAAGGAGGTAAGGAACGATTATTTTCGTGTATTATATAATCACACTATGCAATGCCTGGGGGTTGCGATGGGATGATCATGTTCCTCCCTTCTCCTTTGTTGTTAAATGCAACAATGAACAATCAATCAATCAATCAATACTGATAAAACTCGTTTACTTAGTATTTCTACAATATTAGGCTAATGGACCAAACTCATTGTGATTTTAAGATATGGTAGTAGCCTTTTGGGGTGTCTGGGATGAATTCATGCCCTTGCATTTACTAGCAGTTTACGTCTTGATGCTCCCGGCGGCTCCTCCCACGTGTGAACGTACTTGCTCCCGAAAGCACCCAGCTGGTCTAGCTGCTAGATCGTCGCGGCTGAATTGCCGACTAAGAATTGCCAGTTGTAAAGCCGCCTTAAAGGCGGCTTTACATCTGGCAATATATATATATATATATATATATATATATATATATATATATATATATATATATATATATATATATATATATATATATATATCTTCGCAAATGCTTTCTACACCATATTTTTCCTAAAATAACAAATTGATATAGTGTAGATAATACCTAATAAAACATAAGAACAAATATATTTTTTTTTACCCCATTAGTAAATCATTTTACAATAATTAAAAAAACAAGTAAAGGCTGGATAGGGTGCTGTGGCAGGTACTTAAAAAATAGTAAAGCTACCCCTGAAAAGTGACGTTTTTGGTGGGACCCAATAGATGGCGCTAGTTCCGCAGGCCCGAGGAATTACTACATGCTCTTGCTCTTGCTGTACAGGTGACCCGTTGGAGAGTCAGGCCTTCGTATCGGCACAACCTGTAAAAATAAAACAACACAAGCAGTATCCATTACAAATCTTCCAATTCCCTATTTCTTGCACACCACATTTTTTCCAGAAAACTCTTCATGGTTTCTATAATTCTATCATTTGCTTCAGCACTCAGTCCCAGCAGCAGCATCATCCATTCCCTCTCTGTTCTTGCAATCCTCCCATTCACATCCCAGCCCATCTCACTCAGTGCCACCCTCATCATCTCCGTCCTTTCTCTCCGGTACCTCCCACACACCAGTATCACATGCACGACAGTTTCATCCACACCCCTGTCACACATCTGACACACTTTGCTGCGGGACTCAGACCACCTGTAATTTCTTGCATTCTCATTCATACACTGCGCTCGAGCTTGGAAGAGAAGATCACCACCCAGGCTTCCATCATACCAGCTGACACACTGCGGGGCTTCCTTTGCCCTGTACCACTCCAAAGTACTCTTTCGCTCCATCACATGCTTCCACCTCCTCAGACCGTCACCTTTCACTGCACTGTCTATCTCTTTCTTCCACTCTCTCACATTCCATTCTTGACCCTCACTATTTCTGTCAGTCACCTTCCATTCAAAGAAACGCCTCCCTTCCTCTCTGCTCACCCACCTGCTGACTCGCATACCACTGTCACCAACCATTCTCATGCAGTTTTTAATCCATTTGCTCTCATGCACACTCCACAAGTAAACCTTCCGTGCCAGTCTCGCGTCATCCATTCGTTCCAATTCTAAGGGTAGCGCCTTCCTAAATCTTTCCCTAAAGGTACTCCACCCCATATCACCCCTCAATGCTTCCACCGCTCCATACCTTCCCAGCAAACATCGAAAGTCCGGGCCGATACCGGCAAATAACGGAACTCTGGCATAAAGGATTTTGTTTATCGGGCCAATATAAGGCCGATATAAATATTCTGCAATCGGGCCAAAAGAGGCAAATGTACATCGGGCCAGTACTAAGTAGCCTACATTATGCCTTTTTGTTGTATTTCGAGGATTTCGTTATTTTACCACAAAGTATATGCATTTGTATAAGTAAGTTTTCAGAGGCTGCATAATATGTATTGCTTTTTTCTTATATTGAAGAGTGTGAAGAGGCTGTAATTTCTTTTGCAATATTTTTGTAAGTATTTTTAATAAAACTCAGGTGTGATTATGTTGTTTTTAATCTTTGGTGTAATTACCTAGTTGTATTGTACAGGATCCGAGCAAAGCTTATAAGTCATAAGGGTATCAGGACACCTCTCCTCCCGAAATTAACCTCTGATTTTGGACACTCCTTTAACCTCTGTTCGGGAGCAGTGAGTAGCGGGCTTTTTTTTTTTTTTTTTTCTTTGCGCCCTTGAGCTGTCTCCTTAGCTGTAAAAAAAAAAAAAAAAAAAAGTCATGGCTCCATATTTATATTCATCCAGTTTCTCTTTAAACATGTGTACAATAGGTGTGTATGTGTGTGTGTGTGTGTGTGTGTGTGTGTGTGTGTGTGTGTATATATATATATATATATATATATATATATATATATATATATATATATATATATATATATATATATATATATATATATATTTGTTTGCCAGCATATATTTTGCCTCGTTTGCCGATATTGAGCCAATACCGAATCGTATTTGTTTGCCATCATTGCCCCTGTAGACCTGCAGTAATATATATATATATATATATATATATATATATATATATATATATATATATATATATATATCTATATATATTCCAACAAAATATGCTGGCAAACAAATAAGATTCGGTATTGGCCCGATATCGGCAAACGAAGCAAAATATATTCTGGCACGGCAGTGGTCCGATATCGGCAGCGCCGGGTATAACGGCATGATTATGGCTGCCGGCTTCGGCCCGGCGCTGGACCACTATTGGGCCGATACTTACCGCGGTGCAAACGGATAACGGACCTATAGTATCCCCAAACTATCGAGTCCATCCTGGCGGTGCCCCGAGACGGGGTTTTCCCTTTTGCGGCGATGCCAAGTCTACTACCAGCAATTAAAGGCTTAGTACGGAAGTGGGAAATTTTGTCCTTTCTCCCTTTCCCTCTCTCTCCCTACGGCCCCACCCCACCTCTCTCTCTCTCTCTCTCTCTCTCTCTCTCTCTCTCTCTCTCTCTCTCTCTCTCTCTCTCTCCTTTAATCTTTCTGTTTCTCCCACCCTTTTCCTCATTACTTCCTCCTCCTCCTCATTCAGACATGAATTCCTTCCTTGTTACATGTTTTTTTTCTCCTCTCCCTTCACACATACACACACACACACACACACACACACACACACACACACACACACACACAGATACATGCATATATACATAAATACATAAATCGACAAAAGAATGATTCAAACCATACAAATGAAGAGTATTCTCTCTCTCTCTCTCTCTCTCTCTCTCTCTCTCTCTGTGTGTGTGTGTGTGTGTGTGTGTGTGTGTGTGTCGTGTTATCATGAGAACTGACCTCTCGTTTACCTGCGGATTAAAGCGGTCAATGTACCCATGACCCAGCCTCAAAAAACGGCAGAACTGCAAAACACAGCTACCACATTTTGTGGTATTTATACAAAGTCATTGTCATCATTCCACTAGAACAATATTCAAAGCCCCCTATACATCCTCATTATAAATTTATATAAGTGCACTATTATGAAGTTTCATTTCACGTTAATCTAACAATAAGACAATAATTGCTGCTTGTCCACTTGGCATCGCCGCAAAAGGGAAAGCCCCGAAAAGGGCACCGCCAGGATGGACTCGATAGATTGGGGATACTATAGATCGGGCCTGTACCGGCTGCCAGATTTTACGTAATCGGTCCGATATAGTAAAAATCGGAATGCCGATACTGGCCAACATTGGTCCGTACATTCAATGTTTGCTGGGTTGGTGCATTCAAAGCTAACCTACCGATCCTACTTTGCCCTACTTCCAATTTATCCATTTCCAACTCACTCCATGTAATCACCTCCATCCCATACATCACACTCGGCACTGCTACACTCTTCCACACCTCTCTCAGCACATCATACTGTTATGCCGGACGTGTTACTTGGGTTCCGTGTCGCCGTCAGGAGACTCCGTGGGAGGGAGATATGTAAACACTTTACACAGCTTCTGTAGTTTACTATTCTTCCTTAGAAGTACACTTCACTTTGACTCTTCACTTATCACTAGCTTACTATGGTTGGGACTGGCCCTCTCTAGCCCTCTTCTCCTATATATATCCAGAACAGTACAGTCTAGAATGTTACAGTATATTTTAGATCATACAAGAACATGTAGCAAAAATATATGCGAGTTGGCAATAGTTCCCGCCTGGCGTCTGGCCGCGCCCTGGGGGGCGCGGACGGCTCGCCTTGTTCCCCGCCCCCCAGCTCGTTTCTCCCGGAGCCTTCTAGAGGCCTATGGTCGCCGGGGGAAGCTTCCAGCACAACACTATCCCCCCCTCTTAATTGTGATCGTCCCGATCACACACTTAACTATATACAAACATAAGAGAATTAATCAAAAACATAATCGTCGTATCGCTGTGGACGCCTGCGTTGTCTCTGTCTTCTGTTCGTTGCCTCCTGCGCGTCTGTCTCCTGGTGCGCCTCGTCGTCGTCCGCTTCTTGGGGTGTCCCTGGAACATCTGCCGAAGCCGGGAGGTTATCTCCCTCGGCTGAAAGGTCCAGTAGGCCTACGTCGTCGTCGACCTCCTCTCGGTCCTGGACGTCCCTTGCGTTTTCGTCGGCTGCTGGGTGTCTATAGTTGTTCCAGGTGTAGTTTCCCGGACCGTGGTACCTCCATGGGCGGTTGACGTGGACAACTTTCGGCTTGGTCCTTTCCGTTCTCCGGATTCAGTAAGTCACGTCGGAGAGGCGTTCTAGCACAGTGTAAGGGCCTTCCCAGGGGCTCTCTAACTTCGGAGACTGTCCTTTCTTCCTCTGCGGGTTGTAAAGCCAGACTTGGTCTCCTTCCTTGAAGTCAACGTGGCTTGTCCTCATATTGTAACCGCGCTTCATGGCCTCCCCGGAGAACTTCAAGGCACCTCGGACTTGATGGTGCACCTCTTCCAGCCGTTCCTCTAGTTGACGGGCAAAACTGGAGGCGTCCCTTGGAAGGCTTTCCCCAGGAGGCCTTCCTGTCAGTAGGTCCACCGGCAATCGCAGCTCACGTCCAAACATCAGCTTTGCCGGTGAATACCCTGTAGTCTCGTGGGCGGCAGACCTGTAGGCCATGAGAAGCGCAGGCAGCTTCTGATCCCATGAAGACTGATCATTGTTGCACTGCTTGGCCAACTCCTGGCCCAACGTCCAATTAAACCTCTCCACCATTCCATCTGACTGGGTGCAGAGGGGTGGTCCGGGTCTTCTTGATACCCAGGAGCTTGCAGCACTCAGCAAGGACTGTTGACTCAAAATTCCTTCCCAGGTCGGAATGGAGCTCGTTAGGCACACCGAAGCGACAGAAGAACTCCACCAATACCTTAGCGATGGTAGTAGCTTCCTGGTCAGGGATGGCGTAGGCTTCCGGCCACTTGGTGAAGTAATCCATTGTGACGCAGATGTACCTATTTCCGTTCGTCGTCAGAGGCAAGGGTCCTGCTATATCCACTGCAACCCGTTCCATGGGGGCTCCAACCTGGTATAGTTGCAATGGGGCACGGTGACGCTTCTTGGGGCCCTTCTTTGCACAGCACACCTCACACGCGTGACACCATTCTTCCACGTCCTTCCTCATGCCAACCCAGTAGAACCTTTGGCGCAGGCGACTCAGTGTATTCTTTACCCCAAGGTGTCCGCTGGTGATGCTGTCGTGCATTTCTTTCAGGACGCCTTCCCGGGACTTCATAGGTAGCACCGTGGAGCAGTAGTGGTCAAGACCATCATGAGAGACCCAGCTTCGCTGCAACACCCCGTCGTCCATCCGAAGAGTGTCCCACTGAGTCCGGTAATTCTTGGTGGCAGGGCTTTCTCTCGAGATTACTTCCCACCCAGGTCGCGTTGACGACTGACTCAGCCACTCCATAATTGGTCTCAGATCTCGGTCCTCCCGCTGCAGTTTTCCCAAGTCTTCCCATGGCACTTCCGCTGCCTGTTCCACTGTAGTGCGGCGGCACATATTCTGGACGCTTTCCCTCTGGAGGCAATGTTGACACTTAGGTAGGCAGGGGCGCCGGCTCAAGCTGTCTGCGTTACCGTGTGTTAGCCCAGATCGGTGCACAATAGTGTAGTGATGCTGCTCTAGTTTACCTATCCAGCGAGCAAGCTGGCCCTCAGGGTTTTTCAGTGATTTCAACCACCGCAATGCAGCGTGATCCGTGCGGATGGTGAAAGTTGCACCGTACAGGTAAGCATGGAAAAAGTCAAGGCTCTTGACTACTGCCAGGAGTTCTTTCCGGGTCACGCAATAGTTTTCCTCGGCTGGGGTGAGCTTCTTGCTGAAGTAGGCCACAACCCGTTCCACGTCGGCACATGCCTGGGACAGCACTCCACCAATCCCCTCATCACTGGCATCACAATCCAGTATAAAAGGCTTAGAGGGGTCTGGGTAGGTGAGTACGGGCGAGCTGATGAGGGCCTCCTTGAGCTTCTCAAAGGCAACCTGAGTTTCCGCTGTCCACTCAAACTTGCGCCCCTTCTTCGTCAGGAGGTGCAGTGGTGCAGCAATCGTAGCGAAGCCTTTCACAAACCTGCGGTAGTATGAGCACAACCCGAGGAAGCTCCGCAGCTCCTTCACGTTGGTGGGTGTCGGCCAGTCCCTTACCGCAGCCACCTTCTCAGGATCAGTGCGTACTCCAGCCTCGCTCACGATGTGTCCCAAGTATAGGACCTCCTTTTGGAACAGACAGCATTTCTTCGGGCTGAGCTTAAGGTGTGCAGCTCTAAACCGGGCGAAAACCTCTGATAGCCTTTCCATCTCCTGCTCGAAGGTCTGGCCAAAGACAATCACGTCGTCGAGGTAGATGAGTGCCGTCTTCCAGTGAAGTCCCTCCAGCACCCTCTCCATCAGCCGCTCGAACGTGGCCGGCGCGTTGCACAGGCCAAAGGGCATGACCTTAAACTGGCACAGGCCTTGACCGTAGGAGAAGGCTGTTTTCTCTTTGTCCTGCTCCGCCATTTTGACTTGGTGATACCCAGACTTCATATCCAGTGTTGAAAACCACTTGGAGCCCACCAAAGCGTCGAGCGTGTCGTCGATCCGTGGGAGTGGGTATGAATCATTGATGGTGAGATCTAATCGTTGAGGGCTCGGTAGTCCACGCAGCACCTGAGGGAACCGTCCTTTTTCCTGACGAGCACTACAGCAGACGCCCACGGGCTGCTGGACCGCTCGATTAACCCCTGTTGCCGGAGATCATCCATCACCTCATCCATCTCTTTGCGACGGGCTGGTGCCATCCTTCGAGGAGCTTGCTTCACTGGGCGGTGGCTACCTGTGTCGATGTGGTGCTCTACCAGGTCCGTACACCCCAAGTCCAGGTCTCCTGTGGAAAACACATCTGCATTCCTCACGAGAAGCTCCCTGAGCTGTTCCACTTGGGGCTCCTCTAGACACTTGGAGCTCCTGTCAAACAGGTCGCGCAGGTAGTCGGGCAGCTCCTCCTGGGGCTTCGTCAGGGTTCCCCTGCAGACACAGCTTCTTGGTTTCTGGTCGATCTCTTGGCACATCCCCACCATGGTTCCTTGTTTTCTTTTCTTTGGGTCGAAGGAGACATAGGCCACGGCGACAGGCACTTCCGCTGCAGTAGGGTCTGCCAAAGTACTGCCTACAATCACCCCGTTTTCTACCGGACATCGACTTCCACTCTCTACCACACACAGACCAGCCGGGGGGGCACCCGTAATTTGACAGGGTAACAGCATCTCTGACCTCGGAGGAATAATGGTGGTGCGCTTGACTGTTACTGGCAGGCCCTCCTTGTGCACAGTCGTCAGTGGCACCCTCCTTCCTCCTACAGTCAGCTGCTTAGCGCGGAAGTCCAGCTCGCACCTGTGGGAGACCAGATAATCCATACCTAGGATGCAGGGGTCGTCCATGTCAGCCACGTACACAGAGAGGGACTCTTCCTTTCCTCCGAGCTCAAACTTCACGTCCACTGGGCCTCTGAGCTCTGCATAGTGTCCAGTGACTCCGCACAGTCGATGCGGCGTCTTAGGAAGCCGACGATGGCTCACCACGTCAGGCCGCACCAATGTGCGTTCCGAGCCTGTGTCGACGACCACAGGCCACAACACTCCGTCAACCTTGCTCTCCACTTGGCAGCTTGTCATGGTGGTTCTCCTGCACACTGATATCTTCGGGGCATGTACAGGACAGACTGGTCGTTGCCCCGTGAACCAGTCCTCCTTAGTTTTCCGAGTGGTGGTCCCTCGCCGGGGGCACAGTTTTCCGACACTCATTCTTCCAGTGCCCCTTTTCTCCACAGGTCCAGCACTTGGGTCCTTCCCTGGGCTTCTTCTTAGCGCCACCTTCATATTCCTTCTTCCTCTTATAGCATTTGTTCTCCTTGTGCCCAACCTTCTCGCAGTACCAGCACGTTCCTTGGAACCTGTCTGTGTCGCTGACAGCGCCCTTTCGTGCCCTAAAGCCAGAAGTCGAGTCGTCCCTGAAGCTTGACAAGCTAGACCTAACAAAGAACTCAAACTCCATGGCACGTGCCAGAGCTTCCAGCATTGATGTTGGCTTAGCTTGGTTCACTTGTATCTTCAGCTGAGGGCTGTCCAGGGCATCGATGAACTGATCACGCAGCAAAACCGTCAGCAGGTCAGGGGTGGCACCTGGGTATGCCTTGTGCGCCATGCTCCCAAGGTCCTGAGCGAGTTCCTGAAGAGACTCGCCGCGCCTCCTGTTGCGGGTTCTGAACCTAACCCTGAAGAGCTCGTTCTGGTGCTTGGTCCCATATCGTTGCTCCAGCGCCTGCGCCAGCCCGCTGTAGCTGCCCTTTGTCGCATTGTCGAGCTGTGCAAGGACCTCCAGCGCCGCCCCTTTCAGGCTAGTGGCCAGCTGTACCGCGCACTCTTGGTCATCCCATCCGTTCCGGGCTGCCAACAGCTCAAACTGAGCGCGGTAAGCCTCCCAGGAGACCTTGCCATCAAACTCCTGAGGCTTCTTTCTAACAGGCCAACCCAGCAGACTCATGGGGCTGGCGAAACTTCTTGCGGGGATAAACTCAGGCGAAACAGGCCTCAAACTACCCCGGACTTGCGTAGGAGAAGCATCTTGGGTACAACTAGCCCCTGCAGGCACTGGCTGTCCGTTTCCAGCCAAGCAGTCTTCAAGGGCCTTCACTCTGTCACTTACGTCACAAACTGCCTGTTCAGCACGGTTCACCTTTCCCTGCACTTCTAATATTTCTTTGTGTGTCGTCTTCCGTACCACCTCCATCTCTTGTTGAAGATTTGTGTGTTCTTTCTCCACTTCTATCAGGCGTTGTCCTAACTTCGTGGTCACATCAGTCATTTCTCTTCGTACTGACTCACTTCCATCTTGTACTGCTTGTAGCTGTTGCTGTAATCCCGTGAAGCGATCTTCTAGCTGTTCTTTGAGTTCTTGGAGTGTTCCTTCTTGTTGTTGCTGTACTCTTTCTTGTTGTTCTTTGACTTCTTGGAGTGTTCTTTCTTGTTGTTGCTGTGCTCTTTCTTGTTGTTCTTTGAGTTCTTGGAGTGTTCCTTCTTGTTGTTGCTGTGCTCTTTCTTGTTGTTCTTTGAGTTCTTGGTGTGCTTTTTCTTGTTGTTCTTTGAGTTCCTGGAGTGCTCTTTCTTGTTGTTGCTGTGCTCTTTCTTGTTTCTCCCCCTGTAGTCTCAAAGCTTCCAAGAGTTCAGTCAACACGTCGTCCCTCTGGGCAACTTGGGAACGAGTCTCCATGGCGAAAAAACAAATGCCTACACTCCTGACGCCAATGTTATGCCGGACGTGTTACTTGGGTTCCGTGTCGCCGTCAGGAGACTCCGTGGGAGGGAGATATGTGAACACTTTACACAGCTTCTGTAGTTTAATATTCTTCCTTAGAAGTACACTTCACTTTGACTCTTCACTTATCACTAGCTTACTATGGTTGGGACTGGCCCTCTCTCGCCCTCTTCTATATATATCCAGAACAGTACAGTCTAGAATGTTACAGTATATTTTAGATCATACAAGAACATGTAGCAAAAATATATGCGAGTTGGCAACACTTCCGGCCTGGCGTCTGGCCGCGCCCCGCGGGGCGCGGACGGCTCGCCTTGTTCCCCGCCCCCCTGCTCGTATCCCCCGGAGCCTTCTAGAGGCCTATGGTCGCCGGGGGAAGCTTCCAGCACAACAATACTTACATGCTCTCATTCTTGCCACACTTCCCAGACGGTCCACCCATTGATTAACTAGGCTAATCTTCTCATTCTTTGTCCTTTCACATCCGCTCGGACTCATCCATACACCCAGGTACTTGTATGCATCTGTTTGCCCTAGCTCTGTGTCTCATAGCCTCCATGGGGTCCTATTTCTCTCATCTTCTGCCCCATTCACAACCATTATCTGACTTTTCTCACTACTATATTTTACTCCAAAATCATTCCCATACTCATTCACCACATATAATAGTTCCTGCAGTTCCTCCGCTGTCTCTCATGACTACCACCATCTGCATACAGAAGCACACTTACCCTGTCTTCTCCCACTTTTACTCGCATTCTTTCTCCTCATCCTGGCTGCCAACTCCTCAGTATACAGACTGAAGAGAGTTGGAGACAGGATGCAGCCCTGCTAACACCTCTTTCACTCCTCACCCACTCTGTCTCTAATGCTCCTAACCTATCTGGCAGAAGCTGTACAAGGTGTTTACATATCTCCCTCCCACGGAGTCTCCTGACGGCGACACGGAACCCAAGTAACACGTCCGGCATAACAATACGTACGCTTTCTCAATATCAAGACACCCAAGATACAACAGACTTCCATTCCTCTTATTCCTCTCTATCATCATGTCCTCCAGGATCACTTCATGGTCAAACTGTCCAAGTACCCCCGTGTTCGGGCTGTCCATGTGTACTGTGATGGCTCCGTTGATGGCAGCAGGTCGGGCTGTGGCGTGTTTATCCAGGATTACGCTTCCCCCACCCAGTACAATGACATTGAGGTTACCAGGCGGCTGCCGGGGTACCTGTCCTCGACCCGGGCTGAGCTGTATGCCATCCTTGAGGCTCTCCACACTGTAGAAGCTTTGCACGAAAATGTCTACTTGTTTGTCGATAGCCAGGCTGCATTACATGAACTTGTGTCCTCCTCCCCTACCGACTGTGATCTTGTAACTAAGTGCCTGACTGCCGTCCGTGCCCTTGAGGCCGCAGGTGCCACGGTCCACTTTACCTGGGTGCTCTCCCATGTGGGCATCCAGCTCAATGAGAAGGCAGACTGCCTTGCTCGACGTGCCCTTCAGGATGACACAGTGGACCCTGGCACTGACTATACGCTTAGCTATGTTAATAATAGACTTAGGCATTATTCACGTGATAGCATTGCTACCCAACTCAGACACTGCTGTGACAATGGCAGCGCCAGCAGCCTCCACTATGTTAGTGTCTCCCAGCGCTGTGTTTACCCCTATGGGCGACACAGTGCCCCTCAGGATGTGGTAGCAATGCGCCTTAGGCTAGGCTATAGGTACTACTGGGAGGTTAGTAACTCCCCTGGTGTCTGCTGCACGCTCTGTGCCAGGCCGAGGGGCCACACCCTGCAACACTATGTCATGGAATGCCCTCTCATTGCTAAGTTTAAGCCACGGGACTGCCTTGACCTGCCCCAGACAATTTGTTGGCTCCTGAACCATGATGTCCTCCCTGCTATCCTCAAAGAACACCCTCAGTTTGCACCAAGGTGGTGATGCCGTGTGTGGCAGCCTGAACTACTGCCGTGCTATACTAGGCTGTGATCTCTGCAGTATTCTACTTTAAGGACTAGTATTTACTCTATCTCTGTATTCATTCCCATCTAGTGCTTGGGCAATGTTCTCCGTCCCCACATTTTATTGTCTTATTGTCCAGGGGGAGGTACCGCCCCCTCCCTTGTTGTGCTTTCCTTCCTACCATTGTATCATTTTAGTTTCATGGTGCTACCTACACATGTACTAATAGCTGTATAATCACACACTGTCCTGCCTGGGGGTTGGGATGGCATGTTCCTCCCTTCTCCTTTGTTGTTTACCTGCAACAATAAACTATCAATCAATCAATCATTTACCACATACTGTGTCCTCTGCCATTGGTGACGCCAGTGTTGCCATCGGAGAGTTTTCAGTCCTGCTAGATTCACTCTTAAAAGACGCTAGATCAGGGACCCAAGTCGCTAAAATTTAAGTACTACAATATTATCGGAAATCTTGGTTTTAAACGGTATAACCGATGTATTGAGTATATGTTCGTAATCTGTCTCCCCCGTCTTGCCCCACTGCGAGTGTTAGCAAAATAAAAGGGTCTTAGGGCCGCTTTCACAGTCGTTTTGTTTGTGTTGATCGTTACCAATGGCGGCGATCGCCGCTGTAGAATTTCCACTTAAAACTGGCCTATGGGGTAGTGGCGGCTGCGGGGTTAGCCTAGCCCCGCACCTCACCACACACTCCCAACACCTCTCGCTTCCTCTGCAGCCGCCACTACCCCATCGGCCAGTTTCACATGGAAAACTATAGTGTCGATCGGCGCCATGGGTAACGATCAAAACAAACAAAACGACTGTGATCGAATAGGCGCGCTTAACATTACCGTAGCCGATCCAGGATTCAGCACGTTTCCTAATTGGTAGAAGGTAATATTAGAATTGTATTTCGTAAAGAATACTTATAACCAAAAACTAACTAAAATTATGGGTATTTTTTTTCTTGAACAGAACATTGAATAAACAACAGAACATTAAAATAATATGAAAATACGTATAGCCACCGTTGCCAGATTGTCGTACTCAGAGCACAGTATTTACCTGTTTCTGACGCCTAAATATTGCCAAGAAACATCAGAATCCAACTCTTTTAATGATAACTATAAATTAGTTTCGTTATTGGAGCCCAGAAGACAGTTTAGGGGTAGGAAGTCGGGAAATATAATCGGCTGAGTACGACAATCTGGCAACCTTGAGGCTGCAGCCCGCAGGCCCGAGCCAGCCTATACATCATTTTGCGGGTGTCAGATACCAAAAAATAGCATGTTTTTACAGCGCAAAGCAGGTGATGTCACTTATTGTGACTTCGTGAGCCTTCATATTTATCTATTTGTGTATATTTCATGGTGGCAAAACTTTCATTACTAGTTTCATTTTTACTAGTGACACGAATATATAACTGTTTTTCACAATAGAATTTCACTCAAACGAGTGAATCAGACACCACAGAAATATTACCAGTGTGCGTATGAATGAATACAAAGATAAACGCATACTTTGATTTAACTCTAGGATGTCTCGTGGATCATTAATAAATAAAAATTAAATATTTGGGTAGGCTACTCTTTAGCCCGTTACCGGCTATGGCTGCCAAAAAAGTCCCTCCGCCAAGTTTGTATCCCCCCCATTTGGTGATTGTTAGGTATGCATTGCATGGAATAGGAATTCCGCCCATTCTCAGGATGTTTTTATATCTGTTATCATGCAGTTCTTTTATTATGGCGTTATATATTACTGCAGCTGCTCTGCAGCCCTCCACAACTGAAACCCATGAAGCTATTACAAAATGAGGCAATACGCGTACAATTATATGTTAATTGTCCCAGAATGACAAAGATTTCATGAAATCATTCAAGCTGAAATGGGTCTGCCTATAATAGTGCTGTCTGCAACATGCGTACGGGATTAAATTACCTGCCGCACAGCACGCGTGCATGTCGAATGATTTGTAATGGGAACAATCACCTTAATTACACAGGATCTTGGCAATATTCAGAACAACCCTAATTAACATATCCAGCCACATAATCATACCTTATAGAACACTGATCAGCTGTAGGTCACTGGCCCGGATCTGAATCTGATCTGGATTCGCTCTGGGTAAATAAGAACGCAGAGCGACAGAACAAAACAAAACACACACACACACACACTAGAGTTCCTTGTTAGAAAGAGTCCCGACAACCTAAGATTTGGACGCCATTATTGGCCCTGTTTTCGCCGCGCTTTTCAAACGCTAACACTCGCTCTCTTTTTGTATTTCTGTTTCACAGCCATACGGGTCGTCCAATGAAACTGAGTACACTTGTGTCAGACCTGCACACCTTCCTCTAACAGCCAGCAGGGAGCCAGCAGCCAACGAGCTCTGGGAAAGTAAATAAAAGACAGTTTGTGTCTACATCAACAGGTATCGCCAACCCACCATTACGCCCTTATACTTTACCATAATTTGGTCACCAGCCGTTGTAATGTACCGTAAGAAGGTGACAGGAGATTATTATTAGCCCTACGATCAGCCACTGTCTCAGTATAGGCACTCAGTAACCCACGTAGCCTGTGATATATGCGTGTCACGGCGGGCTGCTGACGACCTTGAGAGGCGGCAGCGCTCAGAGGGTACTGAGAGACTTCGCACAAGTCTGGGTGCTTCTCTTTGAGTGTTGCTGCTGTGATGGATGGATTTAACAATATACTTATCGCTGTAAAACATTTTCGGCAGCAGTTGGGGAAGTCTTTCTATTATCTACATATCCCTTCATCGCCTGAACCTTGCCTGCAGGGAGGGACGCTGCCTCCTGAACGTCATGAGCCTTAATATACTTGTCATGGGCCACGTGGCTGACACACTACTCAAGCTCCATCAATGCAAAGGCACTTTGTGTCCTTTCCATTACCTGCTTGCAGTAATCTTTAGCATATGGAGAGAAAATTAGTGTAAACTAATTATCTGGGGGTGGAGGGGGCCCTGATTCCATTACTCGCCGTGCTGCTCTCCCCATTGTGTTAACAACTTAACACACACACACACACACATACACACACACACACACACTATTGCTGCAATAAATGTTCTGTGCGATTCCCAGGTATTGTGAAGATAAGTCATCAATGATTATAATTCAATAACATTTAATTTAATTTAAATACTTATTGTTGATTAAAAGAAAATAATACAGTAAAATACTAAGGCCATGTAAACGTGTTTCATTTTGCTTGAGGGTCAAAATAGCAATAGGTTTAGAGAATACTTTAGGAAAATGCACATATCTTCAACATATTATAATGACGTTGGTACCCATGAAAATGAAGACTGTGCAACCTTATATATTAGGCTATTAAATAAAGATGCACTTATAACCCAACCTAGAGGAGTTTCTAGCTGAAGACCCTTCACATGAGCAAATAGTAACCTAACCTATCACCGCTGAAATAGTAATATTTCCCCGCATTTTAAAATCTCATAAACGAGTAATAATAATGGAAACGGTTACCAGAGTGATGATTAGCAAATACAATCTAAACAAATAATGTGTTAACTTTTAGAGTGAGTTGGGTGTGATTCTAGAGTTTTACCTAGACAGGTTACGTATGGCTCAATAAAAGCTAGCTTTTGTTCATTAAACTCTTGTAACACGTCCAGTCTATTAGACTGTGGCCTTGATGAGTGTGAAATATCCATTGTGAGTCTGTAATAACAGCTAGAGCCCTGTGGGAGAGATCACATCCAATAATTTTGGCCATAAGGGCCACAGCTTCCCTCATCAGCTTCGATGGCTGGACCTGAGGTGAACGATTGTTTCAGTCCTTGTAGCTGTGCCTCTCTCACAATGATTTCCAATTTTCCATAGACAGTACAAAGGGAGGGCGGTTATGACAGCAAGACACACACAATGGCAGTGTGTGTGTCGATGTCATAACCATAGCTGGGCACGATAACAGAAAACCTTATTCCCGATACCCGATAACTGATAGTGGAAAACCTTATCAGTGATAACCGAAATTCGTTAACTGGAGACACAAATATAGGCGATAAGCGATAACCGATACCCGATATAAATCCACAATTCCGATACTAGCTTGCGATAAGTCCGATAGGCGAAGACGATACCATATTGATATTTCAGATAAAAAAAAAAAAAAACATAGATGAATTCAAATTTTCATTATCTGTATTTTAGAAAACTTACAAAACCTGAAAACCACACGTTGACACGTACTACATATGATGGACGGTAATACTAGAAACGCCTGAACCGGTGTTGTGTTATTTGGCGTCCCCACCGTCAAAAGCTGCCACTTTTGTTTACAAACACTGGTCTCTCGTGAACTGAGCATGCTCAGACCAGCAAGCGCAGACCTGTACAGTCTCACAAAGCTTTTTAACCGTAATTAAGAGTTGCTGGAAGGCAGAATCAGACATACAATACCACTACCACCATCCTCGCTGTTTCTAGAACGACACTCTGTACGAGTTATGTACAGAGTGTCGTTCTAGAAACAGCGAGGATGGTAGTACTGTATGTCTGATTCAGCCTTCCAGCAACTCTTAATGTGTTAAAAAGCTTTGTGAGACTATACAGCTAGGGCTACGCTTTCTGGTCTGAGCATGCGCAGTTCAGTTTTGTGTTTGTAAACAAAAGCGCCAGCTTTTGACGATGGGACACCAAATAACACAACACCGTGTGCCTTCAATACCATGGCCCGGGCCACGCATGCGCAGTAGGGAGGAAACAACATTTTTTTCTTCTGAGAGGCGGAAAAAAGTGTCGATTATCGTTAGTTTGGTTACAAAAGTAACGAAGATACCAAAATATATATATATATATATATATATATATATATATATATATATATATATATATATATATATATATATATATATATATATATATATATATAAAAGTAGCGGATGGCCGATAACCCGATTTTGTTATCAGCGATAAAGTATCGCGATAACTTATCTCGATAATGCCCAGCTATTGTCATAACCGAAGTTTTCCTCTCAAGACGACTGACTGTTTTGTTAGTACACCTCTGTCTGGCTTCTCAGCGGCCTTGCGGTTAAATTATACACTTTGTATCCCCTCTGTGGCCTGTTGCAACAGCCGAAGGCTAGGCAGCAAGGCATTGTTACATTAAAAAGCAGCCGAATCCGCTTCCAAAATAGGTAAAATTATGTTTTTATTACCTACCTCAGTTCAAAGTCGGCGCGGTGCTCGAAGGGCCAAAAATGGCACCCAGCAGCCTTATACACAGGGCCGCCTATGTCGGGACTCTATATTCTATAAAGGGCAGTTCTGCTGCCCGCTTGCGGGCTGCTTGGTTTACGTTCCCGCCCCAAACGCTGACTTTGTTATGACTAACAAAACCAAGAAACGTCGCCTTGCTCGGTCCAGGCAGCTTCAACAGCAGGATCGTGCTTACTCCCTCCCTGGGAATGAGCCCATGGGCTCATGCAGAGACCGATCCCGGAGTCCTGCCAACAGTCAAGCCGGTAGTATGACCAGTGACGCCTCCTCAACCTCCTCGCCATCGGCCAACACCATAAAAAAAAAAAAAAGACACGCTCGAAGTCACCCTCCTCGCCGCCCGTGCCTCAGCTGAGTCCTCCCGCCCCGGCAGAAGCGGCTCTCGTACCACCTGCCCCGGAAGAGGGTCACAGTATGGATATATCAGCAGCTGCAGGTGTTACTGTTACCCAGGGACAGGTGACCAAGAAACGGCGTAGTTTATTGTGGCCCCTCACCACAGGTCAGAACACGACGGCTGCCAAGCACCTGCGGTTCATGGGCCTCCTCAAACAGCACCCAGAGGCCAACCCGCTGTTCAAGGAGGGTAGGAACGTTCCTTACATCACGCTGGATACTGGGCCGGTGTACGATCAGCTTGTGACGCAGGATTTTCAGGGGGAGGTCATGGTGCCGTTGGAGGGGTCACCAAAAACTTCTCTACCAAGCTCTGGACCTCGACAACCCTCCGCTGGCACTGTCCGTGAGTCCTCACCTACCCCTACAATCCCCGCTGGGGGTCCACTAATCTCCCCTCCTGCTGCTGACCTCTCTACTAGTATCCTGCTTGCCCTCCAAAAGGAAATAGCCAACCTCTCAGTTGTCCTGGCTCAAGTTTCTGTGCGCCTCACTGCTGTGGAAGCTCGCCCTGTTCCCCCTGCTCCATGTACCCCTCCTGGTCCGGCTCCTGTGACTGCTGGTGCTGGAGGGTCCCGTGCATCTTCCGCTCTCGCCGGCAGCCGATCCCCAGCCTCAGGCAGCAGCCATTACTCCTCGCAGTCCAGTTCCTCCTGTGCAGGCTACGGGAAACCATGTAGCTTCGCCCACCTCCGGCAGCGGTGCCCAGATTGTGGGCGACTCTGGCCTGACCGCAGTTTACTCTCGGCTGGATTCGCTGGAGACTTCGGTAGCGGGCATGCTCACTACCATGCAGGCCATCCTCGCAAAAATGGATGGCACTCAGCAGCAGCCCCTGGGTATCTCCTTGTCCTCCTAATGGCCTGCACGACCTCTCGCTTCCTGACCTGGAACATTAACGGGCTGCGTGCCCGGTTCACTGATCACCACTCGTATGCTATAACACAGAAACCCGACATCATTGCCCTACAGGAGGTCGGGCCCGAGGTGCCACAGTTGAGAGGTTATGTGACTCACTCTCAAGGACCTGGAGATGGTAGCAGTAGAGGTTTAACAACATATGTCAAACATGGCCTTCCTGTTACTTTTCATGAGATGGGGGTTACTGGGGATATGGAGTTTCTTATTGTGTGTCTGCATGTTCCTAATGGTCCCCTGTATTGTATAAATTTGTATGTCCATGCTTGTGCCTTTCGTGCTGACAACCTCCCAGGTTGCTTCTTGGAAGAAAAATCATTGCTAATGGGGGATCTCAATGCTCGACATAAGGACCTAGGCAGTCACTTGACCACCAATGTAAACGGGGTTCGTTGGAAAGCTTTTCTTGACGCCACAGATACTGTAACGTTCACAGGTGACAGTGTCCCTGCACACACTCAAGGTGGCAGGTTAGACTATGTAGCCCCCCTGTCCAAGATGTCCCCGTGCTCTATTGAGACTTGCTTGTTGCCTACTTTACTCAGCGACCACTTTGCTCTGGGAACTACTCTCCCTTGGTCTTTTGTGACTATTACACCTAGGAAGAGGCTTACTGTTCCTGCTGCCCGAGTGCCAAGGCTTGTTTCATGTGTTGAGTCTTGGTACACTGTCGCCAAGGCCACCTTTTCTGATGTTAATTCCTTGTATCAGGGCCTTGTTGCAGATATTGAAGGCTTTGTGTCCCCATCTCATAGGGCTCCAAGGGTACATGCCGTCACTCATTGCTCCTCCTCTTATGCTAAGGATCCCGTCATACTTTCTTGCCAGCAAACTCTTGCCACCTACCAGAGGCGGTGGCAGCGTGACCCCACCGACTATGATGCCAGGGATGCACTGGTGTCTGTTGCTCGACACCTCACTGACCTTCGTCAACAGGCTCGGCAGCGATACTGGGGTGACTTCTTGGGGCGGCTGCGTAAGACTCAGACACTGCAGAGGATTTGGCTCCATGTCAACAGGGGCAAACCTAACCATCCCGTTTGGGATCCTGATCCTGCTGGGAGGGCACAGACATTATTGCAAACATGGACGTAAGCCTCTGCTGTGGCTGGGCTGCCTGCCACCCATCAGCTGCGGCGCATGGCCCTTGTACATCATAATGTGGCCCTGGTAGACGACACTTGTGTTCCTATTACTTTGGATGAGCTCCTTCGCGCTATTCGGCCTAGCAAGTCGACGGCCCCTGGTCAGGATGGTTTAACCTATGATGTCCTTTTCCCTCTCCTTGCCCTGCCTGATAGCTCCATTCTTGATATTTTTAACATGTCGTATTTCTCCAGTGTTTTGCCTCCTTCATGGAAATCTGCTCTCATTGTTCCCATACCTAAGGGTGACGGCACTTTTCGTCCAGTTTCTCTCACCAGTTGTTTATGCAAGCTAATGGAAAGGGTCATCCTGCAACGTCTCATTTTTAAGGTGGATGACTTGATGTCCCCTAATCTCCATGGGTTTATGAAGGGTCGCTCCACTGCCAATTGTTTTGTTAAATGTTTAAGTAATGACACTGTCACCTGCAGAGCATTTATAGACCTCAAGGGTGCTTTTGATAGGGCCAATAGAGATGTTATCATGGAGGAATCATCATGAAAGGTGTGAAAGGGAAACTTTTAGGGTGGATTAGGGAGTATTTGTACAACAGACGGGCTAGGGTATGGTTCCAGGGTGCAGTATCAACTGAAGAGTCCTTTGACCTAGGCACCCCTCAAGGTGGAGTCCTCAGCCCCATGTTATTCAATATCCTTATGGATAAGATTGCCCGGCACTCCTTTCCTTGGGGCACTGAAATTGTCATTTATGCCGACGACATCCTCATTCAGTGTGATTCCCCTGGAACCCTGACCACAGCTCTGCAGCAACTTGAGGACCTTTGTATACATATGGGTCTGGTTGTCAATGCCTCAAAAACTAAATATCAGACAAGTCTCAAAATATGTCGTTCACCGAGCCTCAACACTGTCGCATTAGGCTGAGTACAATGTTATAAGTATTTAGGAGTGCAACTTAGTTTTAAGAAGAATACCCATTGCGTTGATTATGTACGCAATCTCTGTCTACCTCGCCTTGCCCCGTTACGTGTATTAGCAAACAGGGGTCTTGGAGCAGGAATTCCCATTCTCAGGATGTTCTATCTCTCTGTCATTCGGTCTGTGATTAATTATGCTGCACCAGTTCGAGTCAGTAACCATAGCGCCTATTCCACCCCACACCCACTTTTAGCTACGGGCGATTCTGCGGCTCGAAACTACGCGACTTAGGACGCAGATCCGCTCCTGCGGCTCGGAATACGAGCCTGAGAGCGGCTGAGACGGAGACTTTGTTTTATAAGTATGGGCCCCGGATCCTGATCTGCCTGATCCAGAGGCCGGGGTGGGTTGCAGCACACGACACCCGCGTCCGCTCTCACGCGGTTACACTCAGCATCTCCGACTTTATTTCGAGTATACAACCCAAGCTCAGCGCCTCCCATAATGAGTGAGGAGCATATAATATAATAAGATGATGTTGCAGAAATGGTTTGGTAGGCAGTAAAGATGTAAAATAGAAGTATTACACAACGGAATTGTTGGAGATATACAGGCCACACCCACGTGAGCAAGGGCTCATTATCGTCGATCTCTGGGTACTGCCAGGACCTCACACACCACACACCCCATCCTCCTTCCTCAAGGGGAAACAGTATTAAGATAAGATGATGTTGCAGAAATGGTTTTGTAGGCAGTAAAGATGTAAAATAGAAGTATTACACAACGGAACTGTGGGAGATATACGTACAGGCCACACTAACGTGGGCAAGTGCTCATTATCGTCGATCTCTGGGTACTGCCAGGACTTCACACACCACACACCCTTGCCCAAAGGGGAACAGTAACCACTCCTAGTCAACGGAAAGAATCCGGCCTGAGCGGGGCTCGAACCGCCGCCTGTTTGGCCGTGAAGCCTTGCAGCGCGGAGCTCTAACAGATTGAGCTACCGGAGCGGTGTGTGTTAAGAGTCCCTTTAGAGATTGATTGATTGATTTATAGTTTATTGTTGCAAGTAAACAACAAAGGAGAAGGGAGGAGCATGCCATCCCAACCCCCAGGCAGTACAGAGTGTGATTATACAACTAAGGATACATGTGTAAGTAGCACCAGGAAACTAAAAATATACAATGGTAGGGGACAATTGCTAAAAAAAAATAAAGGCCTTGATTTAATCAAGGGAGCAGACATAAGGGACTGAAAATATGAACTACAATCTAGGGGAAAATGCAAGATACTCACTGAGCACAGCTGGGAGAACAGTATTGTTAATAAATCAGCCCACCAGCACAGGCAGGTCCCAGTGGCCCTGTGGGCGGTAGGCACTAATAGCAGAACATTGCAGGACATAGTGTTTGAGCGTGTGACCCCCTGGCCTGGCACACAAGCGGCAAGGTACAGGGTCAGCCCCACTGGCCTCCCAGTAATATCTGTAGCCCAGCCTCAGCCGCATCACCACCAGATCATAGGATGCACTAAGCCTACCATAAGTGTCGGTGTAGATACTCGATACCTGGGCATAGTGAATGCTGGAGGGACTACCATCCTGACACCTCAAGGCAAGCTGATTGGTAACAGACTCACTAACAAGGGATCTAAGTCTACTCTTAACATAATTATAGGTGTACTCAACACCTGGGTGTACATTGAGATCATCAGAGGCAGCACGAGCAAGTCTGTCTGCCTTTTCATTATGGGGCAGCCCAACATGGGAGGGCACCCAGATGAAGTGTGCAGTAGCACCACAGCGCTCAAGCAGGCTAAGGGCACTAAGGCACTTATTGACTATATCACAGTCAGAAGGGGAGGAAGACAGAAGTGCATACAAGGCACATTGACTATCAACAAACAGGTACACAAATTTCCCGAGAGCTACAGTGATATGGAGGGCTTCATATATGGCATAGAGTTCTGCCCTTGTGGAAGACAGATGATCAGGAAACCTCTTAGAAACCTCAGTGTCAGTGTATTCAGAGGGGGTGGCATAGTCCCTAATAAATAATCCACAACCAGTCTTGGTGCCATTGACAGATCCATCACAAAACACATGGACAGCCTGGGTGAGGGGATATGCAGACAATTTGGTCAGAAAATGGTCCTGCAGGACTTGAGGAAGCCAAGAATCTTTAGGTTTATCCAATTTTTCTATATCAACACTGACTCTTTGAGGTTTCCAAAAAGTATAACAAGGGCTGCTAATGAGGGCAAGACACGGTTCAAGGACACCAAGGTCAGATAAGAACTTGTGAAGCTTTCTAAGGTACGATTTGGCTGGAATGTTAGGGGTGGGCTGAAAGTTACCAAGAGCCTGCCTAAGCTGAGTGTCCCCATGACAAATCATGCGGCAGACTGTGCGGCAAGTAATTTCCTTGATTCTGCAAACAACACTGGGCAGTTCCAACTCAGCTCGGAGGCCTTCAAGCTTTGCCGTTCTGGGACAACCCAAAATGATCCGCATTGCCTCATTTTGTATGAAACATTTGAAACATTTGAAACATTTTATTATCCCTTCATACAATTATTAGCGTCTTCCATTTAGCGTAACCCGTTTCTGGGTCGTGATCTGGCGTGTTCCATTTAGCGGAACCGATCAGCTGACGCCGCAGCCTGCACCCATTTTAGAGGATCTGGGTGACCCGGAGGGACCCCACTGCCGAGCAGGGGCCCGAATTCACAAACAGACTTAATAACTACGAACTAACATAACTACGCACTATTGATTTAGCTACCGACGTTAGCGTCAGATTTACGAAGCAAACCTTAGATTGTAGTTAGAGGCGCGCCGCTGATTGGTTGATGACGTCATTGGCCTTGCAGCGAATCGCAAGCACGTTTACAGAACCGTCAGCCAATCCTAGGGAGCCCCCTCCAGCTGCTGGTCCAAGAAACCCATTCTCTTTTCCCATTTTTCTCCCTTTCAAGGGAAGCTGTACTAAATCGTAATCTACGAATTCAATTATTTCGTTGTTTGCTGCACATTTACGTCAAAGTAGCTCTGCTGTTCGATGTCTTGTTATCTACGAACATGCTTAAGATGAAGAAAAAGAAGATACGGAGGAGATTGAGGCAGGAAGAAAGCAAATAGAAATATGGGACAGATATCGAGGCAGTTAGAGCGAAGGACGGAAGGAAGGAATAGGGAAAATTAAGACTGTCTTGCCATATCTGCGGCCCAACTCATGGGATAGCTATCACCCGACAAAGGTCCATGGTCCCTCCACGGATGGGGGCGGTGTCACGGGCAAAATTGAGCCTCGGGCAAAATTAAGCCCAGACATCCACATGCCTCTGTTATCTTAGCTCAAGCTCGTGTATGTGGGGTTCTTTTCGACTGATATGGCGTCTAGAACTAGCATGATCATCATTCTTTATTATGATGACAAAGACCATGTCAAAATTTGCCTCATTAAATAAGAAAGTACATAAAGTTCGGCAGCTTTTCCTCGTCGCCAAGCCATCCTCCAGAGCAGCACTCCGACACCTATGATCGCACATTCATTTTTCTCAGAAAATAGGATACCAATCACATATACATCAATATATTTCCACAGGTGAATACTTAGGGCATGTTCACACCAAGTTGCGACACCTGAGATTCATTAATAATGACAGGGGAAGGAAAAATATAGGCCCCTGTCATCGACAAAATTGAGCCTCGGGCAGAATTGAATCTGGGCATCTATATGCCTCGGATTTCTTCGCTATTATATATTGTAAGATCGTTCTGTTGACATGTATGGGTAAATTAACGCTTTCTGTATCTACATATATAAGGAAAACGCAAAATTCTCCCTAGTAAATCAGAAATTACATAAAGTTCGGCAACTTTTCCTCGTCGCCAAGCCATCCTCCACGGCAGGCAGAGGAGGGAGGTCTGGCAATCCCCAGGCTGGGTGTTGCCATACCGCCCACACTTATCATATACCTCTCAAAGGGTGCATATCTCATCATTTTATAAAGAAATGGGCCTCCTCTACTCGCAAAGTTATATTTCAAGTTGAAAAACGCGATTTATAAGCATTTATACGTAAATCTGATAATACTGTTAGCGTTACCGTCAGCTCCGAGGCAGTAGTTATTTAACAACAACTTTAACGTCACACAGCGCGGTAAACGTTTGTAGATCCGCGCGCTGACCCGTGACGTCATCGATTAGTTGCTAGTTAGCTTTGTGAATCTCGATGTTCTCAAAACTACGCACTAAGGGCCCAAAACTACGAACTAAGCCTTTGTGGATCCGGGCCCTGTATAGAAAACTGTATTTCTTGATGTCTCTCCTACAGTCGCTCTTCTTCAATTTCTTACCATTGCCTCTTGTTACACTTCTGTCACGTACCACTAGGTCTTCCCTGTCCAATTTCTCCAATCCCTCTTGTATCCTGTACAATGCTATTCATAGCTGCAGCGTTATCACGATACTTTATCGCTGATAACGAAATCGGGTTATCGGCCATCCGCTACTTACTTATATATATATTTCGGTTTCTTCGTTACTTTTGTAACCAAACTAGCGACAATCGCTACTTTTTTCCGCCTCTCAGAAAAAAAAACTTTGTCTCCTCCCTACTGCACATGCCTGGCCCGGGCGCCTGGTGTTGTATGAAAAAACTTTGGGGTATGAAATATCTTCGGTGAAGAGATTTCATACTTAGATCATCAACATTAAAACACAAGGTTATTTTTTATGTTACACTCAAAAATCAATATATCAAAGAGAAAAATCATTTAACTTTGCCCAAAAAATGATCATTCACTGCCTCAAATTTGATATTCCATACTCGTTTGTGAGCATGCCATGGTATTGAAGGCACCTGGTGTTGTGTTATTTGGTGTCCCATTGTCAAAAGCTAGCGCTTTTGTTTACAAACACTGGTCTCTCGTGAAGTGCGCATGTTCAGACCAGTAAGCGTAGCCCTATACAGTCTCACAAAGCTTTTTAACACATTAAGAGTTGCTGGAAGGCTGAATCAGACATACAGTACCACCATCCTTGCTGTTTCTAGAACGACACTCTGTACATATAAATACAACTCGTACAGAGTGTCGTTCTAGAAACAGCGAGGATGGTGGTAGTGGTACTGTATGTCTGATTCAGCCTTCCAGCAATTCTTAATTATGGTTAAAATGCTTTGTGAGATTGTACAGGTCTATGCTTGCTGGTCTGTGCATGCTCGGTTCACAAGAGACCAGTGTTTGTAAACAAAAGCGCCAGCTTTTGACGGTGGGTACGCCAAATAACACAATACCGGTTCAGGCGCTTCTAGTATTACCATCCATATGTACGTGTCAACGTATGGTTTTGAGGTTTTGTAAGTTTTCTAAAATACAGATACAGGTAACTCTCGATTTACGTGAGTTTGGTTTACACGTTTTTTAAATAACGCGGTGTCCAAAATCCAAATAAATGTTTAATTTACACATTTATTTCACTTATACGCAATATTTTATGGAGTGGCCACCAGATGTCTCACGCAACTGGACTCACACGGCGCCGCGGCCACACAGCTGAGCTCAGTTCTTCGCGTGCGCCACTTGAACAACAATACAGTACCCACGCTGCCACGCTACTCAACAATAGGGGTGGGCAGGTACCGGTATCAGCACTGGTACTAACGGTACCAGCTATACGGTACAGTACCGGTACCAGACTGCTCGGTACCGGTACCCATACTAGCCAGTCGCTCATGGTGTCCCTCCTTTCTTCCTCACACGAGTGAGGCTGAGACTGAGTGCCTGAGTGGATATCTCAGTGATATGGATACTCTCTCTCTCTCTCTCTCTCTCTCTCTCTCTCTCTCTCTCTCTCTCTCTCGGATAGATGGGAGATGCCCTTTAACGTAGACAAGTGCCAGGTCCTTCAAGTTGGAACGAGGAATAAGAAGTTCGAATACGAAATGCGCGGCGTTAAACTCAAAAGCGTTCAATGCGTCAAAGACTTGGGGGTCAAAATCGCGTCAAACCTCAAATTCTCACAGCAATGCATCGATGCAGCAAATGAAGCGAACAGAATGTTGGGCTTCATTAAAAGAAACTTTGTATTCAAGAATAAAGATGTAATACTCCCGCTCTACAACAGTTTAGTCAGACCCCACTTGGAATATGCGGTACAGTTTTGGTCTCCCCACCATGCAAAGGATATTGCTAAATTAGAAGGTGTTCAGCGTCGGGCAACGAAAATGATCCCTTCCTTGCGCAACAAATCCTACGAAGAAAGGCTTTCTACCCTTAACATGTTCTCTCTTGAGAAACGTCGCATCCGAGGAAAACTGATCGAATGTTTTAAAATACTTAATGGTTTCACGAATGTAGACAGATCAACATTGTTTATGATCGATGACACTTTGCGCACGAGGAACAATGGCGTAAAACTCAGATGTAGACAAGTAAATTCAGACTGCACCAAATTTTTCTTCACCAACGTTGTAGTGCGAGAATGGAATAAGCTTCCACCATCAGTGGTCCAGTGTAACACGATTGACTCCTTCAAAAATAAGCTCGACCGTCACTTCCTTCAACTTAATATCAACTAGAGTAGAAATGCAACGTTTTGGAGTTTTCTGATTAATGTAAAATCACTTAGGTTTAAGGACAGACCACCATGTCTGGACCATGGGGTCTGTGTGGTCTGATTTTCTATGTAAATCTATGTAAATCTCTCTCTCTCTCTCCACTGAATGAAGTGAATATTTATTTTTTGATGGAAAACTACCTCTTCTTTGATTTACATCGTTTTTGATTTACGCGACCTCTTCAAGGACACAATACTCGCGTAAATTGAGTTACCTGTAATGAAAATTTGAATTCATGTTTTTTTATTTGAAATATCAATATAGTATCGTTTTCGCCTATCGGACTTATCGCTAGCTAGTATCGGAATTGTGGATTTATATCGGGTATCGGTTATATTTGTGTCTCCAGTTAACAAATATCGGTTATCACCGATAAGGTTTTCCATTATCAGTCATCGGTTATCGGGAATAAGGTTTTCTGTTATTGTGCCCAGCTATGATGCTATTAGGTCCCCTCTCTCTCTTCTGCTCTCCAGTGTTGTTAGTCCCAATTTCTCCAGTCTTTCTTCATAAGTATGTTCTTTCAGAGTTTCCGGTAATTTAGTCGCTGCTCTTTGTATTCTTTCCAACTTTCTAATTTCTTTCTTCAATCTAGATGACCACACTAATGCTGTATATTCCAGTTTTGGACGTATCATCGATGTTATTAGTTTCTTCACCATTTCTTCATCTAAATATGTAAATGCTGCTTTTATGTTTCTAAGAAGATTGTATGTTTCCCCAGTTATCTGGTCTATATGTTTTCCAAAGGATAACTTGTATGTTATGATCACTCCCAGGTCTTTTTCTTCATTTTTTTTCATGATTTTTTCATTACTCAGAGAGTAGTTCCCCGATATTCGTCTACTGCTCTTACCAAACTCCATCACACTACACTTCTCTGTATTAAATGTGTGTGTGTGCGTGTTAGTGTGTGTGTGTGTGTGTGTGTGTGTGTGTGTGTGTTTTTGGGGGGGAAGAGACATGGAATGCAACCTGTGCACACATTTGAATTTATATGAGCAAACTAGCTATATGTGTGAGAATTTGCCATTCGTAAATTTTCAGGAATGTGAACCACTGACACTGAGGATTGTATGTACTCTTATCTTCCACCTCACAATATTTATCAGTATAGGGTGTTTGTAAGTCCTTATTTTTTGGTGGGTGAGGAGTTAGGCATGTAGCTGGACACATTATTTACTTCCAGGGTTGTTAATAAAAATAAAATAAATAAAAAATTGGACATTTTTATTTTTATTTATTAATGAATGTAATTAATTGAACCTCTATATTTTTCCATTAGTTTAAAACACATGTTGAAGTGTTCTTGCATCATATTCCATCATCATAACTAACCTGGTTGATTGTTTGAGCCAGTCCCATGACTGACCAGCCACAGCCAGTCAGCCACGGGCCAGCACCACACCTAGTCTCTTAACAGTCTACCCAGATCATGTCATGTTTAGGACATGTCCTGACTGAAATTGCACAAAGAAAAATGAAACAGCTTCAAATGGAAGTATCAGAAAAGGATGTGGATGATCCATGTATGTATGTGTTGATTCTTTGAAATTATAGGGGTATAATTTCAAATATTTCGTTTAACGGCACTTCTTATTTTTTGGTGTTTTTTTGTTCCTTATAATAGCCTTTCTTTAGTTCATTGAGTGTTTGGAGGGGCCCAAGACTACCCACATGCTGTCCTGATGATTGCCTATCAACCCGGACTCCAGCAAAACTCTCTGAAGGGGATTATGTGATGTTGTGGAGGGGAGGAAGATTTGCCAAGCAAGATGGCAGCACTATAAAACACTTGTCTGCACCACTAATTGGCTGGGGATAACCACCAGCTCTATCAAAAAAGGTTTATTGGAACTATAGGGAAAAAAAAAAAAAAAAGTGTGTGTGTGGGGGGGGGGCGGGGGGGGGTAAAGATGAGGGCATACACTATAGCTGAGCATGGCCGCAGTGCTCGTCTCCGTGGCATTGGCCCTTGAGCCTGTGGTGGGAAGAATCCATCACCCCGGGACAGGGTCAGTGCGATATCCGGGTTGCCAGAGTTTACCTTCCCCAGGTTTCCCCAGGTACCCATTTATCAACCAGCCAGCATGCTCATCCAGCCAACATGCTGGATGAGCTGCAGGCTGACTGCCCAGGCCGGGATTTGAACCTGAGCCCACAGATTCGTAGCTAGGCATGCTAAATACTAGACCATGGAGACCAAAAAAAAAAAAAAAAATAAAATAAATAAATAAATAAATAAATAAAAAATAATAATAATAAAAAAACCTGTCCCCATTTTAGAGGATCTGGGTGACCCGGAGAGACCCCACTGCAGAGCAGGGTTGGGCAGATCACTTTCGACCCAAGACCCAGACCAGGACCAAGACTATCGCCGCCGCCGCCATTTGCATGCCTTATTTCCCATATTTGGGTATTTTTTGCTACAACCACTGCATCCAGGTGGTGCCTGGTGATCCGAAATTGTAGGTACTGTATGCCAGTTACATATTTACCCATAGATATGTGCCGCAAACCATGAATAATAAGTTAAAAGTGGTGCAGTGAGCGGGGCGTTGAAATTTTAATTTCGGGCCCAGCAAGTGGCCTGTAGTGGCTTTCAAAGATAACAGTTGGATGAATAAATGTGTGGAGAGCCATATATGTATGGCGGGGCAAGGGTTTTGTGGCCGGGCGAGGGAGGGGAGTGAAACGCGACGGCTGTGTTTTATACAGAATAGCACCCACCCGGGTGTCACATTGGCGCTGTGTCCAGGGGTAATGGGCTCCCTCCCACCACAGGCTCAAGGGCCAATGCGACGGAGATGAGCACCGAGGCCACGCGCTGCTATAGCATATGCCCCCAACTTTACCTTTACCTTACAGTGACTGACGTATTTATTGCCGATACATGTTGATTTATTATTTATCATTACCTACCCAGTTAATTTTCATCATCATTGGTAACCCCCATTTAGGCATAATGTAAAGATGAATCGTTTGTTTCAGTGAGTTTGTGTTATTTGGGTCACTGATATCACAAAAAGGCAAAACTTAAGAATAACCACTCCAAACCAATATTCGTATTAATTTAGCACGTGAAAGAATTATTATTATAATGCATTTTCGTATACGTTTTACCTTGGGGAGGGGCCAGGGGGGCAAGCCTCTTTAATTATTGAGTTAGGTGGCTCGGATTTTCTAAGTCCATTGTTATTGTTTCACAACCGCCTCTATACACAGACTGAGCCTCATACCTGCCTTGCAGTGCACCCTACAAACTCGTTCCTAAGTCAGTGCCCGCAGGTCGTAAAGTTCAGTTGGAGTAGTTTAAATATATTTGACATGTGGCGTGGCCCGTCAAAACTTACGCGCAGCGGGACGGATTGGGAGGGCGGGGGAGGGGGGGGGGGGGCAGTATGCCCACCATCTGATGACACGCCTGACACTCGTCAACAGATTGAATGCTAGGTCATATTGGAATAGATTATAAGAGTATGCGTTAGGGACTTTCTTTACTTTCGAGACTTGGGAATTTTTCCTGATTTAGGGATTTTTCAAGGGAAATTATGGAAGGCCATTTTTCAGTGATATGGGCTCCCCCCCCAATACCCCGGTTCCCCACAGGTCCCCAGGTTTGTCTTGGGGGGTAGGGGGGGCTGGGGTGGTGGAGGGGGTGGAGTGGTAATTCTTAAGATTTACCGTGGGTCTCCCGTCACGCTGGTCGCGGGTTCAAGATAAGTACAAGATAACTAATAATGCGGCTATAGGTCCAAATAGGTTGTTTCCTAAATGACGAGTTTTGTTTAAAATTATATTCCATCATATTTTTGTTGCCGAGGTATAATTTGAAGGCATGAATAGTATTCCAATTGTTGTAGAAAGTATCCAATTTGGATTATCAATATACAGTCATCTATCAAAGGTGGCATATGCTGGGGGGTGTATCGCCTCACCCACCCTACAGCGCCAAGTCCGAGGGTCCCTCCGGACAAGTCTCCATGCAGGGCCCCCTTTCATCCTGAGTACCTCCTGGCAGGATTTATCAACTTGCTCAAGTCACAAACTTTGTTGGTGTCATTATAAGTTTCTTCTAATCTTAGAGTGAGTCAAAACTGTAAAGTTAACATGTACCCAGTTATGATAATCATTATTAATAGTTTCATGTGTTTTTTTAATTTTGAGTCTCAATGTGTTCCATGAATGTCCCCAATCACACCTGGGAACCCAGCAATGTCTTGAAATTCAGTTTCTTTCTTGATTAATCTGTGTTATAAGAAAAAAAAAATTGTACCTGTTGTTAATTGTGCTCAATGTTTTTATTAGTTAAATAAATGCATTTGTACAGTTGTTTTGCTTTATTTTCTTATGCCGGAGGATAGAATTGATCTTGATTTTCATGACCCTATTTGTGCTGAGTGAATGAGGGAGTTATAGTTCAGCAGTGTTATCATTAGGTAAAGTTGGAGGCATTTGATAAGCTGTGTGTTGTCTTGATCTTGACAGGTAATGCACAGGGCACCAGTACAGGTGCATAACACGGATATTTGTGTTGGCTGCTGGGGAACTGGGGTGCCGAGTGTGTAGGGAAGGGAAGTGAATAGGTGTACTACTAGTTAGTCTTGGTGTGTTGTGACAAGTGAGTGTCTATTTGTTTTCTGAGTGAGTCTATTGTACCGCAGTCTAAAGTCTGTAGGGGGAGGCTGTTCCAGTCACGTGTGGTGCGTGGAAAGTATGAGTCTGTACATGCGTCAGTGTTAGTGTGATATGTTTGGTACTTTTGGCTGAGTGTGTTACAAGTACGCTGATTGTTTGTGTCCTGTAAGTATGTGTGTGGGTCAATGTCAAAGTAAGTGTATATGATCTTGAACAGAATTTTAAGTGTGTGCTTGTCTGCACATGTGAAGAGGTTACATATTAATTAATCTGTTGTTTGATCTCTGTTGTGATGCCTGGTGTTCAAGTTCATTGTTTATAATGAACCGAGCCACCTTGGTGTTGATTAGTGCTAACTTATAAATGTTTGTGTGTGTGTAAGGATCTCACACCGTGGAGCTGCATGCTAGTGTTGGTCTCACAAGTGTGTTGTTCATCAGCGCTTATTTGTCTCTGGCCCTTAAGGCTGCGTCAAGTGAGAACCTATTACTCTGGGACACAGGCAAGTATCTAATGTCTAAGTTAAAAGAGTTTGCTTTCCCGGAAAACCCATTTATCCATCAGCCTGATAGGGAAGATGAACAGGTGGTGTGCCATCTGCCTAGGCTGGGCCAATGAATTTTAGAGTAAAAGAGTCGACATTAAGATGGTACAGCAAGACAGAGAAGCTAGAGGGAGTAGACTGGCATGTAGGAGACTGGGGGAGCAAGCTGATGGTTAAAGCAAGAACGAGAACCCCGCAGCTAAATGGCAGGAACTGAATGTATCTCACGGTACTTCTCATCTAATCATGGTTAATCTCTCAAATTCTATGCATTTTGAACCCCATATATATGCCTCGCAAATTGATAGAATCGGTGCTAGCGATTTTTGAAAAGTTAGTGAGTTTTTTGCGGCCGCCTCGGGGCGTCACTGGGAGGACTGGGATTTTTTTTTAGAACACGCACCCTTACCTAATACTATACCCGGCCCAAACCTTCACAAAAGCCTTTGGGTATAGGTGCGTGTTTTAAAAAAAAAATAACCACGCGTGGTGGACCTGGTCTCACATGCGTGGGCTACTGGCTAACTAAGCGTACCAAAGCTAACCTAGCTTTACACCGCTAACCAGATCGTTGGCAACGCTGCTCACATCGCAATGGCGTCGCCATGTAAACACATCGCGCGTATGTATAATATGCCTTTTCACTACCTTTACCACTTTTTCATTACTTTTATGTTTTTCCGCCTTCATATTATGGTTAAGGGACATGTATTTCGTCCCTTAAGTACAAAATGGAGGCGTAATATCGTATTTTGGAGGGGGGGGGGGTAACAAAGTATCCCAGTCCCCCCCGTGACGCCCCGAGGCGGCCGCAAAAAACTCACTAACTTTTCAAAAATCGCTAGCAGCGATTCTATCAATTTGCGAGGCATATATATGGGGTTCAAAATTGCATAGAATTATGAGATCTAACCCATGGTTAGGGTGAGAAGTACCGCAGTGAGATGGGCAACTCTCTGGACATTTACCGGAACTGGGACGGGGGAAACCAGAACTGTAGCTGTAGGACAGGGGAGAAAGAATCAGTGGAACACCTAATAGTAGAATGCAGCAACTATGAGAGGGGGGTTATTAGTAGCACCAGAGAGGAGTGGGCTAAAAGGCTAGAGGAGGACAACGGGGCAATCGCACGGTACGTGTTGGGGCTGTATGGAGATGCAGTGCTGGGAAAAAAAAGGGCACAAATGCTTGAATAAGTGCACGGATAAGCAATGTCAGAAAGTTATTCTAGCAGCAAACTGAAAAGTAAAGTGCGATAGTGTATTGCAGTGAAGAAAAATTAAGCTACACAGCACAATTGAAAGGAAAAGTGTGTGAATAAACAGAAGAGACGCCCGAGAGGAGGAGGACCAAAGGAGCGACACAGGTCATAATAAGAAGAAGAAGAATGTTTGTTTACATATCCGCCTAAATGCGTTCCATTTACGGCGCGAAAACCCAGACCTGGGTCTGGGTTTAAAGGCGAACCTGGTTCCGGGTTTTGTGTCAAATGGAAGACGCTATAAAAATGCGTTCCATTTACGGCGCGAAAACCCGGACCTGGGTCTGGGTTTATCCCCGAACCTGGGTCCGGGTTTTGTGCCAAATGGAAGATACTACTAGTATAAAGGGCTACAACGCACCAGGGTTTTGTTTACCTCTCGACACGGCCAGAGCGCCCGGCCCACGTGTTCAGGGCGGGGCTTAGTGACGTCAATGCATAGACTGCCAAACTAGACAAAAAACGGCAAAGTGTCTGTAGTTTGTCAAAATCGCTCTCGACAGGGTTTACGTTTCGAGCTCTAGCGACGAAACTACTGGGAGTAGGGAAATGTTATGCACCCTATTGGAAAGCACATTGGCAGGGCTAAACCATTTGTTAAATAATATTTTTGAAATTCTCAAAAAATGAGTGGGTTTTAAGGTTGGGAACTCAAAAAACTTTTTTTTCAGTCGTTTTTTGCGTATTTCTTCGATTTTTGACCCTTTTGATTAGGTTTTCAAGCCCGGTCGCTAATTACAAAAATATAGCACTTTCATTTTGCAGTTGATTGATACCAATAACATTTCTGTAGCCCTAGACATAAGGGAGTTATGGCGATTCGCACCAAAGCGGTTGATATTCCAAAATTCGCGGCTTAATGACAAGGCTGGGGCAAGTGTCCGTTCCATAGTATAGGGTTCACTGTATATATATATATATATATATATATATATATATATATATATATATATATATATTTATATATATATATATATATATATATATATATATATATATATATATATATATATATAATGTGTGTGTGTGTGTGTGTGTAATAATAATAATAATAATAATAATAATAATAATAATAATAATAATAATAATAATAATAATAAACGGTTTATTGTTAGAACCAGGCACCCCTAGAGCTGAAAATATACATCAGCGGACGATTTAATGAAATGAATGAGACAAATGAACAAAATAATATGATTGATAATAAAATGAAAATAGAAATAACAATAATAACTCTAATAATAATAAAGATAATAATAATAATAATAATAATAATAATAATAATAATAATAATAATAATAATAATAGTAATATTAATAATAATAATAATAATAATAATAATAATAATAATAATAAAATAATAATAGTAATGATAATAATAATAATAATAATAATAATAATAATAATAATAATAATAATAATAATAATAATCATGATCATAATAATAATAATAATAATAATAATAATAATAATAATAATAATAATAATAATGATAATAATAACAATAATAATAATAAGTGCTAATGATTTTTTTACAAAATATACAAATAGTGTTGTTCTCAGTTTGCATTATTTATAAACTTGACCATTACGGGCACTGCGCTATTCTTATAGCGGTCAGTCCGTGCCCGAATCGGAGCAAGAATGTTATAGTGTCTCACTGTGTGCTGAGGGCGGTTCACTGCGGGTGGGAGGATGTGTCTGTGTCTGGGCTGGTTGAGAAGCTTGGTTGCGAACTGGTGTAGTAGGGTCTCGTGACGGTGTTGTAGGCTGGTGAGATGGAGGTAGTCGAGGGCGTCCTGGTAGCTGGTGTAGTGAGGGCCCAGGATGATTTTGCAGGCTTGCTTCTGGACTCGTTCAAGTTGGCGGCGCTGCGTGATATTGATGGAGGCAAGATCAACAGAATATAACCTGTTCTATAGAGGATGATTGCGTCGAGTAAGAATATGTCCAGAAATACTTGGATAAGAAGGTTCATTACACACACACACACACACACACACATACATACAGTCAGCGCCTAAAGTGATGGCGCAAAACACCCAGCGCCATCAATTTGGGCGCGGAACAAACCACCCTCTAAAAACAAGGATCAAATCCGCCGATTTTGTTGGCGCGGAGATGATGGGTTCAGGCAAGTGACCTTGAGGCCCTCACTATGTGTTGCTGTCTAAGTGTGAGGCGTTACCTTATACGGACTGCATGTGTCTGAGTGTCTATGTTGCACAGCGTGTTTTTTGTTGCAAAGTGTACTTTGCTTTCCTGTCTTGTGCTTGACAATGGGACCTAAGAAAGAGCTGAGAAAATAACAAATTTCTTCTATATGTTCCCTGAGCCTAGGGGGAAAAGGAAATAAAGAAATAGCTGCCATCAAGGGTGTGGCACTTCGTAGTATGCAGTGTTGAAAAAAAAAAATGTAGGGACGCGGGACATGCTGTCTCGCCGCCACTTAAGAAGAAAAGGACAGGGAGGCCTCGTGTCACTTCTACGATGACCCTGAAGGTGCTGAAGCGTCAGGTGGACAATGAGACTCTCATCAGTCCAAAAGAACTGAAGGAAAAGAACCCAAGGCTCCTTCAGGACGTCTCAGTGCGAACTATTCAGAAATGCCTTCATCACGACCTTAAATTCCAGTATCGTGCACCACGAAGGAAGCCCATTTTAACAGCAGTACAAAAAAGAAAATACTCTTGTTTTGCCGTAAATATTTAGCCTGGGATTCAGAGAAGTAGAAAACAGTTCTGTGGTCAGATGAGGCAGCTTTTACAGTGACTGGCAACAGACGAGGGAAAGTGAGGTTACGTCCTGGCTCAGATCCTTATCTCCCTAAGTACACTGAGGGAACTGTAAAACACCCAAGCAGTGTGATGGTATGGGGAGCATTTGGGTATTATGGCACTGGGACTTTAGTAGTGCTGCCAAAAAACCTCACTGTCAACAAAGAATGTTATCTTGAGCTTCTTGCTGACAATCTGGAGGACTGTTTCACAAAATGCAAAAGTGAAATAATCATGCAAGACAGTGCACCGGCTCACACCGCCAAATTGATCACAAATTGGTTTGAGTGGGTCGACATTGAATACATTAAAGACTGGCCAGGTAACATTCCCGATTTCAACCCAATCGAGAACACCTGGAGCTTTATTAAGCGCTGACTACGAGGCCGTGACACCTCCACAGTGGATAAGCTGATCATCCACATTCAGGAGATCTGGGAAACCTGGAACCTTCCTTCCTCCAAAACCTGGCTTTGTCGGTTCCAAAACGTCTTCAGAGTTGCCTCAAGAGGAAAGGCAACCCAACAAAGTATTAGAGGTGACAATAGTACTGTATAAACATTTTTCTTATCCATTTTACATGCGTTCAGAAGCAAAAAACATGACGCGCCATCACTTTGGGCGTTGACTATATATATATATATATATATATATATATATATATATATATATATATATATAGATATATATATATATATATATATATATATAGATATATATATATATATACGGGGGGATCAAAAAGTTCGCGGAATTTTTCAGAAAATAATTTATTATTAAAAAAAATATGATTTATCTTCAATTTATTTTTCAACATAGTTGCCATCCAGGTCAAGACATTTTTCAAGGCGATGCTTCCAGCTTCGTAAGCCGTCTCTAAAGAACGTCGAAGGCCTTGTTCGAAGCCATGTGTTGGCAGTGTTTTTAGCTTCTTCTACATCACTAAAATGAGTTCCTTTTAGCATTTCTTTGAGTTTTGGAAAAAGGAAGAAGTCTGATGGGGCTAAATCTGGACTATAAGGCGGGTGAGGAAGCACTTCCCATCGTAATTCTCGAAGAACTTCTTTTGCAACCCGCGCAGAATGCGCTGGTGCATTGTCATGGTGAAACAAGATCCCACCATGAAGTTTCCCATTACGCTTTCTGACTAATGCCTCTTTCAGCTTCCTTAAAACATTTGCATAGTAGGCTCCTGTCACAGTTCTTTGACCTTCAAGATAATCTATTAATATCACCCCATCTGAATCCCAGAAAATGGTGGCCATCACCTTTTGAGCTGACTTTTGAGATTTGAACTTGATTGGTCCCGATGATCCACGTGGAAGCCACTGTTTTGACTGCTCTTTGGATTCAGGATCATACTGGTAGATCCAGGTTTCATCTCCGGTGATTATTCTGGAGAGGAAATGCTCTTCATTAACTTCAATTTTGTTCAATATTGCTAAAGACAGATCACTCCGAAGAATCAGCTGATCAGGGCGCAACGCTTTTGGTACCTATCGCGCTGAAAGCTTGCTAAGTTCCAAATTATCGTGCAGAATTGAATTTGCTGAACCATATGAAATGTCTATGGACTTGGCTAACTGAATAACTGTTATTCTTCGATCCTCTTCAAGAAAATTTTGAGCAGCCTCAATATTTTGGTCATTTTTTGATGTTCCCGGTCTTCCACTGCGATGGTCGTCTTCAAGATCGTCTCTCCCTTCTTTGAATCGCTGAATCCACTTGTAGACTGCAGTCTTCTTTGGAGAAGTAGTACCATAAACTTTTTCCAAAGCCTCCATAATCTGTGTCCCTTTCCATTCAAGTTTCACCAGGAATTTGATATTCGATCTTATCTCAAAAAAACTATTTTCCATGGTTTCAAAAGGAGCCTTTTTTAAGGAGGGTCTGTGCTCTACAATAGTCTGCGCAGAATTGATTGCAAGTGACTAATAGCAAGGTACACACTCAATTATATGTTCTGACATGTTTAATCTTGTTTTAGCCTAATTTTTTTCTTGCTACGATAAAATTCCGCGAACTTTTTGACCTCCCCTCTCTCTCTCTCTCTCTCTCTCTCTCTCTCTCTCTCTCTATATATATATATATATATATATATATATATATATATATATATATATATATATATATATATATATATATAGAGAGAGAGAGAGAGAGAGAGAGAGAGAGAGAGAGAGAGAGAGAGAGAGAGAGAGAGAGAGAGAGAGAGAGAGTGTGAGTGTGAGAGTGAGTGTGAGAGTGTGAGTGTGAGAGTGTGTTAGTGTGAGTGTGAGTGAGTGAGTGAGTGTGAGTGAGTGACTGTGAGTGAGTGACTGTGAGTGTGAGAGTGTGAGTGTGATAGTATGAGTGTGAGTGAGTGAGTGTCAGAGTGTGAGTGTGAAAGTGTGAGTGTGAGAGTGTGAGCGTGAGTGTAAGTGTGAGTGTGTGAGTGTGTGTGAGTGTGTGTGTTTGAGAGTGTGAGTGAGTGAGTGTGAGTGAGTGAGTGAGTGAGTGTGTGCGTGTGTAAGTGTGAGTGTGCTTGTGAGAGAGTATGAGAGTGAGTGAGTGAGAGTGACACACACACACACACACACACACACACACACACGAAAACTGAAAATGTTTCAGTGTCCCATGAAATATCTATCGTTTTCCTTATTATTCTCCGCCAGCTCTCTATCATACTGCAGATGACGCCAAAACCTGCGCGTAAAAAGACCTGGTCTATTCTTTTGATCTTGGATGGAGGAAGACCACGCTGGGGACGCGTATGTAAGTTTGGGGAGGATGAACGAGGAGTACACGCTCGCCAGCGCACACTCAGGGGTCCCCAGCGTTTTAAGTCTCCTCAGCAGGTACAACTTGTAGGTGGTAGATCTGGTGACCTGGGAGACGTGCTCCTTCCATGTGAGCTTGCTGTGTATGTGTGTGTGTGTGTGTGTATATATATATATATATATATATATATATATATATATATATATATATATATATATATATATATATATATATATATATATATATATATATATATATATATATATATATATATATATATATATATATATATATATATATATATATATATATATATATATATATATATATATATATATATATGTGTGTGTGTGTGTATATATATATATATATATATTTATATATATATATATATATATATTTATATTTATTTATATTTTTTTTTTTTTTACGTCGTTGCCTGTTGCGCCGGTAGGAATCTTCCTGGTGGGGCCTGATGGTCGGCCCAAGGCTTCTTCCAGGTGGGGCATGATGGTCGGCCCAGCCCGTTCTGGCGCAGGCGAGTGTTTATAGTGGCGCCATCTTGCATTGGCTCATGCTGCCCCCCCGGAACTCGTTTTTGATTCGCTTGGACGGCGAATTTCTATGCCCGCTCTGGCCTCAATCCTCAGAAGGCTTATGGACCTGATGGAGTGCCTCCTATTGTCCTTAAAAACTGTGCTTCCGTGCTGACACCCTGCCTGGTCAAACCCTTTCGCCTCTGCCTGTCAACAGCTACCTTTCCTTCCTGCTGGAAGTATGCCTTCATATAGCCTGTGCCTAAGAAGGGTGACCGTTCCAATCCCTCAAACTACCGTCCTATAGCATTGCTTTCTTGTCTTTCTAAAGCTTTTGAATCTATCCTTAAACGGAAGATTCAAAAGCACCTTTTCACTTCTGACCTTCTATCTGATCGCCAGTATGGGTTTCGCAAGGGGCGTTCTACTGGTGATTTCCTTGCCTTCCTAACTGATTCTTGGTCATCCTCTCTTAGCCGTTTCGGTGAAACCTTTGCTATTGCGCTGGACATATCAAAGGCCTTTGATAGGGTATGGCACAAATCTTTGATTTCCAAACTACCCTCCTACGGTTTCTATCCTTCTCTCTGTGCCTTTATCTCCAGTTTCCTCTCTGACCGTTCTATTTCTGCTGTGGTAGACGGTCATTGTTCTTGGCCTAAACCTATTAATAGTGGTGTTCAGCAGGGTTCTGTCCTATCTCCCTCTCTCTTTCTGTTGTTCATTGATGATCTTCTTTCCAAAACAAACAGTCCTTTTCTTTCTTACGCCGATGACTCTACTCTGCATTACTCAACTTCTTTTAATAGAAGACCCACCCAACAGGAACTAAATGATTCCAGGCTGGAGGCGGCAGAACGCTTAGCCTCAGATCTTACTATTATTTCCGATTGGGGCAAGACGAACTTGGTGTCCTTCAACGCCTCAAAAACATAGCTTCTCCACCTATCCACTCGACACAATCTTCCAAACAACTATCCCCTATTCTTTGACAACACTCAGCTATCACCTTCTTCAACATTAAACATCCTCGGTCTATCCTTAACTCAAACTCTCAACTGGAAACTTCATATCTCTTCTCTTACTAAATCAGCTCCCTCGAGGTTGGGCGTTTTGTACCGTCTCCGCCAGTTCTTCTCCCCCGCACAGTTGCTATCCATTTACAGGGGCCTTGTCCGCCCTCGTATGGAGTATGCATCTTACGTGTGGGAGGGCTCCACTCACACAGCTCTTCTGGACAGAGTGGGGTCTAAGGCTCTTCGTCTCATCAGCTCTCCTCCTCTTACTAATAGTCTTCTACCTCTTAAATTTCGCCGGCATGTTGGCTCTCTTTCTATCTTCTGTCTGAGGCGATGCTTCTGGCATTTTGCTTCAGCTCGGTGGGACGACCTGAGGATGTACATTTCCGATTTCCTGTGGAATGATTACTGCTTCCAAGCCTTCCAGGAGAGAGACCCCTCTGTGTGTGCCCAGCGCATCACAGAGGTGATTGTCTTTGGAATGGAGGCATACATTCCACGTACTTTATCTACTCATGCTAAAAAGCCTTGGTTTAATCACGCTTGTTCTCGTGCTATCAAAGATAGAGAGGCAGCTCACAAAAGGTACTAGAACCTTCGAACTCCCGCTAACCATGATCTTAACATTTCCGCCCGGAATCGTGCCAAATCTATTCTTCGACTGCCAAAAACTCCTTTATCCATAGTAAATGTCAACACCTTGCTTTCTCTAATTTTTCCAAAGATTTCTGGCACATAGCCAAAAATATCTCCATCAATTTCACTTCTTCCTCTTTCCCTCTTCTCCTTAACCCTGACGACAGCGCCGCCGTCTCATTTATCTCTAAGGCTGAACTCTTCGCTCAAAATTTCTGTAACAACTCCACTCTGGATGATTCTAGGCATATTCCTCCTACTCATCCCCCCTCTGACTCCTTCATGCCTGTTATTAAGATTCTTAAGAATGATGTTTTCTATGCCCTCTCTGGCCCCAACTCTCAGAAGGCTTATAGACCTGATGGAGTGCCTCCTATTGTCCTTAAGGTGGGTTTACATTTACGACTTTTCGTGTGGCGATGTGCTTACGACCTCAAATCGGCACAAATCGTAGGGATTTGTGCCGAAATATCCGTTTTTATGTGCGATGTGTGACGATCATGGGATGACGTCGTAACTTGTGTGGCGACCTTATACCGAGACGTTACGACTTTTGTAGCGACGTCTGACGACTTCATGTGGCGACAGTCAGACTTCATGTGGCGACGTCGGTTTGGAAGTGTGACGACGTCGCCACATTTTTACGACATCATTGCGACGCTGTGACGACCATGTGACGACTACTACGACTTTTTCGACCTAGGTGACGACTTATGTGACGACCTCGGAATATTTCGGGAGGGACTTCCTTCAGTAGTATATATATGGGGTCTTTGCCCTTTGCAAATCACAATCCTCCTGACCTCACAAGAAGATGGACGAGAACAACAAGTACCTGGCTGGCTTCCTCCTTGCAATTGCTGCCCTGTTGCTGCTGCAGCGTCTCGTGCGCCGCCCCCGTCAAGCACCTCCTAGACGAAGAAGAAGACATAGAGCACTGTGGGCCCGGCAATGGCTTCTAAGAAGAGAACTGTATGGCGACTACGACAATCTGCTTTGGGAACTCCACAGAGAAGATCGAAAAGGCTTCAAGACGTTCATAAGAATAACAGCGACCTTCTTCGAGGAGATGGTAGAGAGGATCACACCAGCGGTCATCAAGCAGGACACAAAATTTCGAAAGCCTCTTCCAGTCGTAAATGTAAACCCACCTTAAGGTGGGTTTACATTTACGACTTTTCGTGTGGCGACCATGTACAGACTATGTGACGACGTGATGTCGGCAGAAATCGGCACAAGTAGGCAGAGATAGGCAGGGGGTCTGTGGGAGGTCTGTAGAATCGTCACAAATTCTGTTTGGAAGTCGTAGGTCGGCACAAGTTTTCAGAAAATTTTGAAAACTTGGTGCGACTTGCGAGCGACTGACGATGTCGTCACTAGTCGTTACACAATGTCGTAACAAGTCTGCAGGACATCGCAAAAATCGGCAGACATCGTCAGAAAGTCGGCACAGTCGTAACACTTACGAAATGTGACGACGTTATGACGAGCATGTGACGATGTGACGACTTCTGTGGCGACGTGATGTTACGACGTGTGACGAGATGTGGCGATTTGTGGCGACTTTGTCAAAAATTTTTGCGACCTTGTGTGGCGACGTGACGAGGTGTGTGACGACGTCTCCGATCGCATTACGACCATGTGGCGACCATGTGGCGACCATGTGACGATGAGGTGGGGACCCCGCCTTGACTTGCGATCACCCAGACCGAGGGCTGCCATGTATATATAAGGCGCTACGAAGAACACTTGCCATTCATTCTTCCACTGACCACCAGGCTTGTATGCGTCTATCAAGGCTTGGCAGACGAGAGGTACAAACAGGGAGATGGCACTCGTAGAAGTGCGGAAACTGAAGCCAAGGCTGGTGTACGAGTTGCCGGTTGCCAGGAACCTCAGTGTCACAGCTAATTTGAGTCCAACTGGAAGAGGCTTTCGAAATTTTGTGTCCTGCTTGATGACCGCTGGTGTGATCCTCTCTACCATCTCCTCGAAGAAGGTCGCTGTTATTCTTATGAACGTCTTGAAGCCTTTTCGATCTTCTCTGTGGAGTTCCCAAAGCAGATTGTCGTAGTCGCCATACAGTTCTCTTCTTAGAAGCCATTGCCGGGCCCACAGTGCTCTATGTCTTCTTCTTCGTCTAGGAGGTGCTTGACGGGGGCGGCGCACGAGACGCTGCAGCAGCAACAGGGCAGCAATTGCAAGGAGGAAGCCAGCCAGGTACTTGTTGTTCTCGTCCATCTTCTTGTGAGGTCAGGAGGATTGTGATTTGCAAAGGGCAAAGACCCCATATATATACTACTGAAGGAAGTCCCTCCCGAAATATTCCGAGGTCGTCACATAAGTCGTCACCTAGGTCGAAAAAGTCGTAGTAGTCGTCACATGGTCGTCACAGCGTCGCAATGATGTCGTAAAAATGTGGCGACGTCGTCACACTTCCAAACCGACGTCGCCACATGAAGTCTGACTGTCGCCACATGAAGTCGTCAGACGTCGCTACAAAAGTCGTAACGTCTCGGTATAAGGTCGCCACACAAGTTACGACGTCATCCCATGATCGTCACACATCGCACATAAAAACGGATATTTCGGCACAAATCCCTACGATTTGTGCCGATTTGAGGTCGTAAGCACATCGCCACACGAAAAGTCGTAAATGTAAACCCACCTTAAGGACAATAGGAGGCACTCCATCAGGTCTATAAGCCTTCTGAGAGTTGGGGCCAGAGAGGGCATAGAAAACATCATTCTTAAGAATCTTAATAACAGGCATGAAGGAGTCAGAGGGGGGATGAGTAGGAGGAATATGCCTAGAATCATCCAGAGTGGAGTTGTTACATCGCCACACGAAAAGTCGTAAATGTAAACCCACCTTTAAAAACTGTGCTTCCGTGCTGACACCCTGCCTGGTCAAACTCTTTTGTCTCTGCCATTCCTTCCTGCTGGAAGTACGCCTTCGTACAGCCTGTGCCTAAGAAAGGTGACCGTTCCAACCCTCAAACTACCGCCCTATAGCTTTACTTTCCTGTCCATCTAAAGCTTTTGAATCAATCCTTAACCGGAAGATTCAAAAGTACCTTTCCACTTCTAACCTTCTATCTGATCGCCAGTATGGGTTCCGCAAGGGGCGTTCTACTGGCGATCTTCTTGCTCTCTTAACTGATTTTTGGTCATCCTCTCTTAACCGTTTCGGTGAAACTTTCTCAGTTGCGCTAGACATATCGAAAGCCTTCGATAGAGTCTGGCACAAGTCTTTGCTTTCTAAACTGCACTCTTTTGAATTCTATCCCTCTCTCTGTTCCTTTATCTCCAGTTTCCTTTCCAGCCGTTCTATCTCTGCTGTGGCAGACGGTCACTGTTCTTCCCCTAAACTTATCAACAGTGGTGTTCCACAGGACTCTGTCCTATCATCCACTCTCTTCCTATTATTCATCAATCATCTTCTTTCCACAACAAACTATCCTATCCATTCATACGCTTATTACTCCACTCTGCATTATTCAACTTCTTTCAACAGAAGACCCTCTCAACAGGAAATACATGACTCCAGGCTGGAGGCTGCAGAACGCTTAACCTCAGACCCTACTATCATATGCGATTGCGGTAAAAGGAACCTTGTGTCCTTCAATGCCTCAAAAACTCAATTTCTCCACCTATCAACCCGACACAATCTTCCAAACACCTATCTCCTATTCTTAGACAACATTTAGCTGTCACCATCATCAACACTAAACATCCTTGGTCTATTGTTAGCCGCTTTTTGTTAGCTGTTTTTAAGTGTTTTTGTTTAAGGCGCGAACTGTTATCTCACTTTAGGTCCGGTGTACCGTTCCTGCTTTCTCCAGTTGATTGAAGTGGTTGAAATAACACAATAGCCTTTACTTAAGTGAGGTGTATTATGTGTTCCGAGCGAAGCCGTTAAGTTCACTTTGAGTTCACTTAATTTACTCTCTCTCTCTCTGGTTGATTTAAACAGTTATTTTGGGGGTTTTAACTATATTAACAGTCTTACAGAATAGTTACAGGTTTTGTGGAGGAGTCGTACGCACACCCCGAGCAGTCGTCTGCTCTCGCCCGTCTCCCGCTGTAATCTGCCGGCTTCTCGCCGCTGCAGGAACAATCCGGTGCAGCAGGCTTGTTGAATCAGCACCGTTCCCACGGCAAGGAGCACCTCCTAAGCACAACCTAGCAGCGACGTGTTAATAAACATCCTGCGGTGCGGCTGTGCCATGGCGTTGCGACATACATTCACACATTCACATGTACATTATAATATACACATTACATCGCTCGGTCACTTAAAAAGTCGCGACCTCGCGGCTCACCCGATCTTTAAAATCAGTGTACACCTACCCATGTTACAGTCGCACAATGTGTACTAGTTAAACGAGGTCCTGTTATGGTTGCATTAAAAAAAATATATACAAGTCAGAGCCCGCCTAACGATACAACATCGGGAAATGCCAATGATAATAAAAATAATCATGGAAGTAACAAGAAATGGGCAAAGTACATACAGGGCGAGGTAAACAGGGCTAGAGTCGTGGACATGGAAGCTCAGTACTATTCCGAGAAAACAAAATAATAGCTCGAATAGTTATTTACATGATACATCCTAGAAAAATAAATTGACTAAATTGTCATTAGGATACATGGTAATGGAGCTATTTGGAACAGTAAAAAGAAAAAGGAAAAATCCTTGAAGAAGATTTGATACAAACTGAACCTTCGAGTCACAATGCGTACGAACTCAGCGCGGTGGGGCAACCCTTGCCTGAAGAAGGTTGTACAAAGTCAGAGCCCGCTTAACAAGGCAGAACAGGGGGATGACAATGACGATAAAAATAACCACCGGAATAATTATCGATGGGTAATGTACATATGGGGCAAGGTAAACCGGTAGTGAGTCATGGACAGCTGATTCCAATTCCGAGAAATTTGAAAAGGTTAGCTCGGAAAGGCTCGGAAAGGGACTCCCCTTCTGGCTGCCGACCCGAGAGGTGTCTTGATAACTCCTCGAACCTCTTTCTTCTCAATTTCTGCAACATTCGCGGTCTTCGCTCTAATTTTCATTCTGTGGAACATCATCTCTCCTCCTCTAAACCTCACCTTCTCTTCCTTACCGAAACACAGGTTTCTGAGGCTACTGACAGCAACCTCTACTCTGTTCCCTCCTACTATCTCTATCCTAAATTTCAATCGAAAGCTGGATGTTGCGCCTACGTGCGCAACGACATCACTTGCTCTCGTGCCCACAACCTTGACTCTTCTGAATTTTCCACCATCTGGCTAAGACTTCATTGTCATTCTATTACTAAATACATCTGTGCTGTTTATCTCTCACCTAACTCTACCAACTATGTATAATTCTTTGACTATTTGAATTCTAAAGTGGAGCACATCTTGACCCACTCTCCCTTCGCTGAAATCTCCATCCTAGGAGATTTCAATGTTCACCACCAGCTTTGGCTTTCATCCTCTTTCACTGACCATCCTGGTGAACAAGCCTACAACTTTGCTATCCTCAACGACCTAGAGCAGTTGGTCCAGCACCCTACACGTATTCCCGACCGTCTTGGAGATCGGCCCAACATTCTAGACCTCTTCCTTACCTCAAACCCTTCTGCTTATTCTGTCAAGCTGTTCTCTCCGTTGGGCTCCTCCGATCACAATCTTATTTCTGCATCCTGTCCTATCGCTCCTGTACACCCTCTGGACCCACCGAAGAGGCGATGCTTCTGGCATTTTGCTTCAGCTCGGTGGGACGACCTGAGGATGTACTTTTCCGATTTCCCGTGGAATGATTATTGCTTCCAGGATAGAGACCCCTCTGCGTGTGCTCAGCGCATCACAGAGGTGATTGTCTCTGGAATGGAGGCATACATTCCTCGTTCTTTCTCTACTCCTCACGCTAAAAAGCCTTGGTTTAATTACGCTTGTTCTCGTGCTGTCAATGATAGAGAGGTAGCTCACAAAAGGTACCAGAGCCTTCAAACTAATGCTAATTATGAACTTTACATTTCTGCCCGAAATCGTGCCAAATCTATTCTCCGACTAACCAAAAATTCTTTCATTAATAGAAAATGTCAAAACCTTGCTTTCTCTAACTCTTCCCGTGACTTCTGGCATCTAGCCAAACACATCTCCTTCTTCTTCACTTCTTCATCTTTCCCTCCACTCCTCAGTCCTGACGGCAACACTGCCGTCTCATCTATCTCTAAGGCTGAACTCTTCTCTCAAACTTTTTCTAAAAACTCCACTCTGGACGATTCTGGGCATGTTCCTCCTACTCATCCCCCCTCTGACTCCTTTATGCCTGTTATAAAGATTCTTCAAAATGATGTTTTCTATGCCCTCTCTGGCCTCAATCCTCAGAAGGCTTATGGACCTGATGGAGTGCCTCCTATTGTCCTTAAAACTGTGCCTCCGTGCTGTCACCCTGCCTGGTCAAACTCTTTCGCCTCTGCCTGTCAACATCTACCTTTCCTTCTTGCTGGAAGTATGCCTTCATACAGCCTGTGCCTAAGAAGGGTGACCGCTCCAATCCCTCAAACTACCGTCCTATAGCTTTACTTTCTTGTCTATCTAAAGCTTTTGAATCAATCCTTAACCGGAAGATTCAAAAGCACCTTTCCACTTCTGACCTTCTATCTGATCGCCAGTATGGGTTCCGCAAAGGGCGTTCTACTGGTGATCTCCTAGCCTTCTTAACTGACTCTTGGTCATCCTCTCTTAGCCGTTTCGGTGAAACTTTTGCTATTGCGCTGGACATATCAAAAGCTTTTGATAGGGTCTGGCACAAATCTTTGCTTTCTAAACTACCCTCCTACGGTTTCTATCCTTCTCTCTGTACCTTTATCTCCAGTTTCCTTTCTGACCGTTCTATTTCTGCCGTGGTAGACGGTCACTGTTCTTCCCCTAAATCTATTAACAGTGGTGTCCCACAGGGTTCTGTCCTATCTCCCACTCTTTTTCTGTTGTTCATTGATGATCTTCTTTCCAAAACGAACTGTCCTATCCATTCCTACGCCGATGATTCCACTCTGCATTACTCAACTTCTTTTAATAGAAGACCCACCCTTCAGGAACTTAACGACTCAAGGCTGGAGGCTGCAGAACGCTTAGCCTCAGACCTTACTATTATTTCCGATTGGGGCAAGAAGAACCTGGTGTCCTTCAACGCCTCAAAAACACAGTTTCTCCACCTATCCACTCGACACAATCTTCCAAACAACTATCCCCTATTCTTTGACAACACCCAGAAATCACCTTCCTCAACACTTAACATCCTCGGTCTATCCTTAACTCAAAATCTCAACTGGAAACTTCATATCTCATCTCTTACTAAATCAGCTTCCTCGAGGCTGGGCGTTCTGTACCGTCTCCGCCAGTTCTTCTCCCCTGCACAGTTGCTGTCCATATACAGGGGCCTTGTCCGCCCTCGTATGGAGTATGCATCTCATGTGTGGGGGGGCTCCACTCACACAGCTCTTCTGGACAGAGTGGAGGCTAAGGCTCTTCGTCTCATCAGCTCTCCTCCTCATTCTGATAGTCATCTACCTCTTAAATTCCGCCGCATTGTTGCCTCTCTTTCTATCTTCTATCGATATTTCCACGCTGACTGCTCTTCTGAACTTGCTAACTGCATGCCTCCCCCCCTCCCGCGGCCCCGCTGCACTCGACTTTCGACTCATGCTCATCCCTATACTGTCCAAACCCCTTATGCAAGAGTTAACCAGCATCTTCACTCTTTCTTCCCTCACGCTGGTAAACTCTGGAACAATCTTCCTTCATCTGTATTTCCTCCTGCCTACGACTTGAACTCTTTCAAGAGGAGGGTATCAGGACACCTCTCCTCCTGTATTTGATCTTCCTTTTGGCCACCTCTTTTGTTTTACTTTAGGAGCAGCGAGTAGCGGGCTTTTTTTTTATTATTGTTTTCTTTTTTTTGTGTGCCCTTGAGCTGCCTCCTTTGTTGTAAAAAAAAAAAAAAAAAAATACTTCATCCTAGAAAAGGTGAGATTCACTAAACTGACAATAGGATAGATTGGGATGGCATTTGTGGCTGCAAATCCATGATGGAGCTTCTCCGGAAAGGTCGTCAAATTGACAGAACGTAGGGAACAAGCTACCCGTACCGCCAGGTGACCTACAACCTCTCTATAAGTTGAGCCTTCAGTACAGACCACTGTCACAAACACTGGTAGTGTGAAAAAGAAGTAGTGTAATCCGGAGAACCTCCTGTGGAAAAGTGATTTAGGGACGACGTGACGATAGGAGCAAGTCTCTAGAGGTTTAGAAGCATCTGACTGGGTTAGCACCACTAACTCCTGATACTCCGTTTTTCTACAGTACTATAAAAGAAAATCCTGTCACCAAGTTGTGAAATCACCGTTGTTACAAATCTCACTGAAATATATAAATCCAGCATAAATAGTTAAAGTAATTCCATCATTAATAAACATTAAATTAAAAAGACAAATTTCCATCTATCCTCCGATCGGAACGAACGTGGATGACTGACATCTTTGATGTCAAAAATAATTCCCGTAACGGTTAACAGTGGTATGTCAAGGAAAAGATAAGTATGTAAGACTTGTCTGCATACTTCAAAAGCTGACAGGTATTTACATGCTGGTTACAATAGAAGTTAGGGAGAGCATCTGCTCAAGTGAAGTTAAGTCTGTCAAGCACATAGCCTCAGATGTCGCCTGTAGTGTCTCTCTGACGTTTCTATGAATATCTGTGAAAACTTTGAGTTGAACCTTAGAATAATCATCTACATTATATACAGGGGAATGAGAACTACTAAGCAGGTCATATGGGAGTCTCTTCTCAACCCCCAAAATTATGTAGTGGGGAGATTGTCCCGTTGACTCACAAACACGGCCGTTTATGCTTGCTGCAACATATGCTAGCCAATCCTCCCAGGTATGCTGAAGTCCGCTAACGACCGGGCGCAAGACAACAAAAATCTTCCTATTTGCGCGTTCAACAAGGCCGTTGCTGGCTGGGTGATAACTGACTGTAAAAGATTGTGTAATGCCAAACTGTTTGCATATTTCTGCAAAAAGTTGATTTCGAAACTCGGTTCCATTATCACTTAACAACACTAAGTGTGGAGTATGGACAAATTAGATGAGTTATTAGGGCATGAGCAATGGCCTTAGCAGATTCATCTTTCACCGGGGCTAATACAACGTACCGCGACAAGTGATCTACACAAACCAAGAGATACTTAGAGCCCTGGTGACTGGCAGGAAGCTGTAGCAAGTCAATAGAAACTACATCCCAAGGTCGGTCAGGGGGCGGGCATTCTAGGATCGGCGCAGACCTAGGCACCGTCCCTTTATGTTGGGCACACTTGACACACTTAGCCACATACGCGTCAATATCTACACGCATAGTTGGCCAAAAACAGACCGCTCGGGCCGCTGTTAATGTGCACTCCCTCCCCGGGTGACCAGCAATGACCGTATCAAGAAGTAAGTTCAGCACCGCCGGTACATAACACTCCGGTATCACAAGCTGTGCGACAGACTCCTTTTTGCGGGGCCAGTAGCGGCACAAGACATCGTCTTGTGACAAGAAAAATTGTGAAAAAGACACAGGTAGTGGCGGGAGACTTGTTTCATCACCCGATTCCAGAGCGTATATCAGCTTACTTCAAACGTCATGTCGACGCTGGGCTGCTGCTAAATGATTTAGACTGAAATTTTGAATTTCGGTAGGCGTTTCCGCCACTGAGCCAACAGGTACGTTTCTAGACAGTGAATCCGCGACGACATTCGCGCGGCCAGGTAAATACTTAAAGGTTGGCCCAAATTCCTGGATGGTCAGGTACCACCGTGCGAGTCGACCGATGAGGTTTCTACCCTTGAAAAGCTCGGTGACTGGCGCTTGGTCCGTAAAGACAGTGATAGGATAGCCAAGGATAATATCCCTAAAATGTTTAAGAGCCCAAACAACCGCAAGGGTTTCTTGATGGGTCACTAAATAGTTCGACTCAGCCTGGTTTAAAGTACGACTTGCGTACGCAATAGCGCGATTTTTACCGCGAGCGTCCGGTTGCATCAAAACAGCACCAAGTCCTAGGGTTGAGGCATCTGTATAAGTGTAAAAGGGACGTTGTAGTTCGGGAATGCCAAGGCTGGAGCGTTGATTAACGCTGACTTCAAGTCTGTAAAACTCTTGTGTTGTGGGGCATTCCAATGAAATGGTACCTCTTTCTTTAAAAGTTGCGTTAGAGGCGAAGCAATTTTGGCAAAACCTTGTATGAAAGGCCTATAGTAGCCGGACAACCCAAGGAAAGACCGAACGTTTTCGACGGTTTGGGGTTGCGGAAAATTCTTTATGGCCAATATTTTATCGTCCATCGTGTGGATTCCATCTCCATCAACCGTGTGGCCTAAAAAGGTGATTTTTGGCTTTAAAAATTCACAGTTAGTCAGCTTGGCCTTAAGGCCAGCGCCTCTAAGTTTAAGCAGAACTGCTTCTAGTTTAGCTAGGTGACTGTCGTCATCCTTGATACAGATGATTAAATCATCTACTATCCATATCAGACCCCATGACATACCGTTTTTCGCAAATATCTTTCAAACGAAGACTCGGATCAGCATGGTGCTGTGGCACGGATTGTTTCACACACTCCGCTAATTTTTGACGCTGTTGTGCACTGCCAGATGCGGTTAATTATGGCGTTTACTCTTGACTGTGATGGCAAAACCTACGTGAGCCATTCACACATTCGGACAGGTGAGGCGTGACGTATTTGTGACGTGTATCCACCAACTACCTCCACCCCTGGCTTCCCCTACTCCCCCCTTCCCTCTCCCTCCCTCCTACCCTCCTCTTTCTCCCCCATGCTCTTTCTCCCCCATACCCCCCTTCTCTCTCTCTCTCTCTCTCTCTCTCTCTCTCTCTCTTTCCCACTTGCGCTGCACACGATATATGAACCCATGCACACGTGTGACTTGAATTAATGGCAGATAAGTAGAAATTATATGCTGATTAAGGTTGGATAGTTTACGCAAGCAATCGTAATTGATGTTATTGCTTGTTCCACCGTTACACCGTATTTGGTAAGTGAAAAAAAGGTACGTAACATTGTAAGTATCAGGCACGCTGCCGATAGACGGCTGATACCCACGTCCTGTGGAGGAAGGAGTTTTTCATCGCTGTCAGCCATGGCCAACATACTACGATGTCCGCGTGGGTGCAAAGGAGACATTGCACTACGACTCTTCCATATATTTGACCAAAAGAATATCGAGAACATATTAAGGATAAGTGTGAATAGGTAAATAATGAATCAAAGTTATATTTCGTAGTTACAAATAAAACAGTCGTGTGCATAAAACACCCAACCATACTTAGCATATACTTTCGCCATTATAGACAAGTCATATGTGTGCATAACTTCACATCTCATGTGCACTGAGAGAGAGAGAGAGAGAGAGAGAGAGAGAGAGAGAGAGAGAGAGAGAGAGAGAGAGAGAGAGAGAGAGAGAGAGAGAGAGAGAGAGAGAGAGAGAGAGAGAGAGAGAGAGAGAGAGAGAGGGAAGGAGGGAGTAGGGGAAGCCAGGGGTGGAGATAGTTGGTGGATACACGTCACAAATACGTCACGCCTCACCTGTCCGAATGTGTAAGTGGCTCACGCAGGTTTTGCCATCACAGTCAAGAGTAAACGCCATAATTAACCGCATCTGGCAGTCCACAATAGCGTCAAAAATTAGCGGAGTGTGTGAAACAATCCGTGCCACAGCACCATGCTGATCCGAGTCTTCGTTTGAAAGATATTTGCGAAAAACGGTATGTCATGGGGTCTGATATGGATAGTAAATATGCATAGACGTCTTTGCCTATCATGTCTGAGAACAATGTGTTGATCATCCACTGAAAAGTTATGGGTGCGGTTGTAAGGCCGAATGGCATCCTTAACCATTCAAAATGACCGCTAGGGGTACTGAAGGCTGTAATCTCTCTGGATTCAGCTGCCATCGGCACCTGCCAGTACCCACTTAAAAGGTCAAGACTGCTGAAAATGGTATTCCCTTGCCCCAGGGACATTAACAAGTCACCTAAAACGGGTAGAGGGTACCTATCATCCTCAGTCACCTCATTTACTTTCCTAAGATCGATGACAGGTCTGAAACTTCCGTCCTTTTTAAGGACTAGGAACATGGGCGAGTTCCACGGAGATCGGGAATGCTGAATAACACCCTGGTCCAACATATCTTTAACCTGTTCATCTACAATCTGCCTTTGACTGTGTGGAAGTCTGTATGCAGGAATGTAAACCGGTTTGGTGTCGGGTTTAACCTGGTAGCTGCGGGGATCATGTTTCTTAAAGGCCCCTCTAAGCGAGAAAAAGGAGAAAAAATCATCACTCACGCAGACCATTTCATAATATATTTCAACGCATTTGTGATCAGTTTATGCATCATCTATTTTGGGGGTTTATATCATGGCAAAAATATGGCCCGACGCTGCTACTCGGTAAAGCCACAAATTTGGCCCGTCGCTGCTACTGGGTTAACCCTAATCTTGTGCTCTGTCGTATCAGTCGCACCTAAAGGCTCACCGGGCAGGGCAATGACGTCACGATACTGATGTAAAAGCTTCAGAAGCGGGCCCATAAGCTCGGGATAATCGACCACTTTGACTAAAGAATCGATAATTGAGGCCTGACATGTTTTGTCGCCGGCGGCGGGTTGACCCACCGCGCCGACACAAGGCCGCTTTAACTCTATAGGGTCTGGGGACACCTGTCCGTCGAACGCTAATGCGCGACCCAAAATGACTCCATTTTTGAGTTTAACTGGACCGCCAGTGGGATTAACCACTAAAGCTACGGTCCTACTTCCCTCGCGTACCGTGTTAAGGGTGGACTCTATCGCTAGCGTGTTGACACGACTAGGCCCTTCTAGGCAGATGTCACAACCTACGGTGGCGTTAGGGACTGACACAGGGATGTGCATTGCGGTACGTTGAGGGATTTCATGATTCCCTAAGACTATCGCATTGATATTTTTCCATCCCCTGAAAACATCAGGTGGCGTTGGTGGTTTATCATGAAGTGAGGTGGTGCCCGCGCCATGCACCGACACCGTGGAAAGAGTCGGAACGGTATGCACTACCGACTCAGCTAAAGAAGCACTTTCCCGACCCTTGCTGAGTGTTTCCTTTCTTTCCCAGGGAGAAGCGAAGCGCACAGGTTGATCCATGGCCTTGAAGCATCTCCCTTGAAACCTTTCTGTATTACTATCTGAAAGTATTACCATACGGTTAGACCTCAGTGACGACAACACAAGAATACCGTCAGACGGCAGTGAAAAGTTTGACGTCACGTAAAAATCCAAACGCATGACAGGGGTGTTTCGTCCCAAACTCACTGGCAAACTCACCAACCCAAGGATGTTAAACCTGTCGGCGGTGACACCGCAAAGGCTTAGGTCAGAGGGTCGTAGCTGGTAGCGGCCTCCCCGCGACGCGCGTTTTAAAGCTATGTTCGTCTTTTCTGACAACACATTAACCGCAGCGCCGGTGTCGACCGCAAATGACGCTTGTAGCGGACCCAGCTTGACTTTAAGCGCCATAATTTCAGGCTGACTGCACGCGGCCACAACAGATTCATACAAGCTACTATTGTCAGCCTGCACTGCAGTCTCAATTTCCTCTGGCCCCCGGGTTGCTACCCTGAGTTTGGGGTGGCGCTCGGCTTCCCCCGACCCTTTCACGAACTTTCCTGCTCGCTCTTTCTTTAACTGTAGCACAGAGAAACACTCCTCTGTGGTGTGGCTACCAGTACCGTGCATGGGTAAAACAGGACTTGCCAGTGTTGTAGCCCTCGGCACGACTTTTTGAAGCGGCCGGGGTCTTCTGAGAAGCAGATTTGCCTGACATCGGCGAGCCTCCCCTCTCCCTTTTTGCCCTGCGATCCCGGTGACGTTTTTTACAATAGTCAATCGTATGACCGTCTCGCTGACAATAAGAACAGTGGCGCTTGGACTTTTCGGTGGCGGACGCCACCACCGATGAGGACGCGCTAACATTAGCGGCCTTCTGTTCGACAGCGGCTACAGTGGGAACTGGCGCTCCGTCTTTCTCCTCAATTTTAGTTTTGAGTTTAAGCACGAAGTCGTGCAACTTGTCAGTGGGGCCGTAGGCTAGGGATATAAAACTTTTTCGAAACTGGCCCTTGATGACAGCCATGTACATGAAAAATTCCAGAAATCTGAGTACTTTAGATAGAGACATTCTCTCCCTCTGTCCAGCCACCAGCTTTCAAATATGAGCCCAAATCAATAGACAACCGATAGGCGTCCACTTGTCCGGCAAAAATCCCTTTACTCTCCACAGCTGAAATCAAATTGTTCACAGCTGCATTTACGCCTTTGACGAGGCTGTGCCTAACATCTTCTCCAAAAGACTCCAGAAAATGTGACCGAAGCTGGTCATAAGCTTTGGTTTGTTGCGATTCCATGAACTCGCTGGTGTACATAAGAGCTGAGGCTTCTGTTCCCGGCTTTAATCTGGATCTAATGAAGGAGATTTTATCTCCCGGTTCTGACACAAATGAGTTGTTCATAACATCCTCGCATTGTAGGATGAAGTCTCTCGCACTGTAATCCGGTTCATTGCCTGCGAAAGCTCTGACTGATGCCGTAGTCGGCAGAAGTTTAATGGTGTTAGTAGTCATCGTGGATTCTTGGTTAGTTAAGGTACTACCTTTGTTATCATGCGGGTGGGAAGGAGAAGGAGGAGGAGGTGGACTCTGTCATGAGCTGACCCGCTCCTTAGGACACGGGAATTGTCATCCTCGACGGTCTCTTCCGAAGTCTGTGCCCACTCCTGATATACCTTGGTCAAAGTTTCCAACTCCGGATCAGACTGACCTGCCATTTAAGAAAAAGGCATTAGTAAAATAAGGCTTCATGAGGAAAAATATGATAAAAGGAAAAAGTATCACCGCTAAGTGTGTGCTCACTCGCCCCTGATGCTTCCAAAACGCATCAAAAAGAGGGAAAAGAATGAGTGAATACTTAGCATGATAAAAACACACAAGAAAGGAGAAAATAAAATGAATGACTATACTTAAAATGCAAACAATGTTCACAATTCAGGAAAAATATTAAACATCCCCCTACACTTGAATAAAATTAAACAGACTATGGGAAACTAGATACGGCTCCACACGGAGACACAAAGCACGTAAAAATCACCTGAAATGTCATCAACAAGTGGTGTAAAAAGGCGTCTTCTATTTACGCCTGGTTGCTCAACTCGAGTTGCTCGGAGCTGATTTTCCGTGTTCTATTTACGCCAAGCAACACGGGTTGGGGCAACTGTAGTTGCTCGGAGGGGCAACCACAGCAACCACGCTCGGGACAGTGGTTGGTCGAGGTGGTGTCTGGCAACCCCATCGTGGTTGCAGATCAGCTGATACACCAAGGCGTCCCTTAAGGTGAGTTATTTCACAAATAAGTGTACTTTTCTGGTCAGATATCATAAGCCACCACCTGAATGGAGTGCGTAAGTGTTCTTTCGAGTGGAGAGATATTTCAACTGGTGGAGTTTGCCGAGAAATCAGTTGTTCTTCTTCAATATCAGTGATGACGCAAAACACTTGCGGAACTCTACTCTTCCCATGCTTGCTTGGATTTGTTCTGGCCTGCAGCAGCACCCACGACAGGTATTCTGGCCTGCAGCAGCACCGGCTGCAGGTGTTTGACCTGCAGCACCACCCGCGGCAGGTGTTTGGCCTGCAGCACCACCCGCGGCAGGTGTTTGCCCTGTAGCAGCACCGGCTGCAGGTGTTTGGCCTGCAGCACCACCCGCGGCAGGTGTTTGCCGTGCAGCAGCACCGGCTGCAGGTGTTTGGCCTGCAGCACCACCAATTTTGTAGTTTATTAAACTTTCAGGCTTCCCTCTGTGGTCACTAAAGGACAAAGGTATGATATATATTTATTAACATGTATACTACATGGCACTCACTGCAAAAAGTTTGATAGTCTCACTAGGTAGAGCTCAAGTTTCATATTGTTTTCCGATTTTTTCTTATCGAAAATCAATAGTTTTAGAGGGATTGAGAATGGGGAAACTAATGATGTGTGACAAAACTTAAAAGCAGCTGTCACGAATATTTGTTAAATGTTATGATTGGTGCATAACTGTAAATAATTATGAAATGAACTCTCACTCACAGTTTAGTGTGCAGAATATTATGAATGTGTTAAAATCATGATCACTCCTTGAAAGAGTGGCCAGAAATTACATGCAAATTAACATATTCTCAATGTTTCTTGGGAGCTGGGTTGAGTACCTGTGAAGATACGAGGAAAGAAATGATAGAGAAAAAAAAAAGTCAGATATCCAAGTGACCATGTTGCGTATATTTGGGGAGATCCATACGTTCGTACAGCAGTGTCTTTACACTTTCAGGAGACAGTATTTAAGTCATTCGTAGGTGGTGGGACTACCTTTCAAATATAGCACGACTATGGAAAGGATGCATCGTGGTCCGGGGACGCATCTGTCCGTTGCTGCTGTAATTATTGTAGTTTCACTCACCTCGACATATCTGTCAGGCCCACAACTGCACTGCCAACAAGTTCAGGCACCATGTCAGCTGTTGATTCATTGTGGCACACTTCTTCAGAGAGTGCTACGCACAGCGCTGGAAAGAACTCCTCGAAGTCTTTACATGCCGCCATTGTCAAAGTTTGTGGAGAGCTGCCGATTGTTTACAAAGTTGCCTGGAACAGCTGGCGGCGCGTTCTATTTATGACACGCTGGTTGCCCCAACTCTGGTTGCTTTAACCAACCATAGTTGGCAAACCATGGTTGCTTTGGTGGCGTAAATAGAAGACGCTTTTAGTGTTGTGTCAGCTACGTGCATGTAGATACCATGAAAATGTGAAGATGGTGCCCGTGGCACTCTTTCGTCCTCGGCTAGCTTGCACTCGTCCTTGATTGGCCTGCCCCGCGTCCTTGCCTGGCTTGCACTCGTCCTTGGAGCGGCAAGAGAGACGGCCGGCAGTACCCGGCAGCGGGGAGGAATGGCGGCCGGCGTCGGCGCCTGGCAGCGGGGAGGAATGAGCGGGGAGCAACCACGCTCCTCCTAAGGTCGCCACCAAAGGTCCGCCCTGGTCTGGCGAAGGTAAGCGCCCACCCACGACAGGCGGCGTCGTAGGCAGATAAGTGAGCGTCCCGGAATTGGTAAGCGGTGCGGTGAGATGTCGCGCGGGGCGGGGCGGCGGAGTGTGCTGACTCGACTCACCGGGGCAGGGGAAGGGCGCGGCCTGTGTCAGCGTTCTTGCACTCTCCCCTCTGTCTGCCCCTTGACGACACTTGCGACTGTTAATATGTTTGAGAAAGATAACACTGATTGAACACTTCGGATGGTCCGGAAACCGCTGTTCACCACTTTTGTTAGCCGCTTTTTGTTAGCTGTTTTTAAGTGTTTTTGTTTATGGCGCGAACTGTGATCTCACGTCAAGTCCGGTGTACCGTTCCTGCTTTCTCCAGTTGATTGAAGTGGTTGAGATAACACAATAGCCTTTACTTAAGTGAGGTGTATTATGTGTTGGCCGAGCGGAGCCGTTAAGTTCACTTTGAGTTCACTTAATTTACTCTCTCTCTCTCTCTGGTTGATTTAAACAGTTATTTTGGGCGTTTTAACTATATTAACAGTCTTACAGAATAGTTACAGGTTTTGTGGAGGAGTCGTACGCACACCCCGAGCAGTCGTCTGCTCTCGCCCGTCGCCCGCTGCAATCTGACGGCTTTTCGCCGCTGCAGAAGCAATCCGGTGCAGCAGGCTTGTTGAATCAGCACCGTTCCCACGGCAAGGAGCACCTTCTAAGCACAACCTAGCAGCGACGTGTTAGTAAACATCCTGCGGTGCGGCTGTGCCATGGCGTTGCGACATACATTCACACATTCACATGTACATTATAATATACACATTACACTATCCTTAACTTAAAATCTTAACTGGAAACTTCACATCTCGTCTTTCACTAAATCAGCTTCCTTGAGGTTGGGCGTTCTATATCGTCTCCGCCAGTTCTTCTCCCCCGTACAGCTGCTATCCATATACAGGGGCCTTGTCCGCCCTCGTATGGAATATGCCTCTCACAGCTCCACTCACACAGCTCTCTTGGACAGAGTGGAGTCTAAGGCTCTTCGCCTCATCAGCTCTCCTCCTCTTACTGATAGTCTTCTACCTCTTAAATTCCGCCGCCGTGTTGCCTCTCTTTCTATTTTCTATCGTTATTTTCACGCTGACTGCTCTTCTGAACTTGCTAACTGCATGCCTCCCCCCCTCCCGCGGCCACGCTGAACACGACTTTCTACTAAAGGCCATCCTTTTGCTGTCCAAATCCCTTACGCACGAGTTAACCAGCATCTTCACTCTTTCATCCCTCACGCTGGTGAACTCTGGAACAATCTCCCTTCATCTGTATTTCCTCCTGCCTACGACTTGAACTCTTTCAAGAGGAGGGTATCAGGACACCTCTCCTCCCGAAACTGACCCCTCTTTCGGTCACCTCTTTGGATTCTTTTTAAGAGCAGCGAGTAGCGGGCTTTTTTATTATTGTTTCCTTTTTTTGTGCCCTTGAGCTGTCTCCTTTGTTGTAAAAAAAAAGAAAAAAAAATAGGTAAATCGTTTTCTGCTAATAAACTTCTGCAAAGTGGAGTCCCTCAGGGAAATGTACTGGGTCCAGTCTTATTCTATGTGTATACTATTGGACTTTCACATTTGCTTAGAGAGCATGGAGTTGATTTTTATACTATATGCTGATGCCACACGGTTTAATTTGTCGCTGGGTGATGTGAAAAATACTGAAGATAAGCTGTGTTCATTTATAGGTTATATTGGGAAATGGATGAATTCCATGCAATTGAAACTGAATGAGGACAAAACCAAATGCCTGATTGTGGGGAAGAATAAAGATCTCAGGAGGCTAGATATCTCCACACTTCGTATTAATGATAACACCATGATAATAATAAAGGCAGTCGAAGACTAAGGTGTGATATAATCGATTGTACTCTATCATTCAAATAACAAATAACCAGGTGGTGAGAACAACAGGCAACCATCTAAGAAATATTTCATTTGTCAAGAAATACTTGGATGATAAGACCATGAAGATGCTTATATACAACTATGTACGTAACCAGTAAGCTAGATTACTGTAATTCACTTTTTTTTATGGCCAACCTAAATACCTGCTGAGCAAACTACAACTTGTCATGAACAGAGCTGCAAGGCTAATAAAGGGTCTGCCGCCACTTGAGAGGATAACACCAGCACTTAAAGACTTACACGGGCTACCGATTAAGGCACGAATTTTGGACCCTTCTTTTCTTGTATTAAATCAACTCTTTTTATCACTCATTAATTACACAATAAATGAGCTCACCGTCTCGTATCCCTGGTAGCGTGATCCGACTTAAGTTGTTATTGGAGACTGGTGTTCGGGGATAAACAAGGGAAAAAGAAATTATACATTTATTTAAAATTAAATGAAAGTAATTGCCTTACGCAATATTCTATGCTCAGACGATCATAACACTGGCATATTCAGCAATGGATGCAACATATGACAAACGACATGTCTTAAACATAATACTACAATATGTGCTCAGTTGTTGCCAATAATAATAACACTCATCGTTCCACAAGCAGTGGTTTGTATCTCTTTGCTTACATCACAATCATTATGTACTCTCTTCACAAAATCCTAATAACACATTCCTATAGTATAATCTACTACAAGTCACGGAAACACCAAATTATACCACACCCAGTGGTTTTACCTTTGCTTTACATCGCAAACAAATAATCACAATCCTGTCCCACTCACAATCCTACTTCACATCTCCTACATTATAATCTCCAGGACAATACAGTCAGTTTCCCTTAGATTCTCGAATTTCTATTCACGATTAAGATCACAACAGCCATTCTCGGCTGAGTGAGTAGCAAGGTCTGCTTGAGGCGAGAACCAAGCACGGTCTGCTCATATCACTGATTTCTAGGTTACAGTTTTCTTTGCTTTAAGCGGACTTACATCCTTGACACGCCTTAATTTTCTACATAACCAGTGGCCAATACTTCCTGTCACACTCATTGGCTCGCTCATTATGTTGTATTGTTTTACTTCTCATGCTTATTCGTAATTCAGTCTTAAGACACTCCCACAGTGATTTTTCTGTTAAATTATTGGCTCATAACATGTCGCCACGACTGACGTCACGGGTCAGAGTCTTTTTCAATGGTTGTTCACACTTTCTGACCACGCCTACTGGGTATCTGTTTTCTGTATCTGAGTCTGGGTATCTGTTTTCCTTTATCCTCGTTGTTTCCCTCCTTGTTAGTGTTTGTCCTATGAGATGTTTACACAGTTGTATATCTGTCACCCTACTTGTTAGTGTTTGTCCTGTCAGATGTTTACTCTGTACTGTTATGGCTATTCCTCTTGTTTGTTCGTTTTCTGGGTCCCGACACGAATAGTCTACAAAATATGTCTTAACTTATCAAGCAACACGACTTGGTAAACCTGGATAGGCGGTAGGCGATAAGGGTAGGCGGTGGCTGTTGTAGTAGTAGTAGAAGTATAGTTGTTGTAGTAGTAGTAGTAGTAGTAGTAGTAGTAGTAGTAGTAGTAGTAGTACTGGTAAGTAGTAGTAGTAGTAGTAGTAGTAGTAACTGCTGAAAAAAAGTAGCATGTATACTTTGCTTATTAAAGTTGACCCCATGACCTTGGCATTCAAAAATGACTAGAAATTTGACTTCTGCATGAGCATGTATTTACCACGATAGGTTAAGAGGAGTGGCCAGGAGGACGAAACACAGCCTGGAAAGGAAGGATGAGAGGGAAGATAACAGTTAATCAGATAAGAGATAACAATTGCCAAAGATTGCCCAATAAACAATAGCATGTGAATCAGACCTCAGACTGCCTCACCCTGATAACATTAGTGGAGAAAGAACACACACACACACACACACACACACACACACACACACACACAGAGACACGCTCACATCAAGGTGCATCTGTTTACTGCTCATTACCGATTCTAAGCTCAAGGTGGGTAAAATATTCTTCCTTTAGTGTTAAAACAAATCTGGCGTAACTTAAGAGTCCACTGTGCTAACTGCAGGCCGCCACCTCTCCCTCAGCCTCACTGTATAAGACATTCTACTCAAGCTCATTCCTATGCTGTAATGAACCAGCATCCTAATTCTCTTACGGCTGATTTTTAAACATCGCATTAGTCTTTAGTAACAATAATTTGGCTTATTTGTCTTTTTGACCTGTTTGCCCTATGCTAGAGTTGACCAGCGTCCTCATTCTCTCATCCCTTTCTCTGGCAAAATCTGGAACAGCTTTCTTTCATTTGTACTTTCTCCCTCCTTTGACTTCAACACTGTCAAGAGGGGGTCATCAAGAGACCTCTCAAGCCAAACCTTGATCAGCGTTGGTGTTCCTCTTCCTCTGTCTTCTTCTGAGGCAGCAGTAGGTTTGTTCTAAAGTGCTGATTTGCTCCTGGCCGGCCTCGTGTACCATGAAGTAAACAAATCAATATAACTGTTTGGTTTGGATAACTAAGACATTAGGATCGTCTACTGACAGGCTGGGTGGAAAGAGTCTCGTAAAGCAGAATGATGAAATGAATATAGCCTCTCAGCTCACACCATTCTCTCTCTCTCTCTCTCTCTCTCTCTCTCTCTCTCTCTCTCTCTCTCTCTCTCTCTCTCACACACACACACACCAAATCGTAAAGCCGCAAGTAACACCACCTCCATTACTATATAAACTTCAAGATAATCTAAAAGTCCTAAGTTTCAATGCGCGTAGCCTAAGAAATAAGTTTTAAGAACTGAGATGACTTGTTTCAACAGAAAATTTTGACGTAGGTTAATTGCTATAACCGAAACATTTATTGATACCACTAACATTGATTTAAGTTCAGAATATAATCTAGATGGCTACAGACTCTTCAACAAAGACTGTATCAACCGTAGAGGTAGTGGTGTCGCCCTTTATGTCGAAAACTACTTGCAACCTACTGACAGAATACAAAGAGACATTTTTGTTGTACATTTGTGAGTGCTAGTAAATACTGTAAAAAAATAATCTATATATATCCGTCACCAACAGGCCTCCGGGTCAGTCTCCCGAAGATAATGTTGAAAAGTACAGCGTTTTACGGCAGTCACTTAACAACAGCGATTCACTGGTATTAGGAGACTTTTATCTCCCTCATATTGACTGGGCGACACTGTCGGGTACCCACAATTTTTAAAGGATAATTACCCAAGTCAAATGGTTACTAAACCAACCCGACAAAATAACACACTAGACCTTGTTATAGCAACCCGAGAAAATCTAGTCAGTAATATTACGGTAGGGAAACATCTCGGTTCTTGCGATCATAAAATAGTGCGTGTCGACATGCGAGCTCAAACAACAGCTAGTGACTTAAAATAAAATAATGGTGCCTAATTTCAAAAGAGCAATTTTCTTGGAAATCCAACAAAAACTAACAGATATCAACGTCGAGGAAGCCTGGCTAAACTTTAAAAATCAATTACTCAGCAGAACACATTTGTCCCGTTTTGGGAGAAGCGACGTAACAGTAATAAAAGTCAAATTTGGATTATTAGCAAAATCAAACTTTCTGTTAAGGAGAGAAATTTAAATTTGTCCTACAGGCTAAAGAAAGAAGCAAGGCAGCGAGTCAAAAGATTAATGTCTTGGAAAGCGTAGACATGACGAGAACATTGCAGCCAACTGTAAATATGATCCGAAATCTTTCTTCAGTTATATAAACAACAGGAAGGCGATCAGAAGTGGAACAGGACCCTTGACTGACAGTGATGGTGAATTAGTGACTGACAGCCAACGCGTTGCGAACTTATTTAACAATTATTTTTCCTCGGTATTTAATTAATACAAGCAGTCTTACCGCCACTACCACCAACACAAGCGACGACAATAACACTAACGTAAATCTCGTTCATGTATTGCCTAACTTTGTAATAACTACCGATGAAGTCCTAAAAGGTCTCCAATCCCTTAATACAAATAAAAGTCCAGGACCAGACAATGTATATCCCATACTACTTAAAAAACAAAGAACGAAATACTCTTCTCTCTCACAATTGTATTCAATATGTCCTTCCGATAAGTCATCGTCCCTTTGGATTGGAAAATGGCTAACGTAACACCGATTTTTAAGAGAGAACAAAAACATTGCTGAGTAATTACAGGCCCATTAGTCTAACTTCAGTAGTAGATAAGCTACTCGAGAACATAATCAGAGAGAAAATTGAAAGTAACCTTGAAGACACTCGTTAATTAAGGATTAACAAAATGACTTCCGCAACAAGAGATCTTGCCTATCAAACGTACTGACATTTTAAAACTACCTCTTTTCAGTTTATAAGGTGACCAAATCACTGGACGTAGTCTATCTTGATTTTCAGAAAGCGTTTAATAAAAGTTCCATACCATAAGTTACTTTTTGAATTAAAGCAACTATAGTCAGTTCCACGAAAGCTGGAGGTTTTCCTTCTGGGGTGTACTCGCGGACTTGGCGTCATTGCTTGAGTGACAGTCTCTGCGCCGCTCATTGGTTGTTTTTTACTAGATCTAAGCTGCGGCAATTTCGTTTACCATGACATAGCCTACTATCTCTCGCTCTCTGCTACCTCTTAAAATCAACACTATTGGTATATAAATGTAGTTATTCTTATAATCGCTCTTCCTTACAGCTATTCACTAGTTTATTACCCACAAATATTAGAAACATATTTCAGGAATAATGATAGGACGATGAAAGAAATGAGAAGGTTCTTGCCTTAGGGCCAGTGGCTCCCAACCTTTTTTTCAGGCGGCCCCAATCATGCACCTCTAGACATGACCGTGACCCCACCATTTTAGTTGTATATGTGTTATTATAATATAATAACACAATGTTTGATATTTTGAGGTCTTGGCGACCCCAGGAAAAATGGTAGGCGACCCCACTTGGAGTCGCGACCCCAGGGTTGGGAAAGGGGGCCTTAGGCCAATGTTTCCGTTATAACTCCGTAGCAGTAGCATCACTTCACATTATAACTAAGCCAGGCCTAAAAATATACCAAGAAATCCTACAATAAATGAGTTAATTAAACTGTAACGTAGCACTTTGTAGTGGTAAAAAGTAGTAAAAAAAGTCTAGCCTCAGCAGTCGCTCCAGTCGCTGGACATTGTTCGTTTACGTGCAGTTCTGACTTAGTTTTGTTATGAATGTCGTTTCAGATTACTTCATAATAGTTCAAAAGGCACATACTTATCAATAAAGATATTATTGTATTAGTTTTTATCGGTGCAATCTGTTACCTTACAACTTACAAAGGGTTTTGGTAGGAATACAAAGTCAACTTTATGCGCATCAGAACAAGTTAAAAATTGGCCAATGAGCACTCAGTACCATCACCCATGCAATGATACCAAGTCCGCGAGTCCACCCCTGAAGGAAAACCTCCGCCAGCTCTCATGGAACCTGCTATAGGTATTAACAGTAAAGTACACCAATGAAACGCAAATTGGTTGAGCAACAGACAGCAAAGAGTGTTGATCGACAGATTTAACTCAGAGTTGGCGCCTGTCACAAGTGGTGTCCCTCAGGGTTTGGTTGTTGGCCCGGTGTTGTTCATCATTCATATCAATGATATTGACATTGGACTCAATAATTTCATTAGTAAATTTGCAAACGACACAACGATTGTTAACTTGGTCCTCACTGACGAAGTTAGACAAAGCATCTAAGGACACGTGCATAAAATTTCAGCTTGGTCTGATAAATGGGAGGTTTAAGGCACTCAACGAGGTCAAATTGTCATATTACTCCAATCGTCATGAAATTTTTATGGTTTGAGTGCAGTACTTTACTGATCATTCACCTACAATATCAAGATGATATCTTAAAAGAAAAAAAAAATCACTTTTTATGTAAATTTACTACCCATTTAAAATGGGGTGAGTTTCTGTGTTTTTAATCCGATTTTAGTTTTCTTTATATAAAATTAAAAAAATGAACATTCCTCTACTTCTCCAAGTTAGATAATCCATGGATTCGAAAAATAATAGTACTTATGAATTTTTTATTAATGTACTCATTTTCCACTATTTTTTAATGTTTCCACCCTCCTTGTGACCAACCAATACAATCTAGAAGGAAAATCTAACTACCAAATGTTGCTGTTTTACTACTCTATCCAAAACTGCAAACAGATTTAAGATCGGTTAAAAACTTTCAAATCTCAGGAATTTTGAAGTTAAGGCAATGCACTTTTGAGATACGGGCATTTAAAGTTACGTAAGTACATATTGATGTTCCTCGTCCATAAATGGCCACACTGTGCCGAATATTGTTAGTACCAGGTATTGTAATGTTGCTGTCTTGCTATTTAAGTGATCTTGAGTTATGAACATGGCACCTGAACCCACTTCTTGTTGAAGTATTACTCACTCAAAGGTGAGGGTGTCAGGGAGCCGCCGCCTCCCTCATTGTTGCCAGTTTTTGTTTGCATCACTTGGTGTTAGAAACTATCTGGCTCGTAGGATTTGCTTCCTTCCTTTTCTGTTTTAATCTTCTTTCTTGGTTATGATGATCTGTCAGAAGCTCTGTCTTTCCTTGTCTTGTATTCGTTTTCATATTTTTTGTTTTCATGCTATATGGTGAGATGGGCTCTTCTCTCTTGAAACTGAAGTAGAAGGCTGTGGTTATGGTGGTGTTGATGCAGAAGCATCAGGAACAGCAGTCGTGGCAGCAGGGAGCGAGTGAGAGGTGGTGGCGAGTCAAGCCTCGCTGCTCCATGTGGAACGCCTGTCTGTCTCTCTTCATTATCTACTCGACCATGGCGTGCCTTCTTCAAGCAGGCAATCCTCTTGACAATGGCAGCCTTTCTTCTTGGCATTTGAACTGGATGAAGCCAGCATCATCAGCAGTTTTGTCATAAGAGGAAAAAAAGGCAGTGTGGGGGTAGAGCGTACACACCTATGTTTATCCTCTGCGTGACAAGGACACGCACTGATGAATTCTAGTGAGAGCTACGGGACAGTATTGTCCCGCGCGCACAGGAGAAAGTATCAGACACCACCAGAGAGAAAACTATTCGTGTCTAAATACTACAGTGTTTTTCCTACAATTTTTTTTCTAAAGGTATCTTCTGCCTCACGTGACCTTGACTGAGCGCGCGGGGTGATTTAAACGGCGATTTAAATGCCCATTTAAACTCGGTCGGTAAAAATTCTTCCTGTAATGTTTTCTCTATGCCTTTAGGGTGATCATTGACGAAGTTTCTCATTTTCGATAATTTTTGCATTTTTCACCTGAGTCGTTTGCCTTAAATATAGATAAGTGGCAGGCTCTTCAAGTTGGAACAAGAAATAAGAGATTCGATTACGAAATGCATGGTGTTGAGCTCAAAAGCCTTCAATGCGTCAAGGACCTGGGTGGCAAAATCGCGTCAAACCTCAAATTTTCACAGCAATGCTCTGACGCAGCCAGTAAAGCGAACAGAATGCTGGATTTCACCAAAACTTTTTATTAAACAATAAAGATGTAATACTCTCGCTTTATAATAGTTTAGTCAGACCCCACTTGGAATATGTGGTACAATTTTTGAAACTGGTCTCCCCACCATGAAAAGGACATTGCTAAATTAAGTGTTCAACGTCGGGCAACAAAAAATATCTCTTCCATGGACAACAAACCTTACGACGAAAAGCTCTCGACCCTTAACATGTTCTCTCTTGAGAAACGTTGCCTCCGAGGGAAACAATCAAATGTTTTAAAATACTTAATGGTTTTACGAATGTGGGCAAATCAAAATTATTTATAATATATAATCGATGACAGTTTGTGAATGAGAAATAATAGCATAAAACTTAAATGTAAACAAGTAAATTCAGACAGAACTAAATTTTTCTTCAACAACGTTGCAGTGCGAGAATGGAGTAAACTCCCACCTTCAGTGGTCCAGTGCTACACGATCGACTATTTTAAAAACAAGCTCGACCGACATTTCCTTCAACTTAATATTTACTAAAGTAGAAATGCAAAGTTTTGGTGCCATCTGATTAATATTATTTCACTTAAGTTTAAAGGAGAGACCACGTAGTCTGGACCATGGGGTCTGCGTATATCTACGTAAATCTCTCTCTCTCTCTCTCTCTCTCTCTCTCTCTCTCTCTCTCTCTCTCTCTCTCTCTCTCTCTCTCTCTCTCTCTCTCTTACACACACACACACACACACACACACACCATTACACCCCAATCTTCCATATGATCAACATCATCAGCAGCAGCAGCAACCATTATTAGTCCTCTCCATGATGAGAGTCTTTCACGTAATAACTTTAGACTCATGAATCACCTGCTTTAATGTCACCTTTTCCTTAACTTGCTTCACCTCACGATGCAGCAAGAATTCAGCCGCCACCCAAACCCAAAACACCAAAACACCCAAAACAGAATACCACCTTCATTGGTTTGATCACCGCTTTCACACTAAATACCTTAATGTAGTGCTGACTTGCCTGATGGGCGAGCCTCCCCTAACCCACTTAGCCAGCGGGGTACCTCTTTGGCCGACTGGTAAAAGAGTGGCTCTCCCGTTCCGCTGGTCGCGGGTTCGATCCCCAGCGCCGGCAAAACCTTTCCTTGTCTGGATTAATTTCTCGTGTGTTTCGTTACACGCAGTGGCCGTGGGGGAGTGTAGTAAAGAGCAAATTGTGGCATTTCACTGGTGGCAAGGCGGTGGCATCCTCTCCTGTGGTTCTGTTGTGTCACCCCGAGAGGGTAACAGATAGAGTGGTGGCCCATGCTCTCCGAAGTTCATAGAAAATGGGAACTCAACACAGAAATTAATCTAAATGGGAATGGGGAGACGTGTAGTGCTGACTTGCCTGATGGGCGAGCCTCCCCTAACCCACTCAGCCAGTGGGGTACCTCTTTGGCCGACTGGTAAAGGAGTGGCTCTCCCGTTACGCTGGTCGCGGGTTTGATCCCCGGCGCCGGCAAAACCTTTCCTTGTCTGGATTAATTTCTCGTGTGTTTCGTAACACGCAGTGGGCGTGTGGGAGTGTAGTAAAGAGCAAATTCTGGCATTTCGTTAATTCTTGATCTCCGCCACTGGTTTTCCTTGCGTGACTTCCACAATGTTTTGATTGTCCTTCTCTTATCTCTTCCATGCATAATATGGCTTGGCACACTCTTTTCTTATTCTTAATCATCATGAGACTATCTTCACAAAAATGACTGCTTCTTTCACTGGAACAGCAGAGCATAGCTGGGCGTTATCGCGGTAAATTATCGCGATACTTTATGGCTGACAACAAAATCGGGTTATCGGCCATCCGCTACTTATCTAAATATATATAAATATATATATATATATATATATATATATATATATATATATATATATATATATATATATATATATATATATAGATATATATATATATATATATATATATAGTTATATATATATATATATATATATATATATATATATATTTCTTTTTTTTTTACGTCTTCGCCTATTGCGCCGGTAGGCTTGCTTGAAGGGCCTGGATGGTATTCGGCCCCAGCCCGTCATGGCGCAGGCAAGTGTTTATAGTGGCGCCATCTTCTCTTGGGTATATATATCGGTATCTTCGTTACTTTTATACCAAACTAGCGATAATCGCTACTTTTTTCCGCCTCTCAGAAAAAAAACCGTTGTCTCCTCCCTACTGCGTATGCGTGGCCCGGGCGCCCGGTGTTGTATGAAAAAACTTCGGGGTATGAAATATCTTCGGTGAAGAGATTTCATACTTAGATCATCAACATTAAAACACTAGATTATTTTTTTTGTTATACTAAAAAATCAATATATCAATGTGAAAAATCATTTAACTTTGCCCCCAAAATGATTATTCACTGCCTCAAATTTGATATTCCACATTCGTTTGTGAGCAGGCCATGGTATTGAAGGCACCCGGTGTTGTGTTATTTGGTGTCCCATCGTCAAAAGCTGTTTTTTTTTTTTTACAAACACTGGTCTCTCGTGAACTACGCATGTTCAGACCAGTAAGCGTAACCCTGTACAGTCTCACAAAGCTTTTTAACACATTAAGAGTAGTTGCTGGAAGGCTGAATCAGACATACAGTACCACCATCCTCGCTGTTTCTAGAACGACACTCTGTACATACGTATAATACGTATAATACGTACATACGTACAACTCGTACAGAGTGTCGTTCTAGAAACAGCGGGGATGGTGGTAGTGGTACTGTATGTCTGATTCAGCCTTTCAGCAACTCTTAATTACGGTTAAAAAGCTTTGTGAGACTGTACGGGTCTACGCTTGCTGGTCTGAGCATGCGCAGTTCATGAGAGACCAGTGTTTGTAAACAAAAGCGCCAGCTTTTGACGGTGGGGACACCAACTAACACAACACCGGTTCAGGCGTTTAAATTCTAGTATTACTGTCCATTTGTACGTGTCAACGTGTGGTTTTCGGGTTTTGTAAGTTTTCTAAAATACAGATAATGAAAATTTGCATTCATCTACGTTTTTTATTTGAAATATCAGTATAGTATCGTTTTCGCCTATCGGACTTATCGCTAGCTAGTATCGGAATTGTGGATTAATATCGGGTATCGGTTATCGCCTATATTTGTGTTTCCAGTTAACGAATATCGGTTATCACCGATAAGGTTTTCCATTATCAGTTATCGGTTATCGGGAATAAGGTTTTCTGTTATCGTGCCCAGCTATGCAGCAGAGTTATCAGAGCTTTGTTGAAATCATTTTCACAGTTTCTGTACATTTTGACATTGTTTCTTATCCTTTCATTTATTGTTATCTAATATAGTTATCTATTCTGCTCTTCCCTTCCATGTCTCCCTCACATGTTCCTTGTGTATATTCCTGTAAAAGACTAATTTAATAATGATAACAATAATAATAATAATAATAATAATAATAATAATAATAATAATAATAATAATAATAATAGTAATAATAATAATAATAATAATAATAATAATAATAATAATAATAATAATAATAATAATAACTAACAGAAATAACAACAACAATAATAATAATAATAATAATAATAATAATAATAATAATAATAATAATAATGATAATTATAATAATAATAATAAAGATAGTACTGTTGTTGCTGCAGTGACAAGTACTATTACTTTTTCTCAAGTAAACGCATCCTAGGCTTGGAGGGTCAGTTTTTCCTAAGGTAGCCGCTAGCACGTGTCCTCACAGTACAAGGCACTGCATGGTGATAGATGTAAGACAATATGCTCCAAAACTGCAGGTGTCTGCACTGTAGTGATCTGGCTCCACTGTTGTGCGTTTTGGATATTTTTTTAAAACAAAGGAGACAGCTCAAGGGCACAAAAAAAGGACACAATAATAATAAAAAGCCCGCTACTCGCTGCTCCTAAAAAAGAATCAAAAGAGGTGGCCTAAAGAGAGGTCAATTTCGGGAGGAGAGGTGTTCTGATACCCTCCTCTTGAAAGAGTGCAACGCGTAGGCAGGAAGAAATACAGATGAAGGAAGACTGTTCCAGAGTTTACCAGCGTGAGGGATGAAAGAGTGAAGATGCTGGTTAACTCTTGCATAAGGGGTTTGGACAGTATAGGGATGAGCATGAGTAGAAAGTCGTGTGCAGCGGGGCCGCGGGATGGAGGAGGCATGCAGTTAGCAATTTCAGAAGAGCAGTCAGCGTGAAAATAGCGATAGAAGATAGAAAGAGAGGAAACATCCCGACGGAATTTAAGAGGTAGAAGACTATCAGTATGAGGAGGAGAGCTGATAAGACGAAGAGCCTTAGACTCCACTATGTCCAGAAGAGCTGTGTGAGTGGAGCCCCCCCACACGTGAGATGCATACTCCATACGAGGGCGGACAAGGCCCAGTATATGGATAGCAACTGTGCGGGGGAGAAGAACTGGCGGAGGCGATACAGAACGCCCAACCTCGAGGAAGCTGATTTAGCGAGAGAGGAGATATGAAGTTTCCAGTTGATATTTTGAGTTAGGGATAGACCGAGGATATCTAGTGTTGAAGAAGGTGACAGCTGAGTGTTGTCGAAGAATAGGGGATAGGTGTTTGGAAGATTGTGTCGAGTTGATAGGTGGAGAAATTTAGTTTTTGAGGCATTGAAGGACACAAGTTTCCTTCTGCCCTAATCGGAAATGATAGCAAGGTCTGAGGTTAATTAAGCGTTCTGCAGCCTCCAGTCTGGAGTCGTGTACTTCCTGTTGGGAAGGCCTTCTACTGAAAGAAGTTGAATAATGCAGAGTGGAGTCGTCGGAAAGAAGATCATTGATGAGTAACAGGAAGAGAGTTGGTGATAGGACAGAGCCCTGTGGAACACCACTGTTGATAGTTAGAAGGAAGAACAGTGACGTACTACACCACAGAGAGAGACGGCCGAAAGGAAACTGGAGATAAAGGAACAGAGAGAAGGATATAATCCGAAAGAGGGGAGTTTAGAAATCAAAGACTGCGAAGGCTTTCGATATGTCTAGCACAACTGAGAAAGTTTCACCGAAACGGCTAAGAGAAGATGACCAAGAGTCAGTTAAGAGAGCAAGAAGATCGCCAGTAGAACGCCCCTTGCGGAACCTATACTGGCGATCAGATAGAAGTTTTTTTTTTTTTTTTTTTTTTTTACAACAAATGAGGCAGCTCAAGGGCACAAAAAGAAAACAATAATAAAAAAAGCCCGCTACTCGCTGCTCCCAAAAAAGAATTACAAAAGGTGGCCGAAAGAAAGATCAATTTCGGGAGGAGAGGTGTCCTGATACCCTCCTCTTGAAAGAGTTCAAGTCGCAGGCAGGAGGAAATACAGATGAAGGAAGATTGTTCCAGAGTTTATCAGCGTGAGGGATGAAAGGGTGAAGATGCTGGTTAACTCTTGCATAAGGGGTTTGGACAGTGTAGGGATGAGCATGAGTAGAAAGTCGTGTGCAGCGGGGCCGCGGGAGGGGGAGAGGCATGCAGTTAGCAAGTTCAGAAGAGCAGTCAGCGTGGAAATATCGATAGAAGATAGAAAGAGAGGCAACATCGCGGCGGAATTTAAGAGGTAGAAGGATATAAGTAGGAGGAGGAGAGCTGATGAGACGAAGAGCCTTAGACTCCACTCTGTCCAGAAGAGCTGTGTGAGTGGAGCCCCCCCACACGTGAGATGTATACTCCATACGAGGGGGGACAAAGCCTGTGTATATGGATAGCAACTGCGCGGGGGAGAAGAACTGGCGGAGACGATACAGAACGCCCAACCTCGAGGAAGCTGATTTAGCAAGAGAGGAGATATGAAGTTTCCAGTTGAGATTTTGAGTTAAGGATAGACCGAGGATGTTTAGTGTTGAAGAAGGTGACAGCTGAGTGTTGTCGAAGAATAGGGGATAGGTGTTTGGAAGATTGTGTCGAGTTGATAGGTGGAGAAATTGAGTTTTTGAGGCATTGTAGGACACAAGGTTCCTTCTGCCCCAATCGGAAATGATAGCAAGGTCTGAGGTTAAACGTTCTGCAGCCTCCAGTCTGGAGTCGTGTACTTCCTGTTGTGATGGTCTTCTATTGAAAGAAGTTGAATAATGCAGAGTGGAGTCGTCGGCGTATGAGTGGACAGGACAGTTTGTTATGGAAAGAAGATCATTGATGAATAACAGGAAGAGAGTGGGTGATAGGACAGAGCCCTGTGGAACGCCACTGTTGATAGGTTTAGGGGAAGAGCAGTGACCATCTACTACCGCAAAGATAGAACGGCCGGAAAATAAATTGGAGATAAAGGAACAGAGAGAGGGATATAATCCGAAAGACGGCACTTTAGAAAGCAAAGACTGGTGCCAGACTCTATCGAAGGCTTTCGATATGTCTAGCGCAACAGAAAAAGTTTCACCGAAACGGCTAAGAGAGGATGACCAAGAGTCAGTTAAGAGAGCAAGAAGATCGCCATTTGAACGCCCCTTGCGAAACCCATACTGGCGATCAGATAGAAGGTTAGAAGTGGAAAGGTGAATCTTCCGGTTAAGGATTGATTCAAAAGCTTTAGATAGACAGGAAAGTAAAGCTATAGGGCGGTAGTTTGAGGGACTGGAACGGTCACCCTTCTTAGGCACAGGCTGTACAAAGGCATACTTCCAGCAGGGAAGAAAGATAGATGTTGATAGGCAGAGACGAAAGAGTTTGACCAGGCAGGGTGTCAGCACAGAAGCACAGTTTTTAAGGACAATAGGAGGCACTCCATCAGGTCCATAAGCCTTCTGAGAGTTGAGGCCAGAGACGGCATAGAAAACATCATTTGGAAGAATCTTAATAACAGGCATAAAAGAGTCAGAAGGGGGATGAGTAGGAGGAATATGCCCAGAATCGTCCAGGGTGGAGTTCTTACAGAAAGTTTGGGCAAAGAGTTCAGCCTTAGAGACAGATGAGACGGCAGTGCTGCCGTCAGGGTTAACGAGAGGAGGGAAAGAGGAAGAAGTGAAATTGGAGGAGATATTTTTGGTCAGATCCCAGAAGTCACGGGAAGAATTAGAAGAAGCAAGGTGTTGACATTTTCTATTAATAAAAGAAGTTTTGCTTAGTCGGAGAATAGATTTGGCACGATTCCGGGCTGAAATGTAAAGGTCAAAGTTAGTGGGAGTTCGAAGGCTCTGGAACCTTTTGTGAGCTGCCTCTCTATCTTTAATAGCACGAGAACAAGCGTGATTAAACCAAGGCTTTTTAGCATGAGGAGTAGAGAAAAAACGTGGAATGTATGCCTCCATTCCAGAGACAATCACCTCAGTGATGCGCTGAGCACACACAGAGGGGTCTCTCTCCTGGAAGCAGTAATCATTCCACGGGAAATCGGAAAAGTACATCCTCAGGTCGTTCCACCGAGCTGAAGCAAAATGCCAGAAGTATCGCCTCTTCGGCGGGTCCAGAGGATGTACAGGAGCGATAGGACAGAATACAGAAATGAGGTTATGATCGGAGGAGCCCAACGGAGAGAACAGTTTGACAGAGTAAGCAGAAGGATTAGAGGTAAGGAAGAGGTCTAGAATGTTAGGCCTGTCTCCAAGACGGTCGGGAATACGAGTAGGGTGCTGAACCAACTGCTCTAGGTCGTTGAGGAGAGCAAAGTTGTAGGCTTGTTCACCAGGCTGGTCAGTGAAGGAGAATGAAAGCCAAAGCTGGTGGTGAACATTGAAATCTCCCAAGATGGAGATTTCAGCAAAGGGAGAGTGAGTCAAGATGTGCTCCACTTTAGAGTTCAAATAGTCAAAGAATTTTACATAGTTAGTAGAGTTAGGTGAGAGATAAACACCACAGATGTATTTAGTAATAGAATGACAATGAAGTCTTAGCCAGATGGTGGAAAATTCAGAAGAGTCAAGGTCGTGGGCACAAGAGCAAGTGATGTCGTTGCGCACGTAGGCGCAACATCCAACTTTGGATTGAAATTTAGGATAGAGATAGTAGGAGGGAACAGAGTAGAGGTTGCTGTCAGTAGCCTCAGAAACCTGTGTTTCGGTGAGGAAGAGAAGGTGGGGTTTAGAGGAGGAGAGATGGTGTTCCACAGAATGAAAATTAGAACGAAGACCGCGAATGTTGCAGAAATTGATAAGGAGGAGGTTCGAAGAGTTATCAGGACACCTCTCAAGTCGGCAGCCAGAAGGGGAGTCCTTCCTGGGGGAATTTATGGTCCCCCCCCCCAGGCAGGGACTCCGAGGCGGTGTTTTCGTTAGCAATTTTGAATTTTGGGAAAAGGTGTGTGTGTTGTGTGAATGTAGTGTGGTGTAGAAAGAGAGAGGAACTGTCTGTAGAGAGCATGCTGAACTGCTCTCTGGTGCTGATGAGACAAAAGGGAAACGGTTAGTGAGGACATGGGAAGGGTCTTTGAAGGGCTTCAGCACCCTCCTCGCTTCCCATATATCCTCACAGGGAGTAGCTCACGCCCGTTCGGTAGGTGTCTTCCTACCTACTCCTACTAGAAGTGGAAAGGTGCTTTTGAATCTTCCGGTTAAGGATTGATTCAAAAGCTTTAGATAGACAGGAAAGTAAAGCTATAGGGCGATAGTTTGAGGGATTGGAACGGTCACCCTTCTTAGGCACAGGCTGTATAAAGGCACACTTCCAGCAGGAAGGAAAGGTAGATGTTGATAGGCAGAGACGAAAGAGTTTGACCAGGCAGGGTGTCAACACGGAAGCACAGTTTTTAAGGACAATAGGAGGCATTCCATCAGGTCCATAAGCCTTCTGAGAGTTGAGGCCAGAGAGGGAATATAAAACATCATTATGAAGAATCTTAATAACAGGCATAAAGGAGTCAGAGGGGGTATGAGTAGGAGGAACATGCCCAGAATCGTCCAGGGTGGAGTTCTTACAGAAAGTTTGAGCGAAGAGTTCAGTCTTAAAGATAGATGAGACGGCAGATTGGCCGATGATTGTTCAGACTGTTCTGAAGTTTCACTAAATTGATACTAGACTTGACTAAGAAGGAGGGCAAAGGGCAGTAGGAAGACCACCAGTAAGGTGGATTGACAGGACTGAGGGGTACTTGGTGGAGGGAGGCAGAAGAGTGTATGAAGCAAACCAGGAGTGTATGATGAATAGAGACACGTGGAGACGCTTCTGCCTTGGCCTCCCTTTCAAGGGGCTTCCCAGACAGAACACTGCATTAGTGCTATGAAATTTTCCTTTTCTAATCAGGGAAAGGCTGTGCACACCCTGCTGCTCACATATGGCCTTTCATAGAAATACAACTTCAGAAGAGAAGAACTTACATGATATTACTCTATATTTCATGTCATTTCACAGGGAGACCATCTTTAGTGAGCACCTCTGTCCAGCCAACCTTTCCACATGGAGGTACGTAATAATTTTCATATGGTTCCCTTCCTATCTTCTACCACTGTCTTATCAGGATGCCTCTCCTACTGTGTTTCAGAGCTTTTCAACATCTTCATCCGAGTCCTTTTCTATGTATTAGCATATTGTGGGCAATTTTTCCTCCCTGGTAATCTGCTTTGTCCTTGAATGTGTCCTGCAGCTCAGAAAATGCGTGTCTGGCAGACAGGGAGAGGAAGGAAGGGCTAGAGTGTTTGTTAATGCGCGCCATCTCTTGCAACAGGAGAGAGGAGCATGGCCTTACCTTGGTGAGGAGCCACTGAGGTACCCTGTCAGAGAGCCTCCTCAATACCAGGAGCCTCACAGGACAATGGGAACCTATCTTGACCCCCTGTCACCTGACTATGGCCCACCCAGCCATGCCCAGGGCCCTCCCTCCCCTTACAATAGAACACCTCAACATGACCCTCCCTCCCCTTCCAACAGAGCAACTCAACATGACCCTCCCTCCCCGTACAATAGAACACCTCAACATGACCCTCTCTCCCCTTACAATAGAGCTCTTCATCATGACCCTTCCTCCATTTTCAACACAGCTCCTCAACATGAGCCTCACTCTCCGTACAATAGAGGTCCTCAAGACGACCCTCATTCCCCTTATAATAGAGCTCCTCAACATGACCCTCACTCCCCTTTTAATAGAGCTCCTCATCATGAACTTCTTTCCCCTTACAATGAAGCACCTGAACATGGCCCTCACTCCCCGTACAATAAACCTCATCATGACCCTCATTCGCCTTATAATGAAGCACCTCAACATGGCCTACACTCCCCTTACAATGGTCCTTCCTCACCATACTTCCCTGAGGACCCTGCCCTCCACCCTGGTCCTCCATACTATGACCATGACCCTTCACATGAAGACGGTGTCCACGCCCAGGACCCAGCACTCCAGCATGAGGTGAGATCCATCATCGTCATCATCTTCATCTGTCATTAGTAGTACATCATCAACATCATCATCATCATCATCCACTGAAAGACAAATTCCTCTCCCAATGTTCTCCAACTCTCTGTCTGCTGTTAGTGTAACCCATCCTGCTGCGGCAGTGGTTCTTATTTCACTCATCCACCTGGTTCTCTGTCTGGCCTGACTTAATTTGGTTGTCCTTTTTATTTTTTATTTTATTTATTTATTTATTTTTTTTTTTTTACGTCGTGGCCTATTGCGCCGCTAGGGTTCTTCCCGGTGGATCCTGAATTCCTGATGGTCGGTCCAAGGCTTCTTCCCGGTGGGTCCTGTTGGTCGGCCCAGCCCGTTCTGGCGCAGGCGAGTGTTTATAGTGGCGCCATCTTGCATTGGCTCATGCTGCCCTCCCGGAGCTCATCTTTAATCCTAGAATCTAGAGTCCAGGTTGATAGGTGGTCTTCTGGACAGCATGTGGATAGTTTTAAGTCACTCGGCGGCGGCTGAAAAATCCCAGCTTGGTGGCACCGGTCGGGGATTGAACTAGCGCCGTCCTGAACGCGAGGCCGTCACGCTATCTATTCAGCCACCGCCTCGCCATTTGTTATCACTACTACTCGTAACCTTCCCATGTCCATTTCTGTTGGTTTATTTTTATTAGCATCACTCAGGGCCGTAATTTATGGGGTGATTAGGGGGGCTTTAGTCCCCAATGTTTTCTATATCGGCCTCAAAATGCCACTAAATGTGCATATTTAAAAAAAGTTCCCCACCTGCACATGCTCGTTTTGCTCGCTACCCATTCCCCCCACCTCATGAGCCTATGGTGCCCTCTAGCCCCCCCCCAAAAAATCAGCCAAAATTACGGGCCTATCTTCAACCTTTGTTTGATCCCTGGTCCATGATGCTCTGTGCAACACCCAGCATTTTTCCCTTCATTTCTCTTTACACACCTCTTAGTTTTTCTTCAGATTTTTTGTGAGATGTCAAGCTTCTGACCTGTTTGTTAGGGTTGGCAGAATACACGGGTTGTACGCCTTTCTCTTACACTAGTCGAAACTCATGCTAATGTTGCCACGTATACTCTCTTATAAGCACCAGTTTCACTAAAAAAAATATATTTCTTCTAACAGGCACCTTTCATCCTTTGTTCCCTACTCCATGACACTGGCTTTTCATAACATTGAACATAAAAGGCAAGCATCATGGATTAGAGGAAAGACAGTTCAGAATAACAGGTAGACTTAGGGAAGTTATATCATCAACAGAATTGATAACAAAGACTATCAAAGTAGCAATGTGGCAACCCATGCACCATAAAGGTCAGGGGAAACAATGAGCCAGGTGGATGGCTGAAATGAAAGCATTTGTCAAGGCAGGGTGCAGCACACACACTAACATCAGGCAGAGAGAAGTGGAAAGTGTTGGGGAAGGCCTTTGTTCTGGAGTGGATCAGTGATGGCTGATGGTGATAGTATTGATGCCATAGATTATCAAAACATCTCACAAAACTCTGTATAGCTTATCACATAGTCTGTCAAAATATGTGACTGGAGCGTGTACCATTTGCTTGGATACTTTATACAATTCGCTATTTAATAACAAAAATCAGATTTTTGAAACATACAAACCTGTGAAATATTTCTCTTATATAATCTATAGGGTCCTTCACTGAGCTCGACCTGCCATCTGCTTGCTGCCTTGGAACAAAAAAAATATGTATGAAGACTGTCAAATAATTTTTCTTATAAGTTTTTCATTGGCATTTAGAAATCACATATTTTTCTCATAGCTACGATATAGAAGCACTTGACTTAGTAGTAGTATTTACGAAACGGGGATACGCAATAAATTTTTTTCTTTTTTTCCCACATAAATAATTGTCGCCTGCTATACAGTATTCTTTTAAAGTTCAATATATTGAATATATACTAAAGATGTATGTATTATGATTTCAATTAGAAGTATGAAATAAGTTAACAGTTGCTGCCGACAGCGGATAATATGTTTTGCAGCAGTGTAAACAAGCTCCCGTTCTCTGATTGGAGAGATAGAGGAATTCGTCGTATGCGAGGCAGGGGCATGCCAGCCAGAGGAATGTTGAATGGCAAAATTTTCAACACCTTCCACCACTACTTGTAAGAAATTGAAAGCCTGACACCATGTTTGACTTGCTTGACTTCTCTTTTCTTGCATGAAGGAAATATTTACCCATGAGTCTGCACTGATGTATCCCTATGAATCACTGGATGGAGTGTTGTAGGAAGTGGGATATTGTAGGAAGTGAGTGAGTAAGGCGGCTTTACACCTGGCAATTCCTGGCCGGCAATACAGCCGCGACGTGCTGCCTGCAGCATTTTTGGTCTGGGTCTGGGAGCCCTTCTCGCGGCAAGTTCTCTGCAGCTGAGCGTGTCTGTCTTGTATTGCCGACTGGCGGCTGGGTAAACAACATGTCGGCGCCAATAAAACAAGAAATGACAGATGTAGATAACAAGATTTGGGGCCGGGAGGCCGAGGTGGTATTGCTAGAGGAAGTGAGGCAGCATCGACACTTGTGGGACCCACAAGATAAGCTGTACTAGAGGCAGAGTCTGCGCAAAACAACTTTTGGGAGAGTGGCAGCAACATTGCGGGAAATGTTTATCTCTTTGCGCGATATCGAAGGAGGTAATTAAGGAACGATTATTTTCGTGTATTACATAATCACACTATGTAATGCCTGGGGGTTGGGATGGCATGTTCCTCCCTTCTCCTTTGTTGTTAAATGCAACAATAATCAATCAATACTACTTATGATAAAACTCGTTTACTTACAGTATTTCTACAATATCAGGCTAATGGACGAAACTCATTGTGGTTTTAATATATGGTAGTAGCCTTTTGGGGTGTCTGGGAGGAATTCATGCCCTTGCATTTACTAGCAGTTTACGTGTTGATGCTCCCGGCGGCTCCTCCCACGTGTGAACGTACTTGCTCCCGAGAGCACCCAGCTGGTCTAGCCGCTAGATCGTCGCGGTTGTATTGGCGGCCAGGAATTGCCAGGTGTAAAGCCCCCATAAGAGGGGTAGAGTGTGGACGTGTCGGCGTGAGCTCCTCGGAACTGCTGAGTCGACTATGTCGGGCACAACCAGGAGCATGAGAGATTTGTGTTGCGTCTGTGAAGACTTTAGAGGCGAGAAGTGGATTGCATGCTGTTTGTGTCCAAAGTGGTGTCATGTGAAGCGTGCTAATTTGACTGGAGTCAAGCAGGATACTGTACCTAAAATAAATTGGATTTGCACTCAATGTCTTCATAAAGCATCTCTCCCTACCAGCATTGTTGAAAAATTGCATGAATTCAAGCAAAAATTATCTAAAGAAATATCTGTGGTTAAAGATGAGGTTGAATCTCAGGTATCCAGTGTGAAGGAGCTGAGTGAAGTGGCTGGTGTACTTTGCACTGAGCAAGCAGTCAGGTCGCGCCAGTTTTACTGACGTGGTAGAGGAAGAAGAATCTACTTTGCGGCAAGGCCTCTGATCCAGATAAAAAGGCTACTGAGATGAAAATAAAGTTCCCTGGCATTACAAGGCATTCAGATTACTGATTCAAGATTCGCGAATGTAGGTAACATTGTTATGAACTTTGATGAAGAGAACATAAGGAATGGAGCAGCTCAGAAATTGGAAAATGTAGAGCAAGTTAGCACAAAAAACTGTGGGAAAATTAAGGCCAAAGCATGCAATGTTCATAAGGAGGAGACCGGGGATAAGATAACTGAGACACTGTTAAACAAGAATGAGTTCCTACACTCGATTCCTGGAGTTGAAGGGAAAATTGAGAAGATTTTTAATGAGCTTACTGCTGCTGGTACAATACACTATATTTAGAAATGTGATCCAACTGTTAGAGTCCTCACAAACATAAACATAAAACTAGAATGGGGAGTGTACACTGTGAGAGATAGATACCATGCAATTATATGCTACCACTGTCAGAGGCCAACTATACTGCCAAGAACAATGGAGAAGCCCCAAAAGGTTACAAGTGTGCTGGTGATCATAAATCAAAGGATTACATCATGGCTGAAAAGAAATGCAGGTGTAAGGTACAAGAAGCCTAAAAACAACCACTCAACGAATGACCAGTGTTGTGTAGTTCTACAGACTGAAATTGAGAGAATTCGTAACATAACTGATCATGGCTATTAATTAGTGTTTGAGACTCGAAGATAAATTGAGTGTTAAATGTTCAATGAGTTGGAAATAATCGTTGGATATTGAATTGTGATACTATAAAGAAAATATCAGATAAATGGAAAGTGAAACAATGGATATTTGTGATACTATAAAAAGGAAAGATATTCAGAAAAGTACGAGCTTACACACGGCCAAGTGACTATGATAATGCCAAGTTTAATAAAAAGACATCAGTTGGCTATTTGTGAAAGCAATCAAGAATGACTCACTCACTACGACGTTGCGAATAAGTGCATTGAGGATTATTATTGAGGCTAACATCGTAATTGTTGGCGTCCTGCGGAGCGCTGCGCTAGCAGCGGGGCCCTCATCAACGGTAAACGGTAAACGATATATCGTTTGATGCTCTTATTTTGCCAACAATGTTCATTATTATATTTTTGATAAATAATGCGCAGGGCACCTGACAGGAGCGTAACATGCATAAAATATATAAAATATACAATAACATAGATAATGTACAGCACTCAGATTTTTTGGTGTAAACATAACAGCAATCATTACAACTCTGATAAGTTACTTATTTGGTTCAGAATAAAAATGCCACTTAAGCCTCGCTGGACTCCAGAAGTCCACAGGTTTGGATGTGGTAGAGGTTCCAGGAGGGTCACCAGATGGCATGTCGAGCTCAGTGAAGGGCCCCATTGTAGGCACATGAGTGTAATCACTACTTTAGTTTTTTTTATTAGTTATTTTTCTTGTAGGTCTTTTATTAGATTTTTTAATGAAAAATAAAAATATTTTTTGGGGGCAAATAACTTTTGTAAACAAATCTTTTGCATACATCTAGTAGTATTAATCCCTAGAAAAGTGGAAATTATGTAATTGTTGACCTTAAAAAGTTTTAACAATTTAATTTTACTTCAGCATATAGATACAATATTTCACTGATACTTCTGGTTAAACTCTTGTAATATTTATCTTTCAGACCGGGAACTTTTGGCAACCCCCAGCATTGGAATACTCCACTGAGGTGAGGAACACATTCAGGAATGAGGCAGAGCTGTAGCTAGGGAGAGTTTGGTCACTGGCTCCCCAGCCATCATCATGCATGTATGCACTCTGGTTCACTGCCTCCTGCCCAGTGGTTCTGCCTCGATATAAGCTCAACACCAAGAGATAAAAATTATAGTATTTGAAATCGCAACAGTTTGTATTTGGTAGGAGTAGGTAGGAAGACACTTACCGAACGGGGGTAAGCTACTCCCGGTGAGGATATATGGGAAACGAGGAGGGTGCTGAAGCCCTTCAAAGACCCTTCCCATGTCCTCACTAACTGTTTCCCTTTTATCTCATAAACACCAGAGAGTAGTTCAGCATGCTCTCTACAGACAGATCCTCTCTCTACACCACACTACATTCACACAACATACACACCTTTTTCCCAAAATTTAATATTCAAAATGGCACATAAACGAACTGCCTCGGAGTTCCTGCCTGGGAGGGGACTATAAATTCCCCCCAAAAGGATTCCTCTTCTGGCTGCCGACTTGAGAGGTGTCCTGATAACTCCTCAAACCTCCTCCTTATCAATTTCTGCAACATTCGCGGTCTTAGCTCTAATTTCCATTCTGTGGAACACCATCTCTCCTCCTCCAAACCCCACCTTCTCTTCCTCACCGAAACACAGGTTTCTGAGGCTATTGACAGCAACCTCTACTCTGTTCCCTCCTACTATCTCTATCCTAAATTTCAATCCAAAGTTGGATGTTGCGCCTACGTGCGCAACGACATCACTTGCTCTCGTGCCCACGACCTTGACTCTTCTGAATTTTCCACCATCTGGCTAAGACTTCATTGTCATTCTATTACTAAATACATCTGTGGTGTTTATCTCTCACCTAACTCTACTAACTATGTATGTAAAATTCTTTGACTATTTGAACTCTAAAGTGGAGCACATCTTGACTCACTCTCCCTTTGCTGAAATCTCCATCTTGGGAGATTTCAATGTTCACCACCAGCTTTGGCTTTCATCCTCTTTCACAGACCAGCCTGATTTTTTACATAGATTTACATAGAAAATCAGACCACACAGACCCCATGGTCCAGACTTGGTGGTCTGTCCTTAAACCTAAGTGATTTTACATTAATCAGAAGACTCCAAAACGTTGCATTTCTACTCTAGTTGATATTAAGTTGAAGGAAGTGACGGTCGAGCTTATTTTTGAAGGAGTCAATCGTGTTACACTGGACCACTGACGGTGGAAGCTTATTCCATTCTCGCACTACAACGTTGGTGAAGAAAAATTTGGTGCAGTCTGAATTTACTTGTCTACATCTGAGCTTTACGCCATTGTTCCTCGTGCGCAAAGTGTCATCGACCATAAACAATGTTGATCTGTCTACATTCGTGAAACCATTAAGTATTTTAAAACATTCGATCAGTTTTCCTCGGAGGCGACGTTTCTCAAGAGAGAACATGTTAAGGGTAGAAAGCCTTTCTTCGTAGGATTTGTTGCGCAAGGAAGGGATCATTTTCGTTGCCCGACGCTGAACACCTTCTAATTTAGCAATATCCTTTGCATGGTGGGGAGACCAAAACTGTACCGCATATTCCAAGTGGGGTCTGACTAAACTGTTGTAGAGCGAGTATTACATCTTTATTCTTGAATACAAAGTTTCTTTTAATGAAGCCCAACATTCTGTTCGCTTTATTTGCTGCATCGATGCATTGCTGTGAGAATTTGAGGTTTGACGCGATTTTGACCCCCAAGTCTTTGACGCATTGAACGCTTTTGAGTTTAACGCCGCGCATTTCGTATTCGAACTTCTTATTCCTCGTTCCAACTTGAAGGACCTGGCACTTGTCTACGTTAAAGGGCATCTCCCATCTATCCGACCAAGCTGAAATTTTGTGCAAATCCTCTTGGAGGCTTTGCCTGTCTTCGTCAGTGAGAACCGAGTTGCCAATCTTTGTGTCGTCTGCAAATTTACTAATGCGGTTATTGAGTCCAACATCCACGTCGTTGATGTAAATAATGAAGAGCACTGGGCCAAGAACCGAGCCCTGAGGGACGCCACTAGTGACAGGCGCCCACTCTGAGTTAAATCCGTCAATCACTACTCTTTGTTGTCTGTTGCTCAACCAATTCGCGATCCATTGGTTTACTTGACCGTCAATACCTATTTGCTTTAATTTGTAAAGTAATTTATGATGCGGGACTTTATCAAACGCTTACATTAAATAAAGATAGACTACGTCCAGAGATTTGGTTACGTCATAAACAGTGAAGAGGTCGTTATAAAAGGTTAATAGGTTTGATAGGCAGGATCTTTTGTTTCGGAAGCCATGTTGTGAGTCCCCAATCAATGAGTGGCTTTCAAGGTAATTCACAATTTTGTCTCTAATTATGCCCTCAAGTAGCTTACCTACAACCGAAGTTAGACTAATGGGCCTGTAATTACCTGGTACTTTTTTGTCTCCTTTCTTGAAAATCGGTGTCACGTTAGCCTTTTTCCAATCTGAAGGGACGATGCCTTGTCGCAAGGACATATTGAATACGGTTGTGAGGGAGGAGAGTATTTCGCTCTTCGTTTCTTTCAGCAGAGTTGGATATACTTTGTCAGGTCCAGGACTTTTATTTGTTTTATGTGAATGGAGAGCTTTAAGGACTTCATCGGTTGTTATTTCAAAATTAGGCAATGCATGCTCGAGATTTACAATAGTACTGGTGTTGGTGGTAGCGAGAGGAAGACTGTTAGTATTAAACACCGAGGAAAAGTAATTGTTTAAGAGGTTTGCAATGTGTTGGCTGTCAGTCACTAGTGCACCGTCGCTGTTTGTTAAAGGTCCAATACCACTTTTGATCGCCTTTCTGTTGTTTATGTAACTGAAGAAAGATTTCGGATTATTTTTACAGTTGGCTGCAATATTTTCTTCGTATCTACGCTTTGCCTGTCCTACTAGTCTTTTTACTCGTCGCCTGGCATCATTATAAAGTCTAATGTTTTCGGGCGTGCTTTGTTCTTTCTTTAACCTGTAAAACAATTTTCTCTCATTGACTGATTGTTTAATTTCGCTATTAAACCACGGTGGGCTTTTATTAGTGTTAATTCGCTTCTCGCACAAGGGGACGAATGTGTTCTGCTGAGTGAGTAAGTGATTTTTAAGGCTTAGCCAGGCTTCCTCTACGTTGCCGTCATCTGATAGGTGTATTTCTGGTAGTTTTGTCGGATTTCTACGAAGTTAGCTCTTTTGAAATTGGGCACCTTTACTTTATTTTCAGTCACTGATGATTGAGCTTTAATGTCGACGCGCACTAATTTATGATCGCAAGAACCGAGGTGTTCTCCTACCGTGACACTACTGATTAGGTTATCTTGGGTCGTTATAACAAGGTCGAGTATATTATTTTGTCGAGTTGGCTCAGAAACCATTTGGCTTAGATAATTTTCTTCTAGAAATTCGATCATTCTATGTGACTCGCCTTCTGTACCTGACAGTGTCGCCCAGTCGATATGGGGAGGTTAAAGTCTCCTAATATCAGTGAGTCGCTGTTATTAAGTGACTGCCTTAAGACGCTGTACATTTCAAGGTCGTCATCGAGTGATTGCCCGGGAGGTCTGTAGGTGACAGATATATTTAAGTTGACTTTTGCAATGTTTACTCGCACGCACAAATGTTCAACGTTACTGTTTCCCAGTGTTTTGTCAGTGGGTTGCAAATAGCTTTTTGACATAAAGGGCGACGCCACCGCCTCTACGGTTTACACGATCTTTGTTGAAGAGTCTGTAGCCATCTATGTTGTATTCGGAACTTAAATCAATATTTGTGGTGTCGATAAATGTTTCGGTTATAGCAATTATGTCAAAATTTTCTGTTAAAGCAAGACATCTCAGTTCATCAAATTTGGTTCTTAGGCTACGCGCATTGAAACTAAGGATTTTAAGTTATCTAGAGGCTTAGTAATAGAGGTGTAGGTAATTTCGGGAACACGCATACGGGTTTGTTGCGATGCACGGCGTCAAATTACACGGCTGGGGTGGAGCGAAGTGGCCGAGACTCGAAATTTGTTCGTATGAAACTCACTGATACGTTGAGGAGACTTCCGAGTCAGGCTGCCCAGATGGGAGAAAGGTGCAATCCGTCCATGTGAAAGAGCTCATTTTGTACATAGAAATTGTCCCATGTGTTGAGGAACTCCACGTCAAGCTCCCTGCAAAGAGTCTGTAAGCGGTTGTTTAGGCTGAAGGCCTTACTGAAAAGTCGCTCTCCGCCCAAGTCCGTGGTAGAACTCCTGAAATCAAAATGTTAGGGAGTTAGTCTTATACTGCTGGATGAGCCTACGGTACTTCTCCAGGAGTTCCTCAGACCGGGTCGTGGTGATGTCGTTCGTACCTGTGTGAATAACAAACAGTGAATCATTAGTAGCCTGGGGGGAGATCTCCTCAAGAGCAGCAGTTATGTCGTCGATCCCAGCACCAGGATAGCAATAGTTCCGTCTTCGACGAGGAACTCTGCCGCAGAACTCAACGACCTGCTGGCGAATCATGGAGTCACCCACCAGGAAGGTGCTCTCCTGCTCGTCCTCCTCCTCCAGAATGGCAAACCTGTTGAAGCAATGAACAGGATAAATCGCTTGTCTGGCTGGTTTGGCTCCTCCATTCACGACGGTGAAGCCATCATGGGCGGTGCCACTAGCATCCTCCGTTGCGTGGTGTTGTCCGCTGGTGTCGACGGTACCGCTGAGGGCAAGGGGGCGGTTGGAGAAGGGTTTGGCACCACAGCAACGTTAGCCTGGATGAATTCCTGCAAGGAGGCAACAGTGCGAGAAAGCTCTATTATTTTATTCTGACCTGCTTCCATCTTCTCTTCTTGCTCTTGCAGTCTGGTCTCGAGATGCTGCCTGGTGAGAGAAAGCTCTATTATTTTATTCTGGCCTTCTTCCATCTTCTCTTCCTGCTCCTGCAGTCTTGTCTCGAGATGCTGCCTGGACAGACACAGTCGACAGACAGCAGAACGCCCTGTAAAAAAGTGAGCTGAGAAGCTACCGTTACAAGTACTGCACTTCTTAGGCGCCATCTTAGCTGAAATGAAAGAGATAAAAACACAGAGTGAAGGGGATTAGGAAAGGGGGTGAGGTGTGTGAGAGGTAGTTTAGTAATGGAGGAAAAGTGAGAGAGAGGAGGAGTAGGAAGGGATGTGAGGTGAGTAAAGAGGGGGAAAGAGAGGTGTGTGGGAGCAAGGAGGGTTAGGAAATAGGTGAGATGGGAGAGAGGAGGAGTAGGAAGGGATGTGAGGTGAGTAAAGAGGGGGAAAGGGAGGCGGTGAGTGAGGTGTGTGAGATCAAGGAGGGTTAGGAAATAGGTGAGGTGGGAGAGAGGAGGAGTAGGAAGAGATGTGAGGTGAGTAAAGAGGGGGAAAAAGAGGCGGTGAGTGAGGTGTGTGAGATCAAGGAGGGTTAGGAAATAGGTGAGGTGGGAGAGAGGAGGAGTAGGAAGGGATGTGAGGTGAGTAAAGAGGGGGAAAGGGAGGCGGTGAGTGAGGTGTGTGAGATCAAGGAGGGTTAGGAAATAGGTGAGATGAGTGAGAGGGAGTTTGGGAAAGGAGGTAAGTGGGAGAGAGGAGGAGTAGGAAGGGATGTGAGGTGAGTGAGGTGTGTGAGAACAAGAAAGGTTAAGAAAGAGGCGAGGTAAGGTGGGTGAAGGGATGGGTAAATAGGATGTGAGGTAAGGTGAGTGAGGGGGGGAGGGCTTAGAAATATGTGGAGGTGAGGAGGAGTAGGAAGGGCTAATCCTCTAGGGGATGAGGAGGAGCAAAGGGATGTGAGGTGAGCGAGGGTGGGGGGGCTTAGGTGAGGTGAGGGAAAGGGTGTAGGAAGTGTTAATCCTCTAGGGATTTAAGAGGGTGTAATGAGGAGGAGCAGATTGAATCCTCAGGGAATTCAAAGGGTGGGTTGTCGACACACCCAAATCACGCGTGAGACACTCGGGAACACAAAGTCACACTCGGGACACACGAAACACTCAGAAACCCAAGCACAAGCACGACTAAACACCCTCAAGTCACTCGCAAAAACACCGGAAGTACAACAGCACACTCAAAACACTCTGAAACCCACGCAGAGCACTATAAACATCCAAATCACACGTAAAAGCACTGGAAACACAACACACTCGAAACGCAGAACACTCGAAAACAGCCAAATCACACGCAGAAACACCGGAAACAAAACAGCACACTCAAAACGCTCTGAAACCCACGCAGTACACTTAGAAGCAGCCAAATCACACGCAAAAACACCGGAAACACAACACACTTGAATCACTCTGAAACCCACGCAGAACACCCGGAAACAGCCAGATCACACGCAAAAACACCGGAAACACAACGCACTTGAATCACTCTGAAACCCACGCAGAACACCCGGAAACAGCCAGATCACACGCAAAAACACCGGAAACACAACACACTTGAATCACTCTGAAACCCACGCAGAACACCCGGAAACAGCCAGATCACACGCAAAAACACCGGAAACACAACACACTTGAATCACTCTGAAACCCACGTAGAACACCCGGAGACAGCCAGATCACACGCAAAAACACCGGAAACACAAATCACAGAGGCAACCACAGGCAGAAACCACAAGCGAACACACACCAAAACACGTGTCGGGAAATCACAGGCAACACACAAGGTCCACAAGCGAGAACACACAAACGCCCAAGAGCACGACGAAAACACAGGGCAAGCGATGTTGTGGGGCGCAGCGGGGTGAGGTCACGACCTTCTCTCAGCAGAGGTCGGGTGTGAATGAACAAGCCTACAACCTTGCGCTCCTCAACGATCTAGAGCAGTTGGTTCAGCACCCTACACGTATTCTCGACCGTCTTGGAGACAGGCCCAACATACTATACCTCTTCCTTACCTCTAATCCTTCTGGTTACTCTGTCAAACTGTTCTCTCCGTTGGGCTTCTCCGATCACAACCTTATTTCTGTATCCTGTCCTATTGCTCCTGTACATCCTCTGGACCCACCGAAGAGGCGATGTTTCTGGCATTTTGCTTCGGCTCGGCGGGACGACTTGAGGATGTACTTTTCCGATTTCCCGTGGAATGATTACTGCTTCCAGGAGAGAGACCCCTCTACGTGTGCCCAGCGCATCACTGAGGTGATTGTCTCTGGAATGGAGGCATACATTCCACGTTCTTTCTCTACTCCTCATGCTAAAAAGCCTTGGTTTAATCATACTTGTTCTCGTGCTATTAAGATAGAGAGGCAGCTCACAAAAGGTACCAGAGCCTTCGCACTCCAGCTAACCATGATCTTTATATTTCTGCCTGGAACTGTGCCAAATCTATTCTTCAACTTGCTAAAAGCTCTTTCATAAATAGAAAATGTCAAAACCTTGCTTTTTCTAATTCTTCCCGTGACTTCTGGCACCTAGCCAAAAACATCTCCAATTTCACTTCTTCCTCTTTCCCACCTCTTTTTAACCCTGACGGCAGCACTGCCGTCTCATCTATCTCTCAGGCTGAACTCTTCACTCAAACTTTCTGTAACAACTCCACTCTGGACGATTCTGGGCATATTCCTCCTACTCATCCCCCCTCTGACTCTTTCATGCCTGTTATTATGATTCTTAAGAATGATGTTTTCTATGCCCTCTCTGGCCTCAACTCTCAGAAGACTTATGAACTTGATGGAGTGCCTCCTATTGTCCTTAAAAACTGTGCTTCCGTGCTGACACCCTGCCTGGTCAAACTCTTTCGCTTCGCCTATCAACATCTACCTTTCCTTCCTGTTGGGAGTACGCCTTCGTACAGCCTGTGCCTAAGAAGGGTGACCGTTCCAATCCCTCAAACTACCGCCCTATAGCTTTACTTTCCTGTCTATCTAAAGCTTTTGAATCAATCCTTAACCGGAAGATTCAAAAGCACCTTTCCACTTCTAAACTTCTATCTGATCGCCAGTATGGGTTCCGCAAGGTGCGTTCTACTGACGATCTTCTTGCTCTCTTAACTGACTCTTGGTCATCCTCTCTTAGCCGCGGTGAAACTTTCTCTGTTGCGGTAGACATATCGAAAGCCTTCAATAGAGTCTGGCACAAGTTTTTGCTTTCTAATCTGCCCTCTTTCGGATTCTATCCCTCTCTCTGTTCCTTTATCTCCAGTTTCCTTTCCGGCCGTTCTATCTTTGCGGTGGTAGACGGTCACTGTTTTTCCCTTAAACCTATTAACAGTGGTGTTCCACAGGGCTCCGTCCTATCACCCACTCTCTTCCTGTTATTCATCAATGATCTTCTTTCCATAACAAACTGTCTTGTCCACTCATACGCCGACGCTTCCACTCTGCATTATTCAACTTCTTTCAATAGAAGACCATCCCAACAGGAAGTACATGACTCCAGACCGGAGGCTGCAGAACGCTTAACCTCAGACCTTGCTGTCATTTCCGATTGGGGTAGAAGGAACTTTGTGTTCTTCAATGCCTCAAAAACTCAATTTATCCACCTATCAACTCGACACAATTTTCCAAACACCTATCCCATATTATTCAACAACACTCAGCTGTCACCTTCTTCAACACTAAATATCCTCGGTCTATCCTTAACTTAAAATCTTAACTGGAAACTTCGAATATCCTCTCTCACTAAATCAGCTTCCTCGAGGTTGGGCGTTCTGTATTGTCTCCGCCAGTTCTCCCCCGCACAGTTCCTATCCATATACAGGGGCCTTGTCCGCCCTCGTATGGGGTATGCATCTCACGTGATGGGGGGCTACACTCACACAGCTCTATTGGACAGAGTGGAGTCTAAAGCTCATCGTCTCATCAGCTTTCCTCCTCTTACTGATAGTCTTCTGCCTCTTAAATTCCGTCGCGATGTTGCCTCTCTTTCTATCTTCTATCGATTTTTTTCCCGCTGACTGATCTTTTGAACTTACTAACTGCATGCCTCACCCCTTCCCGCGGCCTCGCCTCACAAGACTTTCTAATCAAGCTCATCCCTGTACTGTCCAAACCCATTATGCAAGAGTTAACCAGTATCTTCACTCTTTCATCCCTCACGCTGGTAAACTGTGGAACAATCTTACCTCATCTGTATTTCCTCCTGCCTACTTGAACTCTTTCAAGAGGAGGGTATCAGGACACCTCTCCTCCCGAAATTGACCTCTCTTTTTGGCCACTCCTCTGTACTCCATTCAGGAGCAGTAAGTAGCGGGCTTTTTTTTCATTATTATTATTATTTTTTTTTTTAACGCCTTTGAACTCTCCTTTTCTGGAAAAAAAAATTATATATATATATATATATATATATATATATATATATATATATATATATATATATATATATATATATATATATATATATATATATATATATATGCAGGAGTGCTGGGTAGGTGTCAATGATCATGAACGGCAAGTGGCCTAACTTACCCCTCTTGTCTCTGGGATGAGGAGGCATGGAAGAGATGAAGGGCTGGGCATGAGTGTGTTGTAGGGGTGATGTTAGCAGCAACAGTCGGTTCTTGTACTTTGTACTTTTGGGGAAAATTTGCCCACCTGGCTTTATTTATTCCTGTGAAGGCTATCAAGAATTATAGTTTCCATATGGATGCACTTAACTGTAGAATGGCCTGCACAGGGAGATCATGATGGGGAGGATCTGCCACCCTATTTTAAGATATTATATGAAAAATATCGAAAATAAGTTAAATGCTCTGGCATGACCGTCTATGCATGAACTATCAAATGGCAGCTTTATTTATTTTATTCCCGTGAATTTAAATGTCCCACCGAGCCTGAGTTTAAATGTCAAAAAGTGGGCGTGGCGAGCTAGTCCTGGTGCGGGTGGCAGAAACTATTTCGTTACCTTATTTTCGATAAATATGATAAAATAATGACATGCCAATGTATTTTCGTGTATCTGGCAACTTTTATCCGGTCCACCACGGCTTTCCTGCCTCCCACTCAGATGAACTGGTGCCTGAGGGAAGACTTTTTTATTTACACCGCGGTCTTCCTTCATGAGTTCTCGCTGAGGCATTAGAACATTTACTTTTGCCCTGAAGCCTTTCACTGGTATCATGTCAAGGCGGAAACGGCATGTGGAGAAGAACTGCTGAATGGCAGCTTATACTGCGCGCCAAAACTGAAGTTCAAGTTCAAGCGCCTCGCCACTACAAGATCCCTCCCCACCACCACAACCACCATACCAATCGTTTCATTAAAACGTATGGTTGAAATGTATGAAAGTCAAGTATGCAGGACACTTTAGAGTGAAATTGATACGAAAGGATAGGCGGTGGCTGAGTGGTAGCGTGCTGGGCCCACATTCATCGCGTGATGGACAACGCAAATTCGAATTCCCATGCTACCACCCCGGATTTTTCAGTCACCGCCGAGTGACTTAAAACTACCCACATACTGTCCTGAAGACCATCCATCAACCCGGACTCTAGAGGAAACCGTCCAAATGAATCCAGAACGAGTTCTGGGGTGCAACATGAGCCAAGAGAAGATGGCGCCGTTATAAACACTTGCCTGCGCAAATACGGGCTGAGACCACGCACAGTTATAGCGTATGCCTTCAACTTTACCTTACTCTTCTATCAACACCAGTTCACCACCACCTGTCCTGTCCTCATATAATCGCCCAAACAGAAGCGAGGCGACAAGCCCCCCGACATTTGCTCCCATTGATTGAATGATTCTATCAACATTACTTCACCACCTTTGACAACTTCTTTGACAACACTCAGCTATCACCTTCTTCAACACTAAACATCCTCGGTCTATCCTTAACTCAAAATCTCAACTGGAAACTTCATATCTCTTCTCTTACTAAATCAGCTTCCTCGAGGCTGGGCGTTCTGTACCACCTCCGCCAGTTCTTCTCCCCCGCACAGTTGCTATCCATTTACAGGGGCCTTGTCCGCCCTCGTATGGAGTATGCATCTCACGTGTGGGGGGGCTCCACTCACACAGCTCTCTTGGACAGAGTGGAGGCTAAGGCTCTTCGTCTCATCAGCTCTCCTTCTCTTACTGATAGTCTTCTACCTCTTAAATTTCGCCGCCATGCTGCCTCTCTTTCAATCTTCTATCGATATTTTCATGCTGACTGCTCTTCTGAACTTGCTAACTGCATGCCTCCCCCCCTCCCGCGGCCTCGCCACACACGACTTTCTACTCAAGCTCATCCCTTTACTGTCCAAATCCCTTACGCAAGAGTTAACCAGCATCTTCACTTTTTCATCCCTCACGCTGGTAAACTCTGGAACAATCTTCCTTCATCTGTATTTCCTCCTGCCTACGACTTGAACTCTTTCAAGAGGAGGGTATCAGGACACCTCTCCTCCCGAAATTGTCCTGTCTTTCGGCTACTCATCTAACTCTTTTTAGGAGCAGTGAGTAGCGGGCTTTTTTTTAACATTTGTTACCTTTTTATTATGCCCTTGAACTGACTCCTCTGCTTAAAAAAAAAAAAAACACGTCTTATCCTCAAATAATCTTGATGACCCGAACAGGAGAGTGAATTTGGGGAGCACGAGGATGAAGAAGATGATAATGAAGAGGAAGAGGACGATGAGGAGTCAAGAATAGTAAACGACTTGGAGGAAGCTTTGCAGGGGGTCAACATTCAGCTGCCTCGCCTGGCCGTCACTGCCCCACCCTCTGTTTTGCCTCCCAAGGTAAGAATGTCTTTCCACACATCTAAAGCGGGTATTACACGGGAACGATTTTGATTGAGCAGGCCTCGTCAGGAAGCAAATGCTGCCAGAAGGGGCTCTGCTTCGCGACCGTAAGGGGTACTAGGGCGGACTACTCTGGGGCTATTTCTACTTCTCAGGGGACCCACTCACGTTAAACCGCGCGCCTCACTCTCTCTGATTCGCCGGCTGGTTCTCATGCTCCTCCCAACTCCATGAAGTCATCAGCCTCACACACACACACTCCTCCTCTCTTTTCTTCTCTCTCTCTCTCTCTCTCTCTCTCTCTCTCTCTCTCTCTCTCTCTCTCTCTCTCTCTCTCTCTCTCTCTGTTTACGTCTGCGACGCCGATCAAGATTGTCCATCTTGTTGTTGTTCTGTTATACGTTTTTAGTGTTATTTTTAAGGTGGTTCGTGTTAAGTGTTAGTTTAAGGCGCGAACTGTTATCTCACTCGTCACAGGGCCGGTGTTACCGTGGCCTGCTTCACAAGTTGATCGTAGTAGGTGAGAGAACACAATAGCCTTTAGTTAAGTGAGGTAGATGATGTGTGGCCTAGCGGACCCGTAAATTTCACTTTTGTTCAATTGGTTCACTTTTCTCTCTCTCTCTCTCTCTCTCTCTCTCTCTCTCTCTCTCTCTCTCTCTCTCTCTGGTATGTTAAAAGTGCGATTAGTTTTAACTATATTTATAGTTTTACACAATAGTTACAAAGTTTATGTGAGCTGTCGCCCGCACACCCTGAAGAGGGCGATGTGCTCGTCCTCGCGGCCCACTGTGATCTGCCTCCTCCTGTCCGCGGTGGAGGTATAAGTGTGCGTAGATAATCCACCGGAAGTGTTGATCTTCCGGTTCGGAGTCTTGCTGATTTCACCGTCGGCTCAGCACAGTTCTCACGGCCAATAAGCACGCCGTAAGCACACCACAAGCACACCCTAGCACCTACGTGTTCCCTAGCATCCTGTGGTGACACTGATCATGTGTTTCGACACATACAGTCATTCATTCATATGTACATTGATAATATATATATATATATATATATATATATATATATATATATATATATATATATATATATATATATATATATATATATAAAACCCGCTGAGTTAGTACACATTGCGAGACTGTAACATGGGTAGGTGTACACTAATTTTAAAGGTCGGGTGAGTCACGGGGTCGCAACTTTTAGATGACCGAGCGATGTAAAAATATATATATATATATATATATATATATATATATATATATATATATATATATATATATATATATATATATATATATATATATATATATATATATATATATATATATATATATATATATATATATATATATATATATATATATATATAAGTCGCGACCCCGTGACTCACCCGACCTTTAAAATTAGTGTACACCTACCCATGTTACGGTCTCGCAATGTGTACTAACTCAGCGGGTTATTGCAACATTTGCCTGAGGATGGTTGTGCAAAGTCAGAGCCCACTTAACAAGGCAAAACAAGGGATGACAATGATGATAAAAATAACCACAGGAACAACAATAGAAGGGTAATGTACATATGGGGCAAGGTAAACCGGTAGAGAGTCATGGACAGCTGATTCCAATTCCGAGAAATTTGAAAAGGTTAGCTCGGAAAGACTATTTGTTACATACTTTATCCTAGAAAAGGTGAGATTCACTAAACTGTCAATAGGATAGATTGGGATGGCATTTGTGGCTGTAAATCCATGATGGAGCTTCTCCGGAAAGGTCGTCAAATTGACAGAACGTAGGGAACAAGCCACCCGTACCGCCAAGTGACCTGCAACCTCTCCATAAGTTGATCCTTTAGGACAGACCACTGTCACAAAAAAATGGTAGTGTGAAAAAGAAGTAGTGAAATCCGGAGAACTTCCTGTGGAAAAGTGGTTTAAGGACGACGTGACGATAGGGGCAACTCTCTAGAGCTTTAGAAGCATCTGACTGGGTCAGCACCGCTTCGCAGATACCATCTGTCAACGGTAGGAAAGCAAACAGTGACGCTTAGCAAAAATAGAGATTGTGATACTCTGTTTTGCAGGTCCCCAGGTCTGACATCTGACCCGTTGCATAAAGCGACAAATCATTACGAATTAATACCACTGTGGCAGGTAAGTCTAGCACCATCACCGAGTCATTGACAGAGAAAGGGAAAGGTTCCAGCTGATAAGCCTCAAACTCATCCTTTAACTTGAAGGGAACGTGAATCACTATAGCTTCCGACGTCAGGAATGACTCCAGCAAGGGATAGTAGAAGTGTATGGCATGTATATCAAACAAAGGTGTTAGTTGGTGTTCCTCTTCTCCTGTTTTTAAAGTCCTTCGTAGATCTCTGACAGGGAAAAGAGAAGAAGTAACCCTACCACAATCTGCATCCACTACATTCTGAATTACTAGTGCATTAGTATGGAGGACAGAGTTGCCTGCACTCTCCAAGGCAGGCAAGGCTTGCTGAACACGTGCCATTTCGTACAGATTTCCCATGCCGGTAAACAACTCATTAAAGGAAGTCCCTAAGGTTCGAGAATAAGCAGCAATGTCCTGTACCGCATGCTCAAGTCTGGAAATGTGTAAGAAATTCATCCGAATGGTTTTGTGTTGAGTAGCAGCAAGTGAGGCCAAGTGGTTATACCTATCCCGCAGTTCCTACACATCCTCATCCATCACGGTTCCAAACAACATGCGGGAAAGTTGCCCAATCCCATTGACCAAGCCTCGCTTAGTACGGTTAGAAAAGGAAAGGTCTGCGTAGTTCTCCAAAGCCAGGGTTAGAGTGTCATTCAAGTACCTTATGCGCTCATGCATCAGACACGTAATACCCTCTACAGGAGCATTCTTATCCAGCTGCAACACAAACTCATTCACTTGTTCCGTTATTGCCCTCAGTGTGCCCGGTATTTCCACCAGAGCAGTAAACGGGTACTGGACCCACAGGACATCCTCAACCAGAGAAACCCGATCCAAATGAGCAGAGAGGGCTCCCGGCTTGAGGTGAGCAGGGTCCGCAGCCAGAACGGAGCGCAAGAGGAAGTAGAAGGCGAGGGGCAACATTTCCTGGAACCAAGCAGATAACGCTTATTGGCGAGGACGCAGGTTATAATCATGTGGTGGAAAGATAGACAAGGCATCGTCAGGCTGAGGTAAAAAGGCGGTTCTCGCGGGTTCAACTAAAGTCGAATCAAGGACCTCAGGCTGGGCGTCAGTCTTTTTGAGGCGATCACTATGCAAAATTTCATACGAATTAAAAATGAGGTCATAAAGCTCAAATTTGTGTAAACCTAGTTGTCTAACTATCTGGTGTGGGCCCACGAATTTAAGGGACAACTTCGAATGTCTCTCTGGGACTCAAAGCATAACAAAGTCACCCACTTTCAAGGAAACAGGGGCGGCACGCTTGTGTTGCTGTAAGCACATAGCCTCAGCTGTAGCCAGTAGTCTCTCTTTGACGTTTCTATGAATATCTGAGAAAACTTTGAGTTGAACCTTAGAATATATGTATATATACAGGTGAATGAGAACTACTAAGCAGGTCATATGGAAGTCTCTTCTCAACCCCAAAAAATATGTAGTGGGGAGATTGTCCCGTTGACTCACAAACACGGCTGTTTATGCTTGCTGCAACATATGCTAGCCAGTCCTCCCAAATATGCTGAAGTCCGCTAACAACCGGGCGCAAGACATCTAAAATTTTCCTTTTAGCGCGTTCAACAAGGCCGTTGCTGGCTGGGTGATAACTGGCTGTAAAACTTTGTGTAATGCCAAACTGTTTGCATATTTCTTCCAAAAGTTGATTGCGAAACTCAGTCCCATTATCACTTAACAACACCCTAGGTGTGGAGTATGGGCAAATTAGATGACTTATTAAGGCATGAGCAATGGACTTAGCAGATTCATCTTTCACCGGGGCTAATACAACGTACCGCGACAAGTGATCTACACAAACCAAGAGATATTTAGAGCCCTGGTGGCTGGCAGGAAGCTGTAGCAAGTCAATAGAAACTACATCCCAAGGTCGGTCAGGGGGCGGGTATTCTAGGATCGGTGCAGGGCTAGGCACCGTCCCCTTATGTTGGGCACACTTGACACACTTAGCCACATACGCGTCAATATCTACACGCATACTGTAGTTGGCCAAAAATAGACCGCTCGGGCTGCTGATAATGTGCGTTCCCTCCCCGGGTGACCAGCAATCACCGCGTCATGAGCTAAGTTCAGTACCGCAGGTACATAACACTCTGGTATCATAAACTGTGCGACAGACTGCGTTTTACGGAGCCAATAGCGGCACAAGACGTCGTCCTGTGACAAGAAAAATTGTGAAAAAGACACAGGTAGTGGCGGGAGACTTGTTTCATCACCCGATTCCAGAGCGTATATTACTTTACTCCAAACGTTATGTCGACGCTGGGCTGCTGCTAAATCCCTTAGAGTGAAATTTTCAATTGCAGTAGGCGTTTCTACCATTGAGCCAACTGGTACATTTCTAGACAGTGAATCCGCGACGACGTTGGCGCGCCCTGGTAAATACTTAAAAGCTGGCCTAAATTCCTGGATGGTCAGGTACCACCGTGCGAGTCGACCGGTGAGGTTTCTACCCTTAAAAAGCTCGGTGACTGGCGCTTGGTCCGTAAATACAGTGATAGGATAGCCAAGGATAATATCCCTAAAATGTTTAAGGGCCCAAACAACCGCTAGGGTTTCTTGATGGGTCACTGAATAGTTCGACTCAGCCTGGTTTAAAGTACGACTTGCGTACGCAATAGCGCGATTTTTACCGCGAGCGTCCGGTTGCATCAAAACAGCACCAAGTCCTAGGGCTGAGGCATCTGTATAAGTGTGAAAGGGACGTTGTAGTTCGGGAATGCCAAGGCTGGAGCGTTGATTAACGCTGACTTCAAGTCTGTAAAACTCTTGTGTTGTTGGGCATTCCAATGTAATGGTACCTCTTTCTTTAAAAGTTGTGTTAGAGGCGAAGCAATTTTGGCAAAACCTTGTATGAAAGGCCTATAGTAGCCGGACAACCCAAGAAAAGACCGAACGTTTGCGAAGGTTTGGGGTTGCGGAAAATTCTTTATGGCCGATAATTTATCGTCCATCGTGTGGATTCCATCTCCATCAACAGTGTGGACTAAAAAGGTGATTTTTGGCTTTAAAAAATCAGATTTATTCAGCTTGGCCTTAAGGCCAGCTTCTCTAAGTTTAAGCAGAACTGCTTCCAATTTAGCTAGGTGACTGTCGCCATCCTTGCTACAGATGATTAAATCATCTAAATATGCGTAGACGCCTTTGCCTATCATGTCTGAGAACAATGTGTTGATCATCCTCTGAAAAGTAATCGGTGCGGTTTTGAGGCCGAATGGCATCCTTAACCATCCAAAATGACCGCTAGGGGTACTAAAGGCTGTAATCTCTCTGGATTCAACTGTCATCGGCACCTGCCAGTACCCACTTGAAAGGTCAAACGGGCCCTTAATTTCGGGGTAATCGACCACTTTGACAAAAGAGTCGACAGATGAGGCCTGACATGTCTTGTCGCCGGCGTCATTTTTTAGCGTAACTGGACCGCCAGTGGCTTTAACCACTAAAGCTACGGTCCTACTTCCCTCGCGTACCGTGTTAAGGGTGGACTCTATCGCTAGCGTGTTCACACGACTAGGCCCTTCTAGGCAGACGTCACAACCTACGGTGGCGTTAGGGACTGACACGGGGATGTGCATTGCGGTTCGTTGAGGGATTTCATGATTCCCTACGACTATCGCATTGATATTTTTCCATCCCCTGAAAACATCAGGTGGTGTTGGTGGTTTATCATGAAGTGAGGTGGTGCCCGCGTCATGCACCGACACCGTGGAAAGAGTCGGAACGGTATGCACTACCGACTCAGCTAAAGAAGCACTTTCCCGACCCTTGCTGAGTGTTTCCTTTCTTTCCCAGGGAGAAGCGAAGCGCACAGGTTGATCCATGGCCTTGTAACATCTCCCTTGAAACCTTTCTGTATTAATATCTGGAATTATTACCACGCGGTTGGACCTCAGCGACGACAACCCAAGAAGACCGTCAGACGGTAGTGAAAAGTTTGACGTCACGTAAAAATCCAAACGCATGACAGGGGTGTTTCGTCCCAAACTCACTGGCAAACACACAACCCCAAGGATGTTCAGCCTGTCGGTGGTGACATCGCAAAGGCTTAGGTCAGAGAGTCGTAGCTGGTAGCGGCCTCCCCGCGACGCGCGTTTTAAAGCTATGTACGTCTTTTCCGACAACACATTAACCGCAGCGCCGGTGTCGACCGCAAATGACGCTTGTAGCGGACCCAGCTTTACTTTAAGTGCCATAATTTCAGGCTGACTGCACGCGGCCACAACAGATTCAAACAAGCTACTATTTTCAGCCTGCACTGTAGTCTCAATTTCCTCTGGCGCCCGGGTTGCTACCCTGGGTCGTTTTTTGAGGGGCGCTCGGCTTCCCCCGACCCCTTCACGAACTTTCCTATTCGCTCCTTCTTCAACTCTATCACAGGGAAACACTCCTCTGGATAAAACAGGACTTGCCAGTGTTATAGCCCTCGGCACGACTTTTTGATGTGGCCGGGGTCTTCTGAGAAGCAGACTTGCCTGACATCTGCGAGCTTCCTCTTTCTTTCTTTGCCCTGCGATCCCGGTGACGTTTTATACAATAGTCAATCGTATGACCGTCTCGCTGACAATAAGAACAGTGACGTTTAGGCTTTTCGGTGGCGGACGCCACCACCGATGAGGACGCGCTAACATTAGCGGCCTTCTGTTGGACAGCGGCTACAGTGGGAACTGGCGCTCCCGTCTTTCTCCTCAATTTTGTTCTTGAGTTTAAGGACGAAATCGTGCAACTTGTCAGTGGGGCCGTAGGCTAGGGATAAAGAACTTTTTCGAAACTGACCCTTGATGACAGCCATGTACATGAAAAATTCCAGAAATTTGATCACATTAGATAGAGACATATTCTCTCCCTCTGTCCAGCCACCAGCTCTCAAATATGAGCTCAAATTAGTAGACAACCCATAGGCGTTCAATTGCCCGGCAAAAAGACCTTTACTCTCAACAGTTGAAATCAAGGTGGTCACAGCTACATTTACGCCCTTGACGAGGCTGTGTTTAACATTCCCCCCAAATGATTCCAGAAAATGTGACCGAAACTGGTCATAATCTTTGGTTTGTTGCGGTTCCATGAACGCGCTGGTGCACATGAGAGATGAAGCTTCTGTTCCTGGATCTAATGAAGGTGATTTTATCTCCCGGTTCTGACACAAATGAATTATTCATGACATCCTCGCATTGTAGGATGAAGTCCTAAGCAGTGTAATCCGCTTCATTGCCTGCGAAAGCCCTGACTGATGCCGTAGTCGGCAGAAGTTTAATGGTATTAGTAGCCATTGTGGGTTGTTGGTTATTTAAGTTACCTTGGTTATCATGCAGGTGGGAAGGAGAAGGAGGAGGAGTAGGAACCCTCTTATGAGTTGCACCACTCCTTAGGTTACGGTAACCGTCATCCTTGACGACATCTTCCGAGTCCTTTACCAACTTCTGATATTTTTCGGTCAAAGCTTTTAACTCCGGGTCAGGTTGTCCTGCCATTTAAAAAGAGGCATTAGTAAAATGAGGCTTCATGAGAGGAATATAGTAAAAAGGAAAGTATTACCGCTGAACTGAACTAAAGGTAATGATCATTCACCGCTAACTGGAAGCTCACTCGCTCCAGATGCTTCTAAAATGCATGAAAAAAAGGAAAAGAATAACGAGTGAGTAATTAGCACAATAAAAATACCTCCTCCACTGTGCAATAAAACACATAAAAGACAGGAGAAAATAAAATGAATGACTATACCTAAGATACGAACGATGTTACAATTCAGGAAAAATACTAAGCATCCACATGTCAGAAACTCAACAGCTGAAAAACGAAAATTAGATAGTGCTCCCCACGCCTAAACACGTGAACATAAAAGTAATTTCACCTAAAATATTGGTACAAGTGGTGTAATTACTGGAACCGTATTAATGTAGTGTCAGCTAAAAATGTGAATATCATGAAAACGTGAAGACTGCAAACCGGAACACTGCTACTCCTCGATCCTCGGCTGGCTTGCCTGCGAGGGAGGCGTCGTCGTCCTGGGCAGCGGTGAGGGAGGCGGCCGTCGTCGTCGCCTGGTAGCGGGGAGGAATAGGCTGGTTTACACGGACGACAGTTTTGCCACGATATGCCACGACAAACTGTCGTGCCACCTCGTGTCCGTGTAAATACAACTGTCGTGGCAGCCCGTGGACTCCTCGTGACTTTGTTGTGCCACCCCGCGGCCTTGTCGCGACAACCCGAAAAATTTTGAACATGCTCAATATTTGGTCACGACAGTGCCACGAGAAAAATGTTAAATCTGTCGTGCCCATTCTGTCGTGCCACCTCGTAGCCCCTTCACGACAAGGGCACGACACCTCGTGGCGCCCCGTGGCCCGTCGTGGCAGAAGATGAACTGTCGTGGCAGCCTCGTGCCACCTGAAACGCCCCTCGTGCCCCTTGTCGTGGCCCGTTTTCGTGTGTGTAAAAGCAATTGTCGCGACCTGCACGGGGCGTGCACGACAAGGGCACGATAGATGCGCGACAACTTTTCTCGTGGCCTTCTCGTGCCCAGCTTGTGTCACGACATTTGTCGTGGCATGTCGTGGCAAAACTGTCGTCCGTGTAAACCAGCCTAATGGGCGGTGGAGCAACCACGCCCCCGCAAAAGGTCCGAGGTTGACTGGCGAAGACAAGTGCCAACCTACGACAGGCTGGGTCGTAGGTAAACGATGGGGTGCCTCATAGACACCTCCGATGAAGGCTTGTTGTGTGGAGTTGTGGGGCGAGGCGGGCGGGGCAGTGTGCTGACTCGACTCACGGGGCAGTAAAGGTTGCGCGCTGATCGTCAGCGTTTTGCATGCTGTGTCCGATAGCGTTCACTGCCCTCACACACTGTTCACGCTCGCACACAATGTTCACTATTATGTTATATTAGAGAGTTATAACACTTCGGAGTAGTTCGTAACCACGCTACCCACCATTTATGTTATACGTTTTTAGTGTTATTTTTAAGGTGGTTCGTGTTAAGTGTTAGTTTAAGGCGCGAACTGTTATCTCACTCGTCACAGGGCCGGTGTTACCGTGGCCTGCTTCACAAGTTGATCGTAGTAGGTGAGAGAACACAATAGCCTTTAGTTAAGTGAGGTAGATGATGTGTGGCCGAGATGAGCCGTAAAGTTCACTTTTGTTCACTTCTCTCTCTCTCTCTCTCTCTCTCTCTCTCTCTCTCTCTCTCTCTCTCTCTCTCTGGTATATTAAAAGTGTGATTAATTTTAACTATATTTACAGTTTTACACAATAGTTACAAAGTTTATGTGAACTGTCGCCCGCACACCCTGAAGAGGGCGATGTGCTCATCCTGGCGGCCCACTGTGATCTGCCTCCTTTAGTCCGCGGTAGAGGTATAAGTGTGCGTAGATAATCCACCGGAAGTGTTGATCTTCCGGTGCGGAGTCTTGCTGATTCAACCGTCGGCTCAGCACAGTTCCTACGGCAAATAAGCACGCCGTAAGCACATCATAAGCACACCCTAGCGCCTACGTGTTCCCTAACATCCTGTGGTGACACTGATCATGTGTTTCGACACATAGGCATACATTCATATGTACATTGATAATATATATATTACATCGCTCGGTCACCTAAAAGTTGCGACCCCGCGACTCACCGCTGCCACCACTTATGTTATACGTTTTTAGTGTTATTTTTAAGGTGGTTCGTGTTAAGTGTTAGTTTAAGGCACGAACTGTTATCTCACTCGTCACAGGGCCAGTGTTACCGTGGCCTGCTTCTCAAGTTGATTGTAGTAGGTGAGATAACACAATAGCCTTTAGTTAAGTGAGGTAGATGATGTGTGGCCAAGAGGACCCGTAAAGTTCACTTTTGTTCACTTAGTTCACTTCTCTTTCTCTCTCTGGTATATTAAAAGTGTCATTAGTTTTAACTATATTTACAGTTTTACACAATAGTTACAAAGTTTATGTGAACTGTCGCCCGCACACCCTGAAGAGGGCGATGTGCTCGTCCTCGCGGCCCACTGTGATCCTTCTGTCCGCGGTGGAGGTATAAGTGTGCGTAGATAATCCACCGGAAGTGTTGATCTTCCGGTGCTGAGTCTTGCTGATTCCACCGTCGGCTCAGCACAGTTCTCACGGCCAATAAGCACTCCGTAAGTACATCATAAGCACACCCTAGCGCCTACGTGTTCCCTAGCTTCCTATGGTGACACTGATCATGTGTTTCGACACATACAGTCATACATTAATATGCACATTGATAATATATATATATATATATATTACAGTTCTCTTCAAGTTGTTTTCCTGTCCTACCCATGCATTGTAGACATGACATTGTATAATAACATTTGTTAGCCCTGATGAACCCTTCAACATGGCATTATAAACAAAGTCGGCAGTTTTTTTTTAACGTCTTGGCCTGTGGCGCCGGTAGGCCTGATGGTCGGCCCCAGCCCGATGTGGCGCAGGCAAGTGTTTATAGTGGCGCCATCTTTAGTTTTCAGCATTTTCCATTTTAGACCCCTAGTTGCATAATATAAATTGTTGGGGGTGTGTTTGAGGGTCATGCTGCGCCGATCTAGCACAGTTTTTGTGCTATTAACACTTGTTTGTACTATGAATTTTTATAGGTAGTTGTATAGATAGTTTATTTATAGTAGTTTATTGATAGCTCTCGCTCTCTCTCCTCTCCCTTCCTTCAGGCCTTCAGCCTTAACAACAGCTTACAGACTCTTTGCAGGGAGCTTGACATCAAGTTCTTTGACGCTTGCGACAATTTCTACGGACAAGGTGAGCCCTTCCAAAGAGACGTACTCCACCTGTCCCCCGTCGGAGCAAGCAGATTCGGAAGGCTCCTTAACGATGCAGCACGTGACACCCGGACAAAAAACTGCTCTTGGCCGCGTCTCTTGTTAGGAATTAGGTCAGTTAACCAAAGGATTAGAGAAATTAACTATTTCCCTTATGGAACTAGTCTCGGGCCAAGAGTTCAAGCCAACTATGAGTATCGTCTGAGCTCAAATAAGCCTTGGATGGTACTTAATACTTCGCTCATCCCGAGACAATATCACCGTATTCACTGCCTGAGACTAAACACATTTACCATGAAAGGAATAACAATAGTTCAGTGTTTCCTTTCATGAAATAATAAATAATTCCCCTTGCGGAATTATTAAAGAGCAAGGATAATTTAACCGATCGAAAGCCACGCTATCTGGCGAGGGAAATTCAAAATACCCCTTCAGACCCACGTGGTTGGCTTTCGGCCCACTACATCATCTGCTCTCAAGGAAACAACACCTCAGCGCTTTCGCCCCAAATTAACTCGCGGCAGTGCTGATTTATACTTAGTCTCGAGGACAACAGGACTCCTCTAGGACGTACTTCAAGAGACCACTTCTTTTGAAACCTTTCGAAAGATAAGTGCCTCCTACAGTGATTACAAATAGGTATTACTATCAGGCCTGTTAGGATTATCGTTGTAACGCTGGGAGGTGCTTGCAGGGGAAAGCCCGGCACCCCTGCTGTATTAGTGGTAAGTGGTTTGTGTTTTTTTTTGTGGAGTTGTCCTGGAGAGGTCTTGCGAGAAACATAACCGTTGGGTACGGTAAATTCACTGTATTACAACACTCTCTACACCGCCCGTGTAAATAGGTGGCATGCAACACAACAAACGCCAAACCGTGAACCTGCAAGTAACACCACCTCCATTACTAAACCTCAAAATAATATAACAGTCTTATGTTTCAATGCCCGTAGCCTAAGGAAAAGGTTTGATGAATTGAGATGTCTTGTTTCAAAAGAAAATCTTTATGTAATTGCTATAACCGAAACATTTATTGATACCACAAATATTGATTTAAGTTCAGAATACAACACAGATGGCTGCAGACTCTTTAGCAGAGATCGTATTAACCGCAGAGGTGGTGGTGTCGCCCTTTACGTCAAAAGCTATTTGCAACCCACTGACAGAACACCAAGAGACAGTAACGTTGAACATTTGTGCGTGCGAGTAAACATTGTAAAAATCAATTTAAATATATCCGTCACCTACAGGCCTCCCGGGCAATCACTCGAAGATGATGTTGAAATGTACAGTGTGTTAAGGCAGTCACTTAATAACAGCGACTCACTGATATTAGGAGACTTTAATCTCCCTCATATTGACTGGGCGTCAGTGTCGGGTACAGAAAGAAAGTCACATAGGATGATCGAATTTTTAGAAGATAATTACCTAAGTCAAATGGTTCCTGAGGCCAACTCGACAAAATAACATATTAGAACTTGTTATAGCGAACCAAGATAACCTAGTCAGTAATGTAACGGTAGGAGAACATATTGGTTCTTGCGATCATAAATTAATGCTCGTCGATATTAGAGCTCAAACAACAGTGACTGATAAAAAAGTAAAGGTGTCCAATTTCAAAATAGCAAATATCGTAGAAATCCGAAAAAAACTTACAGAAATACAACTACCAGATGATTGCAACGTAGAGGAAGCCTGCCTAAACTTTAAAAATCATTTACTCACTCAGCAGAACACATTTGTCCCATTTTGCGAGAAGCGAAGTAACACTAATAAAAGTCCACCTTGGTTTAATAGCGAAATTAAGCAGATTCGGATTAAGGAGAGAGAATTGTCTTACAGACTAAAGAAAGAGCAAAACACGCCCGAAAACACTAGGCTTTATCATGAAGCCAGGCGGCGAGTAAAAAGATATGTATGTCAGGCAAAGCGAAGATATGAAGAAAACATTGCTGCCAACTAAAAAAAAATAATCTAAAATTCTTCTTCAGTTATATAAACAACAGGAAGGCAATCAGAAGTGGAATTGAACCTCTAACTAACAGAGACGGGGAATTGGTGATTGACAGCCTACACGTTGCGAACTAGTTAAACAATTATTTTTCCTCGGCATTTAATTAATTAATACTCATCCCGCCAATACCACCACAACCAGCGACGACAACAGTACTAACGTAAATATCGTTCATGTATTGCCTAAATTTGTAATAAGTACCGACGAAGTTCTAAATGCTCTCTAATCCATTAAAACAAATAAAAGTCCAGGACCTGACAAAGTATAGAGATAGGTCCACATCGTTGATGTAAATAATGAAGAGTACTGGGCCAAGAACTGAGCCCTGAGGGATGCAGCTCACAAAAGGTACTAGAGCCTTGGAACTCCCGCTAACCATGATCTTTACATTTCCGCCCGGAATCGTGCCAAATCTATTCTTCGACTTCCCAAAAGCTCTTTCATCCATAGCAAATGTCAAAACCTTGCTTTCTCTAAATCTTCCAGAGACATCTGGCATCTAGCCAAAAATATCTCCTCCAACTTCACTTCTTCTTCTTTCCCTCCTCTCCTTAACCCTGACGGCAGCACCGCCGTCTCATCTATCTCAAAGGGTGAACTCTTCGCTCAAACTTCCTGTAACAACTCCATTCTGGACGATTCTGGGCATATTCCTCCTACTCATCCCCCCTCTGACTCCTTTATACCTGTTATTAAGATTCTTCAGAATGATGTTTTCTATGCCCTCTCTGGCCTCAACTCTCAGAAGGCTTATGGACCTGATGGAGTGCCTCCTATTGTCCTTAAAAACTGTGCCTCCGTGCTGACACCCTGCCTGGTCAAACTCTTTCGCCTCTGCCTGTCAAAATCTACCTTTCCTTCCTGCTGGAAGTACACCTTCATACAGCCTGTACCTAAGAAGGGTGACAGTTCCAATCCCTTAAACTACCGTCCTATAGCTTTACTTTCCTGTCTATCTAAAGCTTTTGAATCAATCCTTAACCGGAAGATTCAAAAGCACCTTTCCACTTCTGACCTTCTATCTGATCGCCAGTATGGGTTCCGCAAGGGGCGTTCTACTGGCGATCTTCTTACTCAGTTACCTGATTCTTGGTCATCCTTTCTTAGCCGTTTCGGTGAAACTTTCGCAGTTGCGCTAGAAATATCGAAAGCTTTCGAAGGAGTCTGGCACAAGTCTTGCTTTCTAAACTGCCCTCTTTCGGATTCTATCCCTCTCTGTTCCTTTATCTTCAGTTTCCTTTCCGGCTGTTCTATCTCTGCTGTGGTAGACGGTCACTGTTCTTCCCCTAAACCTATCAACAGTGGTGCCCCACAGGGCTCTGTCCTATCACCCACTCTCTTCCAGTTATTCATCAATGATATTCTTTCCATAACAAACTGTCCTATCCACTCATATGCTGATGACTCCACTCTGCATTATTCAACTTCTTTCAACAGAAGACCCTCTCAACAGGAATCACATGACTCCAGACTGGAGGCTGCAGAACGCTTAACCTCAGACCTTGCTGTCATTTCCGATTGGGATAAAAGGAACCTTGTGTCCTTCAATGCCTCAAAACCCCAATTTCTCCACCTAACAACTCGACACAATCTTCCAAACACCTATCCCCTATTCTTCGACAACACTCATGTCACCTTCTTCAACACTAAACATCCTCGATCTATCCTTAATTCAAAATCTTAACTGATAACTTCACATCTCTCTCACTAAATCAGCTTCCTCGAGATTAGGCGATCTGTATCTTCTCCGCCAGTTCTTCTCCCCCGCACAGTTGCTATCCATATACAGGGGCCTTGTCGGCCCTCGTATGGAGTTTGCATCTCACGAGAGAGGGGGCTCCACTCACACAACTATCTTGGACAGAGTGGAGTCTAAGGCTCTTCGTCTCATCAGTTCTCCTCCTCTTACTTCTTACTGACAGTCTTCTACCTCTTAAATTTCGCCACCATGTTGCCTCTCTTTCTATCTTCTATCGATATTTTCACGCTGACTGCTCTTCTGATCTTGCTAACTGCATGCCTCCCCCCTTCCCGCGGCCTCGCCGCTCATCCCTTTACTGTCCATATCCCTTACGCATGAATTAACCAGCATTTTCGCTCTTTCATGCCTCACGCTGGTAAACTCTGGAACAATCTCCCTTCATCTGTATTTCCTCCTGCCTATGACTTGAACTCTTTCAAGAGGAGGGTATCAGGACACCTTTCCTCCCGAAATTGATGTATCATTCGGCCACTCCTCTGGACTCTTTGTAGGAGTAGCGGGCTTTTTTTTATAAATTAGTTTCCTTTTTTTTTTGCCCTTGAACTGTCTCCTTTGCCGTAAAAAAAAATCCTGTACTACTTTGAGAAACAAAGAGCGAAATACACCTGTATTCAATATGTTCTTGCCACAAATCATTGTCCCTTCAGATTGGAAAAAGGCTAACGCAACACCGATTTTTTATGAAATGAGATAAAAAAAATCGGGTAATTACAGGCACATTAGTCTAACCAGTTGCAGATAAGCTACTCGAAAGCATAATTAGAGACAAAATTGTGCATTACCTTAAAAGTCACTCATTAATTAAAGATTAACAACATGGCTTCCGTAACAAGAGATCCTGCCTCTCAAACCTACTGACCTTTTATAACGACCTCTTCTCAGTTTATGACGTAACCAAATCACTGGACGTAGTCTATCTTGATTTCCAAAAAGCGTTTGATAGTTCCACACCATAAATTACTTAAAACATTCAAACAACTAGGTATTGACGGTCAAGTACACCAATGGATCGCGAATTGGTTGAGCAACAGACAACAAAGAGTGGTGATCGACGGATTTAACTCAGAGTGGGCGCCTGTCACTAGTGGCGTCCCTTAGGGCTCGGTTCTTGGCCCTTCTCATTATTTACATCAACGATATGGACGTAGAAATCAATAATCTCATTAGAAAATTTGCAGACGACACAAAGATTAGTAACTCGGTTCTTACTGAAGAAGACGAACAAAGCCTTCAAGAAGATTTGCATAAAATTTCAGCTTGGTCTGATAGATGGGAGATGCCCTTTAATGTAGGTAAGTGCCAGGTCCTTCAAGTTGGAACAATAAATAAGAGGTTCGATTACAAAATGCGTGGCATTAACTCAAAAGCGTTCAATGCGTCCAGGACCATTGTGTCAAAATCGCGTCAAACCTCAAATTCTCACAGCAATGCATCGATGCAGCAAATAAAGCAAGTAAAATGTTGAGCTTCATTAAAAGAAACTTTTTATTCAAAGATAAAGAAGTAATACTTCCGCTTTACTTTACAATAGTTTAGTCAGACCCCACTTGGAATAAGTGGTACAGTTTTGGTTTTCCCACCATGCAAAGAGATCAAAGAGGAGATTTACATAGATTTACACAGAAATACAGACCACACAAACCCTATGGTCCAGACTAGGTGATCTGTCCTTAAACCTAATTGATTCTACCTCAATGAGATGGCTCCAAAACTTTGCATTTCTACTTTAGTTAATATTAATTAAGTTGAAGGAATTGTCTGTCGAGCTTGTTTTTAAAGGAGTCAGTCGTGTTGCACTGGACCACTGAAGGTGAGAGCTTATTCCATTTTTGCTCTACAACGTTGGTGAAGAAAAAATTGGTGCAGTCTGAATTTACTTGGTTACATTTTAGTTTTGTGCCATTATTCCTCGTTCGCAAAGTGTCATCGATCATAAACAATTTTGATTTGTCCACATTCGTCAGGCCATTAAGTATTTTAAAACATTCGATCAGTTTTCCTCGGAGGCGACGTTTCTCAAGAGAAAACATGTTAAAGTCAAGATCTAGACTAAGATTGCCCATCTAACGTAGCATCCCCGTGTGGTTAGTTTCCTCACGGACCATCAGCAGCCCCTCGAGTGTTGCCGCCCGATGATCTGGGTCCCGAGCAAAATCGTTCCCGTGTGATACCCGCCTAAATCTCTCTCTGCTTCTCTCTCAGTCTCTATTTCTGTTCATCTGTCTTTGTTTCTAGGTCTCTGTTATCTCTCTCTCTCTCTCTCTCTCTCTCTCTCTCTCTCTCTCTCTCTCTCTCTCTCTCTCTCTCTCTCAACACAGTATCTTTGTAAGCACCCACATCAAACATTACTCACCATTGTCAGGTTTTCGACTCAACATCTGACACTAAAGAGATTCCCTGTGACATTTTTTCTCTCTCATTCCTTACAGTAGACCCTGTATTTGAAGCAAGACAGGTAACAAAGAAGTTCATGCTATATGGAGATGGTATTTCAGTGGGATTTATCGATTTGGGGCTTATGCAACTTTTTGTTTGGCGTGTGTGTGTGTGTGTGTGTGTGTGTGTGTGTGTGTGTGTGTGTGTGTGTGTGTGTGTGTGTGTGTGTGTGTGTGTGTGTGTGAAGATGTCAGTTCAAGGGTGTCACAAGGAAATTCTAAAAAAAGTAACGTACTAAATGGAAGCGCGCGAACCTGCCATGTCGAACTGGGGAACTGACACTTACTAATAATTAGTGTTTACTATTTTCAAGTGGGAATGTGTATACTGGAGGAAGACTAATAATGACTAATAATGGCTAGTGATGATGATGATGATGATGATGATGTGGTCTTGCAGGGACGAGGACTCTGTCGCTTGCCCAACCTTGGAAACACTTGTTACCTCAACGTTGTCCTGCAGTGCCTCTACCACACCCCCGGACTGCCCGCCCTCTTGGCCCAGGCGTGAGCACTCATTCCCCCTGATTCTCTCTCTCTCTCTCTCTCTCTCTCTCTCTCTCTCTTTTTGTCTACGTCTCTCTCTGTCTATGTCTCTCTCTCATTCTCTGTCTATCTGTTTCTCTGACTTTCTCCCTGAATCTGTTTCTCTCTGTCTCCATGTCTGTCTGTGTCTTTTTCTCTCTCTTTAAGTATGTCTGTCTGTCTGTTTCTGTCTGTCTGTCTCTGTTTCTGTTTATTTTTTCCTTTGTTTCTCTCTCTCTCTCTCTCTCTCTCTCTCTCTCTCTCTCTCTCTCTCTCTCTCTCTCTCTCTCTCCACCAAACTCCTTATTATTGACGACATGCTGCAAATGAGAGATAATAGACAAAACTTGACGACATGCTGCAAATGAGAGATAATAGACAAAACTTGACTGCAAACTAATAGATTTAGGCTACAGTAAATTCTCTTTCATCAACATCGTTCTTTGACAATTAAATAAACGCCCATCTTCAGTGCATTCATTAAAAATAAACTCATCCACCATTTCCTTCCCCCTTAATATTCATGAAAGCAAAAATGCAACACTTTGGTAGCCGTTTGATGTAGTCTCACTTAGGTTTAGGGATAGACCTGCATTAGTGTGGATCATAGGGTCTGCGTGAACTCTATATCTATGTAAATATACGTAAAAATCCTCCCCACAGGTGCAAGGGACTGGGTGATGGAGGTAAAGGAAAGAAGATATTCGCTCACGCTCTCAACTCTCTCATAACCAAGATGGATGACGTGAAAAAACTCAAGAAGGGAGAGCTGGCATACTTCAAGGTGTGTTCTCCCCTCCCTAAGGCCTGTGCTACGTTAGCATGTTTTCTGGCATGGGTTGGTATTTATCTTCCAGGATGAGGATCGTTGGGTTCCTGTGCAATCACTCCACAGGCATGAGACAAAGGCAAGAGATGCAGAGCCACTCCTGGCGTTACCAAGAAAGGCGTGGCATTTGTAGAAAAGAAACAAAAGATGACAGAAAATGTGCTAGTGTAACACTTCCCTCATCGCTCAGTAAAAATGTTCATTAAAAGAACAGAATACCAAGATTATGTGGGAAAAAATGTATTATACAAAACACTAGTAATTATAAAAGGATATTATATAAGACGCTAAAAGGCATCCTATCAACTCCTCTCCTCTGATCGACTCTTTAGCCTCTTAAAATCAGCTTAAGTATTGCCGCCCTTGCTGTCTTTCATTGGCATATTCATATTTATATTTATTATTATTATTTATTATTTTTTTAACGTTTAGCCTATAGCACCATTAACCTTTCATGATTATGTTAGTTGGCCGCAGCCCATTAGGGGTGCAAACAAGTGTTTCATAGTGGCACCATTCTTGCGTTGCTCATTCTTCCCTCTTGTACTCCACTTAATCCTCTTAAGAGAGTTTTGCTGGGGTCCAGGTCCAGGTGGTCATTAGGACAGCATGTGGGGACTCGGCAATGACTGAAAATTATCAGCTTGTAGTGACAGGCAGAACTTGAACCCAGCTGCTCCAGGACACTACACCCGCCTGTGGCCTCACAAAATACATTCTACTCAAGGTCATCCCAGTGTTGTCCAACTTTCTGATGGAAGAGTTGACCAGTATATTTACTATTTCATCCCATTAACAGATTAGTTCTGGAGCTCCCATGCTTTGTCTGTATTTACTCCATCCCACAATTAAAGCTCTTTCAAGGGGGTGGGGGATCAGAACACCTTACACAAAAACTGATTGAAATTCAGCATCTTTTTCGTGCAGCAGCATGTTCAGGCATTATATATATTTTTTCTTTATTGCAAAATAAGCACCTCAACGGCAATAACATAAAACCGATAACATTTGTACTTGTATAGATGCAGTGTTGTACTTGTCCTGCCTCCTTCATTGTACACAAGGGAGCACATAATTATAAGCATGTGTTTGCAGGGCATATGTAGTCTGCAGGATGAGCAGTTTGCCAGCGAGAAGCAGCAGGAAGCACATGACCTGCTGGCCGGACTTCTGCTGTGGCTACACCAGGATCTTGCAAGTCAGGTAAAGCAAGCTTATGGTAGATTGGGTTGGGCTGGCATGGGTTGTGTTTGGTTTGGTGCGGTTTTCTTACTGGCAATGGTGGTGATGATGATAACGAAGATGAGATGATGGTGATGTTGCTTATGATGATTAGGATATTGTTATTGCAGCTATTATTATTGCCACCACCACCACCACCACTATGGTTGTGGCACCTGAGTCTGAGGTGTTCATAATCATATTCTGGCAACCTGCTGTCACCCAGCGTGTTCGGTTTTGTGAATAATATATGATAGCCTATGCATGGGAAATAGTTGTCGGTTTCAATAATATGCAGACAACAATGACAAATACCATGAAATAAAGTTAATTTTGAGTTTCAAAATATTATTAATTTCACAGACATTTGTTTCGTTATATATTTTTCTGCAGATGGCAGTGCCAGTACTATTTGAAATTATAATCAGCAACCTTGCAAGTTTACAAAACAGGCCTGGGCACTTGTATGAGGTCCCAAGCTAAATCTTTGGGGCCCATGTATAATCTTGAGGGTCCAATCCATTAGCATGTTTGTATTACTATTATCCTTGAAAGATAAAGCTTCCAAAGGCTGCACATAATTGTAAGACAGGAGGAGAACACTTTTTATCTGTCTGTAAGATAGTCAGCATGGCACACATTGTGGCCTTTTCAGGCATGCAGCTAGCCAAGCGAGGCATTGAGTAGCACTAGAAATGGAAGTCTTTTTACAGACAATTTGCATGACAAGCATTTTGCCATCTCAGCCTTCCACTGTGAGTGTTCTCTGATACAGACCTATTGCATATAGTACAGGTAACTCGCGATTTACGTGCGTAGTCCGTTCCTCGTGAGTTTGAGTAAAGTGAATTTAGGGTAGATTAAACAATATTTATATATAGGTGTGTAAACACACTGTTGCGTATCTTCTCAGCAATAGACCGAATCGATCGGATTGTACTTTCTGGCAAGTTCATGGCATGCACAATCACTGAAGTCTTCTGGACAGTATCAATGCGATCAAGAACTTCTAACTTCTTCTCTAGGGATAAGGACAAAGAGTTATATACCTAGTATATAACTCTGTGGATAAGGACTGTCTACTCTTCTTAGGTGTACTGAAAGTAGAGGTAGAAGGGCGCAATGGAAGCTAGAAACTCACCAATACCGTCATCCTCAAAATGCTTGCCGTGCCAGTCATCAATGATATAATGAAGAGACGTCTGTTTCTAGTATTCCTCGATAGCTTTCTTGGCTTGTTGCATGTTTGGAAATACTAACTATAAAAAAGTCTGCACACACTACGCTGACCCAGAAGCCCTGCCCCCTCTTCATAGCTATGAGAGCCGACTGGTTGGATGAAAGGAGCTTGGGATTAGGAGTCAATGTTACCTTAGATTTAGAGGGAGGGGGCAGGGCTCATTTAGTGTTTACTGACTTTCGTTGTAGTTTACAGGATTAAAGATAATCTTGTTTTGTCTTTATCTGCTTTAATCTGCCTTAGTCTTAAAGTCGTGGATGCTCCTTGTCCACACCACCTCCACCTCCAATTCGTTTCAAGCATCAATAACTCTATATGCAAAGTTAAACTTAACATTCCTTTTGCAGCTGGTATTTTTTAACTTGTACTCATGACTTTATTGTGGAAATAATTCAAAATTCAGAATTAACAGAAAGTACCACCTTACAATCAAGGAAGTGAATTTTCCTGGTATACTCCCCATACTCCTGCCTCAGGCTAAGACAAATAGAAATGGCCATCCCAAGTCTGTAACTTAGCTGTGGATTCTGGAGGTTCGGGAGAAAGACGTTGAGGTATCAAGAATCTACTTTTTTAGAAGATGGTGGCAGAAGGCTGGGTTTGGTTCGGGTCCAAATTGGAGAGTAGTCAGGCGCGAGGTCGAGCTTGGTCTTGGAATCTGACGCTTAACAGCCTTTTCCCTTGGTGTATTTCTCAAAATATGAGAATTTAACAGTGCGGGTTAAGATGTTTTTGCTCTAAAGTCTTGTATCATAGAAAGCGGCGCTGGCTATTCAAGCCCCTCAGATTAGCATTACCACATCATCATTTGAACCCCTGATGACGTTTCGGGACTCTCTTCACACCGCTTCTAATTATTTCGCGGTATCGAAATACTACCACTTGTTTCCTAATTCTAGTTAAGTATCATGAGATTAATAATAATAAAATATACAATATTCTGTATTTCCTGCATATAAGACGCACTTTTTATAAAAGAAAAAATCGAAAAATCACCCTACGTCTTATACCCCGATAGTTAGGTTTTGGTAGGCCTAAGGGTTATTGTTACTGGTACGAGACCAACACCCAAAACACCTACGTTTGACACAATAGTTCCCAGATGTCCCCAGAAAGAAGTATATACTGTTACACCACCCCCAACCCACCAACACCGGGCAGGCAGGCGGCGTGCTTAAACACAGGGTAGTGAAAGCCAGAACCGTCCAAGACTTGCTCCTTCAGGGACGCCACACACGCGGCCGTAGACCAAGGAGGGAGCCCAGAGGCAGAGACGCAAGAAAGACAAGCTGTACTTGTTCCTCGTTTACTGACATATTCCAAACACCGTACACTATTCCTCTGGGCACAAATACAGAAAATCCAGCCACAAGGAGAGCACAACAGAGACAAACACAGGCAGGCACACGGACACACCGGACGCAAGCTCAGTCACGCAGTCCCATCGCTGTCATTTCTCAAGCAGCCACTGTGGCCCGCGGCACCGCCACACACCCGTACCTCTCGCCCAAAACTCTTCCACGGCTCAAACTCGTAACCCACACAAACACGCCTACACAAACACAAACAATACCCACTGGCGTAACATTATGTTTAAAGATTTTTTGATAACGATTACAAATGAAAATAATTCTAAGATATATAATTAACAAGTCTGTTAGATTATTGTCTTGATGATGTAGATGAGAGACGGCCATTGTAGGTGTAGATACAAGATGTCCGTGTTGTTTATGGTGCCAACACCTTACACAGACAAAACATGGTATCATTGTAAACAGTCAACAGTAATGACCAGATCAGTAATAGTTACTGTATTCTGTGAATTATTATTATTATTATTATTATTATTATTATTATTATTATTATTATTATTATCATTATTATTACTGCAGTCTGCCCTTCCACGCCCCGCCACCGCGTGCTCCGTGGTGGTGGTTTGTTTATATGCAGTGCCTCGCCTGGCCAGCCCCTGACAGTCCCGCCTCACTTGCTGAAGCCATAGCCATGATTTATATCGAGAAAGTGGCATTACCTACTAACGCTTTGTGCACTTACCACGAAACATGGTTGTGTACGCGCAATCAGAACTGTGAAGTGAGTGAATCTACCAACCAACCCTTTTGTTTACTATCTCAAAAGCACAGCTGCTCCGGGTAAGAGAAATGTAATGCAGGGATCACACATCTGCGATTTCGCTCTGCGACGGTTGGCGATTTTGAAAATGCACGAAATCGTAGGAGCATCGCTATTGTCTCTGCGAGTTTTGCTGGGATCACACATCCGCGATTTCGCTCTGCGACGGTTGGCGATTTTGAAAATTTCCGAAATCGGCATATACGCTCGACATCGTAGCGACGTCCCTGCGATTAGTAGCAATAGTCACGCGGTAAAGTTCGCACGACTTGCGGGTGCCGGCCCGTCGCGCGAACATTTTGAAATGTTAAAAAAGTTCGCAGAAGTCTGCGATATTGGCCAAATCGCACGATTATTCGCACGGTTAAGCGAGAGACCATCGCAGTATGCGCTCGCATACCCTCGTCAAACGCAAGGGGTCGCGGTGTATGCGAGCGTATTATGCGAGCAACCTTGTACATCGTGCGTATGGCAGCGACGCTGCTTCGGAGAGCGAGATGGCAGCGAGCAAGCAGGAGGGTGTGAAAAACCGTTGGCGAGCAAAGCTCGACCGCACTCTGTCCTGCCACACGCCGCTACCCTACCCGCCTGCAAAATAATAGCCTAATATTCATGAATTTATAATAATAGCATATTATTCCTAACTGCTAAATAATAGCTTAGTGTTCATAAATGGAAAAATAATAGAATAGTATTCCTAAATGCAAAATAATAGCCTGGTTTAACAAAATGCAAAATTATAAGCTAGTGTACACAGTAAAATTATTAGCTAGAGTACACAGTAAAATTATAATGTATTTCTCTTGACTACTTCATTAGCTTGTTAGCAAGTTATTACAGACTGTAAAACTCTTTCCACTGACAATTTATGACAGAAGTTGTAAATACGGTATAACATGCAGAAAACCTTACACCATACGAATAAAATCCAATATTTCTCAAAACAACTTACTTTGTTCCCAGGAGATCACGACCCCCAGGCTAAGAACTGCTAAATTAGAATCAAGAAACAATAAAGTAATATCAGCGACAGCAAGGGAGGGTAGCACAGGCTACTACTTACTTGAAGCACTGGGTGTTCGTTACCAACCGACTATCAAATCTGAATCGACACAAGCAACTGGCGTTGCCAGATGGGGATTATTTTACCATATTGAAAACCTATAAAGTTGATCAGCCGAAATAATAACCTTAGCGTTAGAGCGTCGGGATATGCAAGGTGCCAAGATTAATTTCTGTTTAGTGTATGTGTGTGTGTGTATGTGTGTGTGTGTGTATATATATATATATATATATATATATATATATATATATATATATATATATATATATATATATATATATATATATATATATATATAAATATATATATATATATATATATATATATATATATATATATATATATATATATATATATATATATATATATATATATATAATGTGTGGTGTGTGGGGGATGGATGGTAGAGAGAGCGCGATATTGCCCGCCTATTATGGGTCGTACAGCGACGCGCCCTCGACGTTTTCTCGACCATGCGTGCGACGTCGAGCGTCGTCGAGCGGCTAGATGAGGGGCGGTCGCGCATAGTCGCTAGGCCCTGCGTTCATCGCGATCCGTCGCAACGGGTTTTATTTTTAAAATTGGGCTCCTCTGCGTACAGTTGCGCGCATTCACGCACGATTCACCTCGACGTCCCCTCGCCTGTCGCCCTCGTGTGCATATAGGCGAGCGACCTTCCCTCACCATGTTGCTGTGAGTTGAAACAGAGGCAAACTCGCAGAGACAATAGTGATGCTCCCACGATTTCGTGCATTTTCAAAATCGCCAACCGTCGCAGAGCGAAATCGCAGATGTGTGATCCCAGCATTTGCCTCTGGTTCAACTCACAGCAACATGGCGAGGGAGGGTCGCTCGCCTATACGCACACGAGGGCGACAGGCGAGGGGACGTCGAGGTGAATCGTGCGTGAATGCGCGCGACTGTACGCAGAGGAGCCCAATTTTGAAAATAAAACTCGTTGCGACGGATCGCGACGAACGCAGGGCCTGGCGACTATGCGCGACCGCCCCTCGTCTAGCCGCTCGACGACGCTTGACGTCGCACGCATGGTCGAGAAAACGTCGAGGGCGCGTCGCAGTACGACCCATAATAGGCGGGCAATATCGCGCTCTCTCTACCATCCATCCCCCACACACCACACATTATATATATATATATATATATATATATATATATATATATATATATATATATATATATATATATATATATATATATATATATATACACACACACACACACACATACACACACTAACCAGAAATTAATTTTGGCACCTTGCATATCCCGACGCTCTAACGCTAAGGTTATTATTTCTGCTGAGCAACCTTATAGGCTTTCAGTATGGTAAAATAATCCCCATCTGGCACCGCCGGTTGCTTGTGTCGATTCAGATTTGATAGTCGGTTAGTAACAAACACCCAGTGCTTCAAGTAAGTAGTAGCTTGTGCTACCCTCCCTTGTTGTCGCTGATATTACTTTATTGTTTCTTGCTTCTAATTTAGCAGTTCTTAACCTGGGGTTCATGATCTCCTGGGAACAAAGTAAGTTGTTTTGAGGAATATTGGATTTTATTCGTATGGTGTAAGGTTTTCTGCATGTTATACCGTATCTACAACTTCTGTCATAAATTGTAAGTGGAAAGAATTTTACAGTCTGTAATAACTTGCTAACAAGCTAAGGGTGCGGCCACACTGCACGCGGTTTGCTGGGAGGGTAGAGGGTAGCGGGACGCCTAGCGGGTCAGAGGCAAGTACAAACACATGTTATCTAATAGGAGTGGCCATACAGGACGCGGGTAGCGGGTAAGTTTGGAGGGAACCCGCTAATGGCCACTCGTATTAGATAACATGTGTTTGTTCTTGCCTCTGACCCGCTAGGCGTCCTGCTACCCTCTACCCTACCAGCAAACCGCGTGCAGTGTGGCCGCACCCTTAGTAATGAAGTAATCAAGAGAAATACAATATAATTTTACTGTGTACTCTAGCTAATAATTTTACTGTGTACACTAGCTTATAATTTTGCATTTTGTTAAACCAGGCTATTATTTTGCATTTAGGAATACTATTATATTATTTTGTATTCATGAACACTAAGCTATTATTTAGCAGTTAGGAATACTATTCTATTATTTTGCATTTATGAACACTAAGCTATTATTTAGCAGTTAGGAATAATATGCTATTATTATAAAATCATGATTACTAGGCTATTATTATAAAATCATGATTACTAGGCTATTATTTTGCAGGCGGGCAGGGTAGTGGCGTGTGGCAGGACAGTGTGAGTGCGGTCGAGCGTCGCTCGCCAACGGTTTTTCACACCCTCCCGCTTGCTCGCTGCCATCTCGCTCTCCGAAGCAGCGTCGCTGCCACACGCATGATGTACAAAGTCGCTCGCATATACACTCGCATACACCGCGACCCCGTGAGTTTGATGAGGGTATGCGAGCGCATACTGCGATGGTCTCTCGCTTAACCGTGCGAATAATCGTGCGATTTGGCCAATATCGCAGACTTCTGCGAACTTTTTTTAACATTTCAAAATGTTCGCGCGACGGGCCGGCACCCACAAGTCGTGCGAACTTTACCGCGCGACTGTTGCGACTATTCGCAGGGACGTCGCTACGATGTAGAGCGTATATGCCGATTTCGGAAATTTTCAAAATCGCCAACCGTCGCAGAGCGAAATCGCGGATGTGTGATCCCAGCATAACTCTGCAATTAACAGTGGAATACTGTGAACACAGAGAAGGGCAGCTAGCAACATACGGTATCATAGCCATAATTTTACAGTGACAGTTATGATCACTGATAAACTGATATGATATATTCTGCTCTTCTCTGTATTTGAGCTGTCACTGGCAGCTCAAACACAGATTTTTTTTCACTATATGGCGGGGAATACGATATATAGGCAGAATAATTTCCACACTTGTGTTCCTCCATTGTCTCTGATCAGAAAACCCTCCCTGTCCACTGTCTCTCTAATGGCTAATTCACTTACTGATATAAACAACATTATCAAGTTTCCTCTTCCTCTCTCTTAATTGGTCAAGTCTAATTCCTCTAACCTCCTCACAGGATAGTTGCGCTGCACTAGGCTCTATTCTACTTGCATCTTTGTAATGTTTTTTTCTTTATATGCTTCTCTCTATACAGTTACCATACCACAGCTGCAGATTCAAGCCTGAATCAAATCATAGACGCTATTAATTACCTTAACATTTTCCATCAGTGTAATTTACGGCTTCATTTATGCTAAGCTAGCTGCGTCAGAGTCAGCAAAAGTTACTTTGTCTGTATTTGATGGGTTGAGTGTCTGCATGGTCTGACCATAAAAGCAGCTAGGACAACCATGGGATGGGCTCCAATGTAAGGCAGTTGGCACACAGTATGTAGCAGATTCTTGTCCTCAGATAATCCTTGTTTCATCATTCATTTTTGTCCATAATGGCCCTTACTCAATCTTTTCATGGTTTTGTATGTATGTATGAAGATAATTTAGGAATTTTTTTAGGATAAGGCTAACTGGTCTCTTCTTGTTTTTACTCTTATGTGTTCATGTTAACAGGAGGATGTGGATTGTGCGTGCACCAAGAGATCAACGAAGAAGCGCTCTGCTGCTGCCAAGAACAAGAAAAATCACTCAACTCCACAAGGCGCCACCAGTCACCCCCACCATCACCAAAAGCAACTAGAAAAGAGACCACCAAAACAACCATCACACCAAAATGGTTACCATTACCGAACACCAGCCAATGATAACTACCCCCCAAACTATGATATTTACACTGGCAGTGACCAACGTAATCAGCCGACCAACAACCGCTATTACCACCAACAACAATCACGTGAAGAGGAGCGCACAGAACTCCCAGACCATCACCACAACCACCACCACCGCCGCCAGGGTAGCGCGGACCACACCCCCTCACCAGACCACCGCCAAAACAGCACCAAGGACCAGCAGGCACCCAAGAAAACGTTCAAAGCATTACCACAGTTGAAGCTTGGACGAGAGGGCGAGGTGTGTGGGCGGTGTGGGGTGACTTATCAGCGCCGGTCACTCATCTCGGACTTGTTTGAGGGCATCCAGCAGCAGGACATCATCTGTCCTAAGGAAGGGATTATCATCAACACCACTTGGGAACGGTTCACCTCCCTCACCCTTCCTGTCAGCGGGTCTTCAGAAATCACTCTTGAGGTAAGCGACGACACTTCAAAATCATCATCATCAACTCTTGTTATGGAAAAATATATTTACCAAAATGGACAACTGACGTAACCCTTGTCTGATGTTTGTGTTTTCCATCATTCTATGGCGAATCTTTTAACCTCATCTCTACACCTGTTTTTCTGTCTGATTTTAGTGAACTTCATCCTGTTCTGGAAAATGTTTTAATTTAATCTTTCCACCTGGTTCTCTGTCTGATATTATTATAATCAATCCTGTTCTTACAAAAGTTCTAATTTCATCTCTCCACCTGGTTCTCTGTCTGATGTTAGTGTTCTCCATCCTGCTCTGGCAAAAGTCTCAACTTCATCTTTCTAGGTGTTATTATATCTAGTGTTAGTGTACTCCATTCTGCTCTGGTAAAGATTTAAAGTTCATCTCTCCACCTTGGTCCTTGTCTGCTGCTAGTGTACCCCATTCTGCATCTTGAAAGGTTTTGATTTCATCTCTCCACCCGGTTATCTGTCTAATGATAGTATACACCATCCTGTTCCTTGAAAGATTTTGATTTCATGTCTCCTCCTGGTTCTCTTTCTGATATTAGTGTTACCCATCCTGCTCTAGCAAAGGTTCTAATTTTACACCTCCTCCTGTTTCTGTGGCAGATGCTAGTGTACACCATCCTGCTCGTGAAAAGGCTCTAATTTCATCTCTCCACCTGACTTTCTGTCTACCCTGATTCTGTAATTGCCGGGATGCTGGCTACTTTGTTACTTGGTCGTTATCCTGTTATCATTTCTACAGTTGGTTTGAACTGCCCAAGTCCATTGTTCACTGCTATCCACCTACATCTCTCCTGTTTTCATCGACTTATGCAGTCCTTGTCACCCTGTCCAGGAGGCTCTGCAGCAGTACTTCAAGATCAGCCTGTTCATGTGGGACTGTGATTACTGCCACTCAAGTCATCCGTGTCACCAGCAAGTGCGCATCTTGTGTGCCCCACCCATTCTCATCCTTCATCTCAGCAGGTAGGGAATGAGGGATGCTGCTGATGCTTATCCTAAAGGTAAGGTAAAGTTGGGTACATACGCTATAGCTGCACGTGGCTGCGGTGCTCATCTCCGAGCCGAGCCAAGCCTGTGGTAGGTACGAATCCATTACCTCGGGACACGGGCCAGTGTAAAGTGCTGCTGATCTTGTTGATCTTGCTGATGTATTTATGCACTGCTACTGCTACTCTTACTACTTTTACCACTACTACTACTACTACTACTACTACTACTACTGCTTTTATTACAATGAATCCTCTATTGTACATGATTCATTTTAAAAAAATTCTACATAATTCAAGACTTGGGATATTTATACAACATGATTGTCATCTATTTAACTCAACTCAAGTTAAGGGAAATAATACAAACATCTGTGGCAGTGGGGCAAGTCAGGCTAGCAAAAAATAGAAACAAGCATTGAAACTTTCTGATAAGCACAAAAGCATGTGAAGTGACACCAACAAGGAGGCGATAGGTTGTTCAATGCAAAAGCACTTCGGTCGGTGATTAGCAGCGTCAGTTTCTCAGTGATAGTCACTTTTGGACACTCATTAACTTGGGGAAAAAGTAGCACTGCTACTCATTGGTTGTGTCAAGCTAGTTCCTCCTGGCACCTGGCTGGCTGAGGACAAGGATGACGTGGCAGCTAAATGACTGTCACTCTCAGTGAATTGCCTCTTCTTACTTGGGATGCACATCATTATGCTTTGTTTTTATCTTGTTGAGGTACACAGGGAGTAATCAAGGCAGCTTTATTATGAATAACATATACTAATGAAAAATTATGTTGAAAAGAAGGGAAAAAAGTGTATTGATTAGAAAGATGGAGGCGAGAGAAAAAAAGATTTACATAGATTTACATAAATATTCAGACCACACAGACCCTATAGTGTAACGGTGGTTAAGTCAAAGACAGTGTTCCTTACAAGTGGGTGTATTGAAGTATATATTAGTGGCTGGATGCGGAAGTCCAACGTCTGCTCAGAGTGCATGGCCCCAACTGACTGAGGCAGCCAGCAGAGCCCGGGAAACGAGAAGCCTGGGAAAGGAACTGGGCTATACGGGCTGCCCTCATAAAATTATAAACACATATACACCAAAATAATGGTCCGTACTATGTGTTCTGTCCCTAAACCTAAGTGAAATTCTCTTCATCAACTGTCACCAAGACTGCATTTTTACTTGAGTAAATACTAAGTTGAAGAAAGTGTCGGTCGAGCTTGTTCTTAAATTAATCATCTATGTTGCAATGGACCACTGAAGGTGGAAGTTCTTAGACTTGCATTAGCTTGTTTGCCTCATATTTTAATTCATGGGTTCATACTGTATGAACAAAAACATTCATCCAACATTATCACATACATTTAACAGTATATACTTTTAAACTATTATGTACCCAAATATCTGTCTCCATGTTATGTCATATTGATGATTGTGATTATTATTTTTGTTGCTTATAATTTTTGTTATTATAATTATTATTATCATTATTATTATTATTATTATTATTATTATTATTATTATTATTATTATTGTTATTATTATTATTATTATTATTATTATTTTTATTATTATTATCATTATTATTATTATTACTTATTGTTGCTGGTTATGATATTGTTTTAGTTCATCTTATTCTTATTCTTTACTTATTTCAGTAAACACCTCAAGGGCAAAAAAAGAAAACAATAATGGAAAAAAAAGCCCATTAATCACTGCCTCTGTAAGAAAGAGTTTAGAAGAGTGGCCAAAAGAGAGGTCAGTTTCGGGAGGAGAGGTGTCCCGATACACTGCTCTTGAAGGAGTTCAAGTCATAGGCAGGAGGAGATAAGGATGAAGGAAGATTGTTCCAGAGTTTACCAGTATAAGGGACGAAAGAGTGAAGAGGCTGGTTAATTCTTGCATAAGGGATTTGGACAGTAAATGGATGAACTTGAGTAGAAAGTTGTGTGCAGTTGGGCCGCGGGAGAAGAGGAGGGATGCAGTTAGCATTTCTCTAACTCTTCCCGTGACTTCTGGCATCTAGCCAAAAACATCTCCTCCAACTTCACTTCTTCATCTTTCCCTCCACTCCTCAGTCCTGACGGCAACACTGCCGTCTCATCTATCTCTAAGGCTGAACTCTTCTCTCAAACTTTTTCTAAAAACTCCACTCTGGACGATTCTGGGCATATTCCTCCTACTCATCCCCCCTCTTACTCCTTTATGCCTGTTATAAAGATTCTTCAAAATGATGTTTTCTATGCCCTCTCTGGCCTCAATCCTCAGAAGGCTTATGGACCTGATGGAGTGCCTCCTATTGTCCTTAAAAACTGTGCCTCCGTGCTGTCACCCTGCCTGGTCAAACTCTTTCGCCTCTGCCTGTCAACATCTACCTTTCCTTCTTGCTGGAAGTATGCCTTCATACAGCCTGTGCCTAAGAAGGGTGACCGCTCCAATCCCTCAAACTACCGTCCTATAGCTTTACTTTCTTGTCTATCTAAAGCTTTTGAATCAATCTTTAACCGGAAGATTCAAAAGCACCTTTCCACTTCTGACCTTCTATCTGATCGCCAGTATGGGTTCCGCAAGGGGCGTTCTACTGGTGATCTCCTAGCCTTCTTAACTGACTCTTGGTCATCCTCTCTTAGCCGTTTCGGTGAAACTTTTGCTATTGCGCTGGACATATCAAAAGCTTTTGATAGGGTCTGGCACAAATCTTTGCTTTCTAAACTACCCTCCTACGGTTTCTATCCTTCTCTCTGTACCTTTATCTCCAGTTTCCTTTCTGACCGTTCTATTTCTGCCGTGGTAGACGGTCACTGTTCTTCCTCTAAATCTATTAACAGTGGTGTCCCACAGGGTTCTGTCCTATCTCCCACTCTTTTTCTGTTGTTCATTGATGATCTTCTTTCCAAAACGAACTGTCCTATCCATTCCTACGCCGATGATTCCACTCTGCATTACTCAACTTCTTTTAATGGAAGACCCACCCTTCAGGAACTTAACGACTCAAGGCTGGAGGCTGCAGAACGCTTAGCCTCAGACCTTACTATTATTTCCGATTGGGGCAAGAAGAACCTGGTGTCCTTCAACGCCTCAAAAACACAGTTTCTCCACCTATCCACTCGACACAATCTTCCAAACAACTATCCCCTATTCTTTGACAACACCCAGCTATCACCTTCCTCAACACTAAACATCCTCGGTCTATCCTTAACTCAAAATCTCAACTGGAAACTTCATATCTCATCTCTTACTAAGTCAGCTTCCTCGAGGCTGGGCGTTCTGTACCGTCTCCGCCAGTTCTTCTCCCCTGCACAGTTGCTGTCCATATACAGGGGCCTTGTCCGCCCTCGTATGGAGTATGCATCTCATGTGTGGGGGCTCCACCACATAGCTCTTCTGGACAGAGTGGAGGCTAAGGCTCTTCGTCTCATCAGCTCTCCTCCTCATACTGATAGTCTTCTACCTCTTAAATTCCCCGCAATGTTGCCTCTTTCTATCTTCTATCGATATTTCCACGCTGACTGCTCTTCTGAACTTGCTAACTGCATGCCTCCCCCCCTCCCGCGGCCCCGCTGCACTCGACTTTCTACTCATGCTCATCCCTATACTGTCCAAACCCCTTATGCAAGAGTTAACCAGCATCTTGACTCTTTCATCCCTCACGCTGGTAAACTCTGGAACAATCTTCCTTCATCTGTATTTCCTCCTGCCTACGACTTGAACTCTTTCAAGAGGAGGGTATCAGGACACCTCTCCTCCCGAAACTGACCTATCTTTCGGCCACCTCTTTGGATTCTTTTAGGAGCAGCAAGTAGCGGGCTTTTTTTTATTAATGTTTACTTTTTTGTGCCCTTGAACTGTCTCCTTTGCTGTAAAAAAAAAAAAAAAAAAAAAAAAAAACATGGCAGCGGAATTCAAGAGTGGAAGAATGTCAGTATGAGGAGAGGAGTTGATGAGACGAAGAGCCTTAGACTCTACTCTGTGTTTGTGGAAGCTCCCCACACATGAGATGCATACTCCCTACGAGGGCGGACAAGGCCCAAGTATATGGATAGCATCCAGGAGCGGGAAAAGAACTGGCGGAGATGATACAGGACGCCTAACCTCGAGGAAGCTGATTTAGTAAGAGAGATGTGAGGTTTCCAGTTGAGAATGAGTTAAGGACAGACCGAGTATGTTTATTGTTGAAGAAAGTGACAGCTGAGTGTTACTGAAGAATAGGGGATAGATGTCTGAAAAATTGTGTCGAGTTGACAGGTGGAGAAACTGAGTTTTTGAAGCATTGAAGGACACCAAGTTCTTCATCCCCCAATCGGAAATGATAGTAAAATCTGAGGTTAAACGATCTGCGGCCTCCAATCTGGAATCATGTAGTTCCTGTTGGGAGGGTCTTCTATCAAAAGATATTGAGTAGTGCAGAGTAGAGTCATCGACGTTAGAGTAGATATGACAGTATATTTTGGAAAGATCATCAATGAACAACGGAAAGAATGGAAAATAGGACAGAGCCCTGCGGAACACCACTGTTGATAGATTTAGAAGAAGAACAGTGGCCATCTACCACAGCAGAGATAGAACGGCCAGAAAGGAAACTGGGGATGAAAGTACAGAGAAACCGATAAAAACCGTGGGAGTTTAGTTTAGAGAGCAAAGATTTGTGCCAGACTGTCAAAATCTTTGAAGATGTATAAGGCAACAGCAAAAGTTTCACCGAAACTGCTAAGAGAGGATGACAAGGGGTCAGTCAGGAAGGCAAGAAGATTACAAGTAGCACGCCCTTTCCGGATCCCATACTGGCGATCAGATAGCAAGTCGAAAGTAGATAGATACTTTTGAATCTTCCGGTTAAGGATTGTTTCAAAGGCTTTAGAAGGATAGGAAAGTAAAGCTATAGGACGGTAGTTTAATGAATATTAACGGTCACCCTTCTTAGGCACAGGCTGTATGTAGGGGTACTTCCAGCAATAAGGAAAGGTGGATGTTGTAGAGCAGAGATGAGTTTGACCAGGCAGGGTGTCAGCACGGAAGCACAGTTTTTCAGGACAATAGGAGGCACTCCATCAGGCCCATAAGCCTTCTGAGGATTGAGGCCAGAGAGATCATAGAAAACATCATTCTTTAGAATCTTAATTACATATTATTGTTATTCGTATTTGTATTATTCATATTCTTCTTCTTCTTATTATTATTATTTGTTTTTGTCCTTAATACAGTAAAGTCTCAACACAACACCCCCGCTTTTAATGGATTTCGGATTTAACGGACAAGGTCAGAGGGTCAGAAATCCATTGGAACCGACCGGGAATAGCTTTTGAACTGACCTTGTACGGGAACTGGATTAGCGTCTGCTAGTCATCTCGCCCTCCTCCCTTTATCTGCTGTTCCATCCTTCAGTTCCAGTAGTCTTTTTTAGCCCACCTTATGAAGTATTTTCCTCCTTGTGGTTCCCATTCAAATGAAGAACGTATTGTTACGCCACACGCAGCCCACCAACATCAGGATGAACAACACACCCCCAGGCAGGTAGGCAGCATAAATAACGCGGGGAACAAGTCAGACCAGATACCGACTGGACGCTACACGCGGGCGAGCAGGGGGGCCAGATACTGTGAGGGAGGCAAGGGATGACACAAAAAGGCACTGAAAACAGCTGTTGCCCTTTCATGTTAGGCACAAGAACACAGTACTCTGTTCCTCAGGCACAATTACGCAAAATCCAGTCACAAGGGAGGCACACGGGCAAACACAGGCAGGGGCAAGGGTAGACTTGGGCAGCGGAAGTGGGCATGTCTCCTCGAACACGGCCCCGCCGCCCCCACGCTCACAGAGCAATTCCCGCCCAACACCTCGCACGCCAAACTCAAACACCGTCCAGACTGACGACATGTCCCAGGAACGGCACCTTGTGCTGAAACAGAGAGCAATTCTTGGAGCTGAGTTTGAGGTTGACCTTCTTCAGCCGCTGCAGCACTTCCTTCAGCCGCTCCAGCTCCTCCTTGAAGGTGCTCCCGAAGGCGATGACGTCATCGATGTAGACGAGTGCCGTCTTCCACTACAGGCCGTCCAACACCCTCTCCATCAGGTGCTCAAAATAACCAGGTGCGTTGTAGAGACCAAAGGGCATGACGTTGAACTGCCACAGGTCCTGCCCGAAAGAAAAGTCGGTCTTCGGCTTGTCTTCCTCTGCCATCTCCATCTAGTGATAACCCGACTTCAGGTCGAGTGTGGAGAACCACCTGGCCCCCACCAGCACGTCGAGTGTATTGTCAATCCTCGGCAGGGGGTAAGAGTCCTTGACAGTCATGTCATTGAGCGCCCAGTAGTCCACACAGAAGCGTTGCGTGCTGTTCTTCTTATAAACCAGGACTACCGCTGATGACCACGGACTGTCTGTCCGCTCAATTGCCCCCTGGGCCGCCAACTCTTTGCCTCCTGGCGGGTGCCATACGCCATGGCGGGATCTTGATGGGCACACTACTTCCGGTGTTGATGCTGTGCTTCACCAACCCCGAGCGGCCCAATTCTAAGTCCCCCTGGCTAAATACGTCCGCGTTCTGAGCCAGAGTGTGGCGCATCTTCTTCGTCTGTGACTCCGTCAGGTTAGCAGAGCTCCGAGGCGCCAAATCCTCCAGGAAGTCGGGCAGCGGCCTCACAGCGGCCGACTCCACGCTCTACGGCAGCTCCTCTGTGCGCTCCGTCTTCTCACAGATGCCCAGCTTGTCACCAGCAGGTATCTTCAGAACCTTGTCAGAGAAGTTAGCCACCAGCACCGTGACTAACTCTTCCCCAACTTCTACGAGGCTTCGCTCGACTGACATGCAGTCAGCCAGCCGCAGGTTCTCAACGGGCTCTACCATGCCTTCCGCTTCACGCATCGCTCTTGACAGTCTACACTGGATCCTGGTCTCCGTCCTCGGAGCAAGGTGCACTCGTTCGGCCATAACTACCTCCGCGCAGCCAGTCTTCGGAATCAAGGCCACTTCTTGACCGCGCACCCTCTGTTGTAACCCGTCCATTGCTATTTGGGTTTGCCTGAAGTTACAAGGTAACGTGTGCCGAAGCACGTGAGTTCTGGAATATTTAAAGATGTATATACTAATCTATTTATTAAATTAATAAAATGAAAGCGTTCAGAGACGCACGGTATTTCTTTCGCCTTGTATTGCGGCGCGAGTATTGTCACGGTACTGACTCACGGTGACGTAACACAATAACACAATAATAGGAGAGATGGAGACAGTAATTACTGTTCCTGCAACACACAATAGTACACTGTAATAACACAACAATAATACAATAGTAAATCCTAACAAATTCCTAACAATTCCTAACAGTTCCTAACAGTTGCTAATCTATGCCGCACTGGACCTTAATCTACACAGCTCACACTTCTACTCACGAACAATACAGAAGACAGCATCTTGGGTGAGAAGGAGGGCTTGAGCGTGACACGTTTCTTCTTCTTTCTTGACTCTTCGTTTCTTGAGTTCTTCTTTCTCAACTTCTTGTTTCTTGAATTCTTCTGTCTTGACTTCTTCTTTCTTTGCTCTTAGGTTCTTGTGTCTTGCTCCTGCTTCTTGCTGCTTCTGCTTGTCGCGAGTGAGTGGAGCTTTGTTCTGTTCTTGTTCTGGAGCTGCTCTGGAGCTGTTCTGCTGTTCTCTGGCTGGAGCTTCCTATTTTATACGCAGTCTTCGACGAGGATGAGGGAGGAGCTCGAAGGGTGATCGTAAGGCCTACGAGGTGTGGCCTAGATTACTGCTTGCCCTAGGTTTGGCGTTTGTCCTGGCGTAGGAGGAACTCTGGTACTTTCGCGTCTCGTGGGTGGCTCTTCTGTTTTAGTGAGTTCCCATGGGGCCTTGTGATTTGTTGCTACTGTACGATCAGCTTTCGTAGGTTCTTCGGAGCCTTGCGATTGGCTTCTAATAGCGTGACGTAGCTGTGACACACTCCGGCAATCTTCCGCGAAGCTGGAGGCTAATTAGTATGCCCGGCGCTGTAGGGGGAAAGGTCAGGTGGGCGTTGTCCTTTCTCATTTTCCTCGCCTCGGTGTCAGGTGTCGCTGATGACTAATGATGTTGTGAGAGGTGTCACCACACTACATCTTCCTTGCCTCGGTGTAGGGTGTCGCTGATGATTAATGACTTTTCCTATCGCTACTGTTTATAACGCATGGGGCCGCTAATGGGCCGCTAATCGTCTTAGCGAGAAGGGACAGGGCTGGCGGCTTGATGGTCCAAAAGTGTTTCCATATTCACCTCGTCCTCGGGGAGATAACGCCCAAGTCGCTGTGGTAGTGGGGCGCTGATGTTGGTGATAAAGGCGGGCTGGTGACGAGGGACAGCTCCGCTCGGTACGTCGTCATTTGGGTTACCCGGGTGGTCACCAAAGTTACCAGGAGGAGGGTTACCAACAGGGTTACTACACCTCACCCGCTTCCGTACGAGGTCAGCACAAGCCGTGCTTGCTGCGTGAGCAGCAGGCAAGGTTCGTCCAGATCGGCAACGTACACCGGCAGCCGCTTCACCGCGCTGTCGACGCCGATACGAGCTTCCACTGGCCCCTTCAACTGTATACAGTGCCCCGTGATGCCACACAGCCTCTGTGGCGCATCTGGGAGTCGCCTAGCGGCCAGCATGTCAGGCCGCACCCAAGTCTTCTCAGCCCCAGTGTCCACTGTCAGGCGGCACGGCTTCCCATCCATCTATTCATCCTGCACCGCGCTGGTTTTACGGCTGCAGCTTAAACAAGTCGAGGCCCGGGTACTGTGGAATGCTGGGATTCTGCCTCCTTCTCCAGCCTGTCCGAGTTTTCCGCCTGTACCACTTTCTTGGGCTTGGGGCAGGCACTAGAGGGGTGGAAAGACTTATCACAGTCCCTGCAACAGGGCTAGCAGGCATCAGAACTCAGCCAGTCGAGGGAACACATCCATCGCCCCCTCTGACACTGGTTGCGCTCGTGGCCTTCGTATCACAGCCACAACACGGGCCGTGGAAACTCTCCGGGCTCGCCTTCCTCGACGCCGCCTTCTTCTCCACCTTCGCCTTCCGGCCACGGAGCTCACGGCAGGGCTGGGCGGCCACCCCTAGGCTGCTGGTTGTCTTCAGGAACGCCTCGAACTTCAAGGCCCTTGCCAACGCCTTCTGCAGGTCCACAGGATGTACCTGCTTGACGTAGATTTGCAGCTGCTGGTCCTGCAGGGCGTCTACAAAGAAATCGCGGGCCAACACCACGATCATCACTTCCAGGGTCGCGGGAGATCCCCCTTCTCACCAGCGCCTCCACATCCTACGCTAGCTGAGGCAGAGTCTCGCCCCACTCCCTGTGCTGTGTTCTTGGCTGTCACCCTATTCCTGGCTGTCCTCCCGCGATCTACGCATGCTCAGAAGTGAATGTAAACAAACAAAGACTTGCTGATAAGAACTATTCTCACGCATCCCCCAACAGCATGGCTTTGCCCACTTTGCTTCCCCCCACCCCCCACCCCCCCCCCTCACGAACCTATGATGCCCTCTAGCCCACCCCCAAAAATTGCTAATATTACGGGCCTGCATATGCACATCAAGACATTTTTTTTTAATAGCAAGATGCTATTTCCCGTAAATTTTTTCATGAATCACTGCATGAAGACTATTTATAGGCCATTCTCTTCACTTATTACAAAACAGATCGCTGTACTGGATTCATGAATGTTTTTCCTAAGAAAGAACGAAACAATATGCCCTCCCGTGCTTGAAAACACTGGGGGGACGTACATGTACACGTGACCAGCTGCTTACACGGATCCGTGTTCATAGTGATCCGCCTTTTTGTTTGTTAACAAAGGGGGCCAGCAAGGAACACAACACCGGGTCCACATCTTCAACCGGACCCGGTACACCTCAGCCTGGTGGTGTTGCCCAAAGCGGCGTTGCAGGGTCTCCGCCACGCTCCGGTACGAAGCGGGCTGGGGCGGGGGCAGGTGCCCCAAGACTTCCACCGCTGGGCCCCGTAGCGATGTTGCCACTCCAGCCCTGGGCAGCAGCCAGCATCTTAAACTGGTCAGAATAAGCTTCCCAGGCCACTTTTCTGTCGTACTTCATTGGCTTACGCCTTCTTGAACGCCGGGAAGCTGAGGGGCTGCAGGGTGGAGAGGGCGAAATACGCGTGGTGCGGACCACCCTCCCCGAGGGAAGAGAGGGCGTTGTGCCCTAGCATGGCGGGGAAGGCGCGAGCTGAGGTGGCGGTGTGGTGTCATCTGCCATCCACGTATCCTAAGACATCCCATCCTGATCTGCGCATGCGCGGAACCCGATGTTTACAAACAGAGTGTTGATATCGTAGTTTGTCCAGGCAAGATGGCGCCAAGACAGCATGGCAGCTTTTATGGGAAAATGGCCAAATTCAAGGACGACATGGACCTTATAATTCAGATAGCATACTATTAAATGGAAAGTATCCGAGAAACATGGCCATCAATCAGAAGAAAGTGTAGGTTCTCATTTATCACATATACTGACATACAAGGGGTGCGGGTTATCTCTTTTATCACATTTACCGACATACAAGGGGTGTAGGTTATCTCATTTATCACATTTATTGATATACAAGGGGTGCAGGTTACCTCATTCATCACATTTACCGACATACAAGGGGTGTAGGTTACCTCATTCTTCACATTTACAGACATACATGGGGTGCAGGTAATGTCATTTATCACATTTACTGACATAAAAGGGGTGTAGGTTACCTTATTTATCACATTTACTGACATACAAGGGATGCAGGAAGAAACTTTCATATTTCAAGCAATTTTCAGATTCAAAACATACGTCATCATTTACTTTTAAAAAGATATAAAAAAATTAGGTGGGATGTATCACAATGGACAGTCGACAAAAGGCACGGTACCATGTCGAAATTCATTCACCCTCTTTTTGTAAACAAAGCCCGCGCATGCGCAGATCGGATGGGATGTCTTAGGATACGTGGATTTCAGATGACACCACACCGGGAGGCGAGGGTGGCGGCGACACGGGAAGGTTAGGATTCACCACTGTGTCCTGCATGGGTTCCAAGGACAGGCCCCAAGGCTTCACAGCCTCCTGTACTAGCGGGTTCGGAAACGGCACTCGGACTCTTCTGCATCCCTGGCCAGAGGCCCCAGACAGGGCATATATTACTGGCCGTTTCCTGCACTTCCCACTGCGACTTTGCGACCAATAGACGCCAAATCTCCGATGCCTCCACCGCATCTCTCAAGCCCTGAACCTCGCCTTTCAGAGACTCCACCTCCTCCAGCAGCTCGCTCATAACGCTGGCGGAGGCCCTGTCTATGTACTGCTGCGTTTCCACCCTCAGAGACGAGAGGTTACTCTACAGCATTTTGACAAGATGGCGGGCCTGCTCATCCACCTTTCTTGCCTGCTCGCGTGCCTTGACAGTCTGTGCCTCGCGGTCGCGTGTCATTTCCTCCCTCATACCGGCCAGCGTGGCAGCGACCAACTCCATCTGGCCGGGTTTCACCTCAGGTCAGCGTCTCTCACTGTTCACTTTTCATTCATCTCACTCCTGGCACCATTTGTTACGCCACACCCAGCCCACCAACACCTGGATGAACCACACATAACCAGGCAGGCAGGCAGGCAGCGTAAATAACACGGGGTAGTGAAACAGAACAGGTCAGAGCCGACATCGAGCAGACGCCACACACGCCAGACACGGTAAGGGAGGCAAGGGATGACGCAAAAATGCACTGAATACAGCTATTTCCCTTTACTGTTAGGCACAAGAACACAGTACACAGTTCCTCAGACGCAATTACACAGAATCCAGGCACAAGGGGGGCATACGGGGTAACACAAACAGGGACAGGGGCAGATTTGGGCAGCGGAAGTGGGCACGTCTCCTCTCTTGCTTCTCAAGGCAGACTCTCCCGCGCACAGCCTCGCCGCCTAACTCTCACAGAACAATTCCCGCCCAACACCTCGCGAGCTAAACTCAAACTCCCAAACGACAAACACGCATTCGTAACAGTATTTACATCACAAGAAAGTCTTATATATCAATCCAGGACGTAAATATAATGTAATGTGTTTGTAAGTGTCAATAAAGTGGTCAGAGTAATACATAAATAAATTTAAAACAGTTGGGGAGAATGGCAGTGCTCTGTGCCTCTGGTTGCCATGGTGACGGGGGGCCAGTACCAGTACGGTAAAGGCGGTGTCACACTGGCCATTTTCTTCCAACCATTGGAGATAGACGCAACCATGGTTGCCCGTACGTTCAACCGGGAGCGACTTGTCGGTTGTCCGTACAGATGGAAAACTGTGGCGTGGCTGTATAATGACATTACTAGAGATGGGTATAATAATCTGTGCCCTCTGGCTGAAAAATAAGTAGTGTTGAAAGATCATGCATCTTTTTTCAATGCGGAAATATCAAGAGCAAAACTAGTGAAAAAAAAATCTGGCGTAAATTTCAAACAGATGAGGCAAGAGGAGCATATCAGGAGGCAAGAAATAAAGGAAATCGGCTTGTGATGAAACAGAAAAGAAAATGCTATCAGAATAAGGTTGTGGAGGCAGGGTCCAATATCATTAAATTATATAAGGTGTTTGATAGTTTGACTGGAAACAAAAAAGTTAACAAGCTGCCAGATGGGTTCTCGGACGACGTAGTGGCAAGCATGTTCTTAGACTTTTTTGACAAGAAATTTGAAAACATTGTCAGTAATTTTAAAGCAGATGGTTATTAAATGACCCGCTTTGGATACACAAGTCCCTGAGAATAAGTTAACATGCTTTCAACAAGTGGATGTGGCTGCGGTGAAATCTATCGCACACATGGTGAAAGTTACGTAGTTATAATGATCACTTGCCAATGAGTGACAACATTAAGAACGGAAACTTGTTTTTTTTATTTTAATATTATGACAGTTGGTTAACATCAGTATTGAAAACAAGGCTTTTCCGGAGAGTGAGAAAGAAGCGATTGTGAAGCCCATAGTCAAGGGTAAACTGGATCCACAGTGTTTAGTTCCTTTAGATCAGTATCCAACTTGACATTTCTTTCTAAGATACTTGAAAACATGGTTTTAGATCAGTTGATGGAGCATCTGCAGGTGGTACAGGCTTTACCGGATAATCACAGGCGGGGATCCAGGAATAAAGTTTTGGGGAAGCCCGATGCCAGGATTTTAGCGGGTGGAAGGGGCATTAGCATTACTGATTCACCTTTCTCGGCAGTCCTGCTCCTGAATAACCGTGGACTGACCTGAATCAATGGGCATAACGACCTGGACTTGGTGCCAAAGCATTCCTGGGCTGCCAGTGTTTCTCTTCAGATCCGAATGAGACGGCCGATTCCTCTGAGAAAAAGCATTGTTATAGCCGCAGCGCGCTTTTGAGCAAGTTTTCCTGTATCCGCTCAGGACCACTGGGGGGGGGGGGGGGTGTCCTCCTTGGATCCGCCAATGATGTAAGCCTGCCTTACACACATTTTGAAAGAAAACATGAGGATGAAAAAACAGAAATGAAAAAGTGTGCTCGAGTGTACCCTCAGGCAAGAGCTTCCAGCCGCAAGGCTGTGGAAGATCATGGTACAGAGGCTAAGGCACAACCCAGCATCCAGAAGCAATGGCTATATGCTCAACCACCCTGGCGTAATGTAGATAGACATGATACCAAGCTAATTTAAAGCCACGTCTATCTACAAAGGTTCTCCCATTGATCTTGACAACTAAGGTCAAGATCAAAGGGAGCGGATGATGGGCAACCCCACCAGCCTCTATCGGACCCCATACCTCGGTTCGACGCGGCCTTTTCAAAGCCTCTTAAATCTCCTTTAGATCTAGACTCCAGCACGTGTAAATATATCGTCTCTTGTGACGATCTTCTCTCGTGCTATTCACCTTTTCTCTCACAAGGGTGACGGGGAGGGGGATGAAGAGGGGTTTGCATTCAGTTTTGTATGTATAAGAGTAGCATGTTGCAGACTTGTTTTTTTTTCCACTTGAATTTTTTTGTTTTAAATTATTCACATATTGCTTAAAAGTATCCAAAGAGTCAGTAGGAATATATAAGAATCAGGGTAGACGCTGATTTACAAATAATACGCCGTAACGCTCCAATTCTTGGGTAGACTTGCAGAGAATGATCGAGGAACTGCAAGAAGTATAAAAGTAAGTCTGAAGATGAAAATGAAGAAACAAAAGTAGTTGTTAATGAAGTGCCTTAATTATTTGTCATGTCTTTCCTTCTTCTCTCTCTCTCTCTCTCTCTCTCTCTCTCTCTCTCTCTCTCTCTCTCTCTCTCTCTCTCTCTCTCTCTCTCTCTCTCTCTCTCTCTCTCTCTCTCTCTCTCTCTCTCTTATTCACACTGCGAACTAATCCGAAATCAGTATACTAGACCGACCTTTGTAGGGACCCGCAGCTTCTCTGGTTTGACTTGTAATGCGGCCCATAATCCGAAAACTATTGTTTTCGGATTAGTTCACAGTGTGAATACAGTCGAACACTGTGATCACTAGTAACACACACAACGGAACCAGTAATAGTAATAGATGACCAAGTAATAGTAGTAGTAATTGACTAAAACCAGACTAACAGCAATATCAGTTAAAAGTAATGATAATAGTAAGAGAAATCCTGCAACAGCACCCCCTTGTCTGCTAAACACCTTACTCTTCGCCGAGAGCCGGAGGGGTGAGGGGGGACGGGAGGGTGGAGGGCGGGATGTTAGTCTTGGTTGGCGGAAGAAGTGTGGGCGTGTGTGTGTGAGGGGATGGGGATGCGGGTCGAGGACGATTGGTGATGGTTGTGAAGGTGTGGAGTGGGTTATGGAGGGGAGGTTGGGTTGGGTTCTCCGCCGAGGCCGTCCTGGAGGGGCGGGACACGGGAATGCTGGATGGGCGGCGGGGCGGGATGGTTATGAGGGTGTGGACTGGTTTATGGAGGGGAGCCGGGACTGGGTTCCCCGCCGAGGCCGTTCTGGCGGGGCGGAGCACGGTGATGCGGGATGGACGGCGGGGCGGGGCTGTCATTTCTTCACGGCTTAACTTGGGGCGCAGCGTCAGGAGGCGGTGGCGGCATTTGAAATACTCCCGCCCACTGTACAGCTCCCTCTCCTTGACGGGGAGGGCGACATTGTCCAGGGAGAACGTCACTCTCTTGCGGGACTTTTGGTCATCCTGGCGGCGCAGGTTGGGACGGAGGGCCAGCAGGCCGCGCCCGAACTTGAAGTACTCCCTTCCTTTGTACAGCTCCCGCTCCTTGACGGGGAAGTCCACGTTGTCCAAGGAGAACACCACTCTCTTACGGGACTACGGGACTTCTGTTTGATGATCTCCACATCCTTCAGCTGTTCTAGTGCTTCTTCCTGTGCCTTTACCTTCTCCTGAAGCTCCAAGAACAAAAGCAGCTCGTCGCCTTGTTCCTTGAGGCTCCTTCCCTTCTCCTCCTCTTCTATATTATTATATTTCTCCTTCTCTTTTATTTGTCCCTCGTCCTTAGGTTGCTTCAGCATCTCCTCTTGTCTCTTCACAAGTTCCTGTAGCTCGAGGAACAAAGACAACTCGTCTTGTTCACTGAAGTTTACTCCTTCCTCCTCCTCCTCTTCCTCCATGTTCTTCTCATCCTTCTCCTTCTCTTTGATTTGCTCCCCGTCATTAGGGTGCTTCAGCATCTCCTCTTGTCTCCTCACAAGTTCCTGCAGTTCGAGAAACGACGATAACTCGTTCTGCTCTTTGGGGCTCTCACCTTCCTCCTCCTCCTCCTTCTGTTTGATATGCTCCCCGTCCCCTGATTGCTTCAGTTCCTTCTCCTGTCTTTTCGCTAGTTCTTGCAGCTCGAGGAACAACGACAACTCGTTTTGTTCTTTGAGACTCACTGCCTCCTGCTGCTCCTCCTGCGCCTTTTTACCCGAGACACACCCTTTTCCCCGGGGAATTGACCTGACTGCGACCTCACAGCAGCTGTTGGTTTGTTTTCCTAGATACACATTTTTGACCTGACGACCTCACCGCAGCTGCGTACTTTGTTATCATCTTAACGCGCCTAATTGTTTCCGTCTTGCCTCGCCCATATCTTCACCATGACGTCCCTCAAGCGTTGTTCTGGGTGTGGCCTTCTCATGGCCAAGCAGTACTTTCTTTCCAAGGACGTTTGTAGGTTCTGCGTTAAGACTCAGAAGGATGATCAGAGGATCATAGAGTTAGAGAATAGGGTTACGACTCTCGCCGCCCAGGTACACTTACTGGTTAGTGCAGCAGCAACAAGCCCCGCCTCCTCCTCCTCCCCTTCCTCTTCCTCTTCTTCCTCGTCCTCCTCCCCTCCAGTATTGTCTTCACCCACACAGCAGCCCCTCCCATCCTCCTCCTCCTCCTCCTCCTCGACCATCTCCGATCTCCCCGCTTCCCACCTTTCCTTCTCCTCTTCTTCCTCCTCTTCCTCCTCCTCCAACTCCTCCTCCTCCTCCTCGCCTTCCTCTTCCGTCCCCCCTCTCCCCTCTCCCCGCCCACCCTCCTCCTCCTCCTCCTCTCCCTCTTTCTCCTCCATGTCCTCCGCCTCTTCGCTCGTCCCTCCCTCCCACACCTGTCCTTCACCTTCCCCTTCCCCATCTTCCTCCTCCCTCTCCTCGTCCGTCCCTCCCTCCCCCACCTCACTCTCCCTTTCACCTACTCCTCCTTCCTCCTCCTCCTCCTCCTCCCCCTCCCCTCCTCCTCCGCCTCCAATTCCTCGCCTTCCTCTTCCGTCCCCCTCTCCCTCTTCCCACTCTCCTCCTCCTCCTCCTCCCCTCTCTCCCCTCCTGGTCCTCCGCCGCCTCGTGCGTCCCTCCCTCCAACACCTGGCCCTTCCCTTTCCCCTCTTCCTCCTCCCTCTCCTCGTCCGTTCCTCCCTCCACCACCTCACCCTCCCTTTCTCCTTCTTCCTCTTCCTCCTCCTCCTCCCCCTTCCACCTCTTCCACAATTTCTCCTCGTTCTTCACAGCAGGTCCCTCCCTCCTTCCCGCTCTCCCTCCCCCTTCACCCCTCCTGGCCCCCTTCCGACCGTCGGGTTCTTGTTGTTGTTGATGGTCAGGTTCGTTATGTTGACAGGTATTTTTGCTCCAAGGATAAGAACAGGACGGTGTGTTTCCCAGGGGCAGGGTGGGCCATATATCAGACAGGATTGAGGCGTGTATGGCAAGCGAGGGATCGAACCCCATTGTCTTTCTCAGCTGTGGCGGAAACGACGTTTCTCGTGTGCCAAGCGAGGACCTTCTCAGGCGTTTTAGAGAATTGTTAGGCAGGATACGTGACGCTGGTGGGTCGCCAGTAGTGTGTGGCGTCCTGCCAAGGAGGGGCGTTGGCGATGGATGGCTGTCCAGGGCGATAGCAGTGAACAGCAGACTTGCTGAGCACTGCGGGCGCAATGGGTGGCTGTTCGTCGACAATTGGGACCTCTTCTTTGGCAACGACGCCCTCTACGCCCGTGACGGGATACACTTGACGTTCAAGGGTGTTGAGGCTCTCTCAGACTCCCTTGAGCGAGCACTTGGTACCCTGAGGGATTTTTTAGTATAGGCGAGGGGGGGAGGAGTAATGGGAGCAATGGGAGGAGTAATGGGAGGGGACATCTAGCTCATAATATAACCAGGCAGCTTAGAAGTAATTCTAGGGGAGTAACAGAGGACGGGCTAAGAATCTTCTATACTAACAGCAGGAGCCTCAGAAACAAGATAGACTTACTAAGGGGTGAAGCTTGTTCAGAAAATTTTGACATAATAGCGATCACTGAGACATGGATAGACACTGCTAATAGAAATTTTAGATCAGAATTTGAAATAACGGGTTATCAGATGTTTCACAAAGACAGAAGGGGCAGAAAGGGAGGTGGAGTTGCGCTATATGTTAAAGACTCACTTAAATGTTTAGTTAACAACTCAGTCAAAACTAACATGGATTCAGAATCAGTTTGGGTGGACGTTTACAAAGGGAAAGAAAAACTAACTCTAGGAGTTATAAACAGGCCACCCAACCTTAACAGGCAGGACACGAGTATATTACTACAGGAGATTGGCAGGGCGAGTATGAGTAGAAATGTCTGCGTAATGGGGGACTTTAATTATAGGAATATAGACTGGGAAGATCTAGTGGGTGACCTGGAAGCCGAGGACTTTCTTGAAGTTATACAAGATAATTTCCTTAAGCAGGTAGTTACTGAGCCTACCAGAGGAGATAACATGTTAGACTTAGTCCTAACCAATAATGGGAACTTGCTACGTGAGTTGGAGGTGGGCGGAGAGTTAGGAAATAGTGATCACAGAACGGTTCGTTTTATCTATGACTGGTCGTTAACCCTAGAACCAAACCCAGTGTTAGTGCCAGATTTTAGAAGAGCAAACTACGAGGGGCTTCGAAGACATCTTGAAGGGGTAAACTGGGATAATTTAGGGATTCATGAGGGCCAGAACTGCGGATTGGAGAGCCAGGAGAACCAGGTAGAAATGTCTTACAATAATTTAGTTAGAGTAATAGTAGAGGGGCAAGAACAGCATATACCACAGCGAACACTTAGAAAAGAAAACAATGATCCTAAGTGGATGACTCGTGGACTAAAACACGAGATTGGGTTAAAGAATGGAATTTATCAGAAAATAAAGAATGGGGAAACACATCTCAGGGGCCGGTACGTCGAACTATCTAGATTAGTTAAGAAAAACACCAGGATAGCAAAAAAGAACTATGAGATCAAAGTAGCAAATGAGGCGAAAAGTAATCCTAAGGGCTTCTTTCAGATGTATAGAACAAAAACACGGGAGAAAATTGGACCGCTGAAAACAAACACAGGGGAGCTAGTAGAAAATTACGAAAATATGAGCACATTGTTGAACGACTACTTCCTTTCAGTATTCACACAGGAGGATCGAACGACTATACCGGAAAGAGTTCAGGTGTACGAGGGCGGGGATGGCGATAAATTGAGGGATATAATCATTACCAGGCAAGTAGTTCAGGATGAGATAGATAAGCTTAATTAAGAAAAACAAGTCGCCAGGTCCTGACGGGATATTTCCGAGGGTATTAAAGGAGTTAGGTGATATAATCAGTGACCCACTAACCGACATCTTTAAGATGTCGGTAAATACTGGCTATGTGCCGAGCCTATGGAAAGTAGCTAATGTGACGCCGATTTTTAAAAAGGGGGACAGGTCAGTTGCTTCAAACTATCGCCCAATTAGCTTAACATCGGTTATAGGGAAGATGCTGGAGTCCATAATAGCCAGGAACATTCTGGAGCATTTAGAGAAACATAGCTTAATTCACGACTCGCAGCATGGGTTCACAAAAGGTAGGTCATGCCTCACCAATCTCTTGTCCTTCTACAATAAAGTATTTGAGGCGGTTGACAGAGATGAAAATTATGATGTAATCTATCTTGATTTTAGTAAAGCGTTTGACAAAGTTCCTCACCAACGACTGTTGCTTAAATTACAGGCTCACGGAGTAGAGGGTAAAGTTTTGAACTGGGTCAAGGCGTGGCTTAGCAATAGGAAGCAAAGAGTGCAAATCAATGGTAAAAGATCTGACTGGGGATGTGTTACGAGTGGGGTCCCACAAGGTTCGGTATTAGGTCCACTTTTGTTTATTATTTATATCAATGACTTAGACACAGGAATTAGTAGTGATGTTAGTAAATTTGCAGATGATACCAAGATCGGTAGAGTAATTGAGTCGGATCAGGACGCTAGTATTCTCCAAGGTGAACTCAACAGATTATGCGACTGGGCGGATAAATGGCAGATGGAATTCAATGTAGGAAGTGCAGTATTCTGAGTGTAGGTAGGAACAACCCTCACATAACTATTGCTTAAATGACACTCTCATAAGTAGGTCTGGGTGCGAGCAGGATTTAGGGGGCTTAGTGAGCTCTGATCTCCGTCCAAGGGCACAATGCATTCAAGCTAGAAATCGAGCTAATAGGGTACTGGGATTTATTTCAAGGAGCGTAAGCAACAGAAGCCCCGAAGTCTTCCTCAAACTATATTTAGCATTAGTTAGACCTCATCTTGACTATGCGGTTCAGTTCTGGTCACCCTACTATAGAATGGATATCAAAATGTTAGAATCGGTGCAGAGGAGGATGACTAAGATGATTCAGGGGTTGAGAAACTTGCCATACGAGGAAAGACTCAAACAGTTAAACTTGCATTCTCTAGAAAGGCGAAGGGTGCGTGGAGACATGATCGAGGTTTATAAATGGATGAAGGGCTTTAATAAGGGAGACATTCATAAGGTTTTGTTGGTAAGAGAACCGGGTAGGACACGAAGTAACGGGTTTAAACTGGATAAATTCAGATTCAACAGGGACATAGGCAAAAATTGGTTTACTAACAGGGTGGTGGATGAGTGGAATAGGCTTAGCAGTCATGTGGTGAGTGCCAATACAATTGTCACATTCAAAAATAGACTAGATAAATTCATGGACAGCGATATTAGGTGGGGTTAGATACACGGGAGCTTAGGGTCAAAGGAGCTGCCTCGTACAGGCCTACCGGCCTCTTGCAGACTCCTGCGTTCTTATGTTCTTATGAGTTGCTCCCCGTCCCTAGATGGATCCAGTGTTTCCTCCATTTCGTGCAACTCGGGGAACGAAGACTGCTCGTCTTGTTCATTCAGCCTCACCTTCTCCCCCTGCTCCTCCTCCTCCTCTGCCTTCTGCATTGTCTTGTTGTTCACAAATGTCTCCTCCTTCTCGTGGTTGTCTTCAGCCAGGTGCTGGGACAAGCTCATAGCTGGGCGTTATCGCGATAAGTTATCGCGATACTTTATCGCTGATAACAAAATCGGGTTATCGGCCATCCGCTACTTATTTAAATATATATCGGTATCTTCGTTACTTTGGTGACCAAACCAGCTATAATCGCTACTTTTTCCACCTCTCAAAAAAAAAAAAAAAAAAAAAAACGTTGTCTCCTCCCTACTGCGTATGCGTGGACCGGGCGCCCGGTGTTGTTTGGAAAAAACTTTGGGGTATGAAATATCTTCGGTAAAGAGATTTCATACTTAGATCATCAACATTAAAACACTTGGTTATTTTTTTTTATGTTAAACTCAAAAATCAATATATCAAAGAGAAAAATCATTTAACTCTGCCCCCAAAATGTTTATTCACTGCCTCAAATTTGATATTCTATATTCGTTTGTAAGCATGCCATGGTACTGAAGGCACCTGGTGTTGTGTTATTTGGTGTCCCATCGTCAAAAGCTGGCGCTTTTGTGTACAAACACTGGTCTCTCGTGAACTGCGCATGTTCAGACCAGTAAGCGTAGCCCTGTACAGTCTCACAAAGCTTTTTAACATATTAAGAGTTGCTGGAAGGTTGAATCAGACAAATAGTACCACCATCCTCGCTGTTTCAAGAACGACACTCTGTACATATAAATACATACAACTCGTACAGAGTGTCGTTCTAGAAACAGCGGGGATGGTGCTAGTGGTACTGTATGTCTGATTCAGCCTTCCAGCAACACTTAATTACGGTTAAAAAGCTTTGTGAGCCTGTACAGGTCTACGCTTGCTGGTCTGAGCATGCGCAGTTCACGAGAGACCAGTGTTTGCAAACACAAGCACCAGCTTTTGACGGTGGGGACGCCAAATAACACAACACCAGTTTCGGCGTTTCTAGTATTACCGTCCATAGGTACGTGTCAAAGTGTGGTTTTCAGGTTTTGTAAGTTTTCTAAAATACAGATCATGAAAATTTGAATTCATCTAAGATTTTTTATTTGAAATATCAATACAGTATCGTTTCCGCCTATCGGACTTATCGCTAGCGAGTATCGGAATTGTGGATTTATATCGGGTATCGGTTATCGGTTATCGCCTATATTTGTGTCTCCAGTTAACGAATATCGGTTATCACCGATAAGGTTTTCCATTATAAGTTATCGGTTATCGGGAATAAGGTTTTCTGTTATCGTGCCCAGCTGTGGGCAAGCTCACTCTATTGGTGCTATATCGCCGGAACAGCTTGAGGAAGGGGAAGGCCGTGGTCGGCGCCTCCAGCTCCCCTCGGAAGGGAGCAGGCCCTTCACCAATCCCACAAAACCTGCAGTCTCGCACAAGTATATTGTGGAGTCTGATAGTGTACAAGGAGTCTAGAGAAGATACTCTAGAATCCTTTATTATTATTATTATTATTATTATTATTATTATTATTATTATTGTAAGCCAAGAAACAAACCCTGCTGGAAATTGTCGAAGACCATAAACCAGATGGCTCCAGTAGGGGAAGCAACTTGGTAAGTAAAAGGAAAGAGAAAGAAGTAAGTTAAATGATATGAAATACAACGACTCAAGTATTGTTATACTAGCATTAATTCATTAAACTGATTAAAAATTAGGCTTCAAAGTCAACGTAATAAAGATTTATTTGCGTCCAGCTTAAACTTCCGAAGCTCTACAGATTCAGCAACTTGGCAAGGCAATTCGTTCCACTTCTTTATGATGGATGGAATAAAACATCTTGAATATTGGTTTTGTGTTGAATATAACAAGAGAAAATACACAACTATTGGCACTGGCTGCATTCCTGGTAATGCGTGTAGGAAAAAACAAGCCAGGTAGCCTCGTACAGGGGGTGATTGGCATTATGATAAATTTTATATAGTAAGCAAAGTGAGCTAATGGCCACAAGTCAATGCTGAAGTCCAGAATAAGAAATTAACTGCACGCAAGTTTTTATCCAATAATCTAAGATGAGAGTCTGCAGCTGATGACCAAACTGGGGAGCAATACTCCAGACTAGGAAGTATAAAAGAGTTAAAGAAATTCATCATAATAGATTTGTCACCAAAAATCCTAAAAGACTTCCTCAGAATACCAATTTTCTATGCAACTGGGGAAGATATGCAACGAATATATTGTTCAAAGGTCAACTTGCTATCAAAAGTTACCCCCACAATCTTGAACGAGCTATTCAATGCTCAGGAAACATTATTATCAATGAAGAGATTGGCATGTGGAGGATCAAGAATTCTGGTTCTGCTTATTATCATATTTTGTGATTTTTTTTTGCATTTAAGTTCATGCCCCACATCTTGCACCAAGCACTGATTTTAGCAAGATCTCTACTTAGAGACTCAGCAAGAACTTGTCTCACGTCTGGAGATGAAACAACAGCAATTAAGGCATCATCATCAGCATAGGCAACTAGTTTATTTTCCAAACCTATCCACATGTCATGACTCATGAGTGAACAGGATGAAAAGCAATGGGCCAAAAACACTACCTTGAGGGACACCTGAGATCACATTACTGAACTCACTGCACTGACCATTTACTGCCACTCTCTGAGTCCTGTTACTTAAAAATTGAATAATTATACTAAGCAAGGACCCATCAATACCCATGTTTTTCAACCTAAAAATGAAAGCCTCATAATTAAGACGATCAAAGGCAGCAGTAAAGTCAAGTCCAATCACGCGTGTCTCGTGACCAAAGTCCAAAGGCTTTTGCAAGTCTGCAGAAATTGTTAAAAAAAGCATCACAAGTGCCTGGACCTTTATGAAAACCAAACTGCAGATTTGGCAAAAGTCCAGCACACTCTGCTTACTCATAGAGACCCTTTACCAGCAATCGCTCGAAAACTTTAGATAAAACAGTTGTTAGTGTTATTGGGCGATAGTCAGTAGGTGATACACTTTCCATAAGACCTTTAGGGAGAGGAGTCACATTACCAATCCTCCAACAAAAGGAAAAACATCCAAACCTGATCATTTTATTTTATTTTATAAATCTCTGATAGTTTTGGTGCCAGTAGATCAGCACTTAAAAAGAATTCCATTAGGATTAGTGCCGCCATAAGAATCAAGTTCAAGGAAAAGACATTTAACCTCACGGGATCGAAATGCTATTGATATCAGTTTAGGTTCTCGATAACAAGTTTGAGGCATACAGAGTTTCATGTCACTCTGCTTGCTATTAAAAACTTCAGCTAAAATCCTTTCCTTCTCTTTTGGGCAGTAAGTTAGGATCCAATCAGGTTTAAGTAATGGTGGCATGGACGTATCAACACCAAATAGAGCAGTTTATAGAGTGGATCACCACTTGTGTTGCTGATGTACACTAGAGAGTGTTTTTTTGACACTATCATTATGTTCTATTTCAGCTGCAGCATAAACAGACTGCACCTCAGTTCTGAGTCGAGAATAGTTTCTCCAAGCTTAATCTGGTCGGTTTTGACTTCAAAGATTATATGCTACTTGCCTCTCCTGATAGGCACGCCTACAGTCGTTATTAAACCAAACTTTTTCTTTTATGCGAAGATTTAAGGGGGGGGTTGTAAAATCTCAAATCCCATGTTAAATTCCTTATGTTCTAAGTGTATCTCCTCCCTTATTTACGGGCCGATTTCTTTCATTCAAAAGGCATTTTAATCAAGAAGGATAGGAGATTAAATGCTACTCTCTTTTGGTTTCATACAATAGTTAAAATATTTTTTAAAGTTCGATAAAGTAATACAAAAAAAGTTTGACATATAAATATTCCTCAAAAATGAAAATCAACTTCAAACATTAGTTTCGAGAGTAACCTTTATTCCTTAAACATACTTTCATAAGCTGCAGTGGGAGATATGTGTATAACAAGCCGTGCAAAGGAGGATATATTTTTTAAAGTGCAAAATCATGGTTTTGAGATATCAAGCGATGAAGTTTAAATATTTTTTAATTTTACCTATTCCACTTAGGGACTTGAAATCTACAGGATACATACATCAGGATATGAAAAAAAAGCAGACATGGTTTCCCTTACTTACTTTACTTTCATTGATTGTGTAAACAGGCTGCTTTGTTTACCCAAGGTTACGTCTTTTTTACGGGGTCATAAATCCAGGTACTCGAATTTTACCATATTTCGCCATATTTCAAAGTAAAAACCAGTGTTCTACTGTGTAAAATCAATAAAATATAATTAAAAAAGACATTTGCGGCGGATACATAGAGTATTTTGATGGATTTATGAAAAAAAAATGTTATTATGGATAAATTTAAAAAGATAATAGTGAGTGCTAAAATTTCCCATTTTTTTAACCAGTGATGAGAGAGGACCTATAATTAAAAAAGGGTGAAAACATAGATTGTACCCCGTAGCGCCGCGCGGAAACTCATTGCAGCACGTTGCATTGCATGTAGCATACCACTGTATTATTTTATCATCAGATTCATTCATATACCAAAAGAAAGATAAAAATTCACAGAATTTTATAAGCCAAAAATAACAAAATTATTTTTTTCAGGCCGACCATTTACACCCTTGAAGAAACCCTTTTTTCCATGATGTCAACCACAAAGCTGTTTAATGATCGAATCATATCATTTTGATAATAACATGTGAGGCCAATTAATATTAGAAACGTCAGAAAAAATACCCTCCCAATCTGCCCGTGACTTAAGGTAAATTTTACCAGAAAAAGATACATCTGGGATGTTTTGATTGCTTTTATAGTGGCAGAAAGTAAACAATGATCCAATGCGTGAACCAACTTTAGCAGTAATGACAGCAGGAGAATCCGTCAAGAGAAGATCACTGCAATTACCAGACCTGTGTGTGGCTTTCGTAATTAATTGCTCACAACCAGACTCTGTTGTAAAATCAAGAGCTGCAACCCCATGACAATCACATGGTGAAACAGGGTTCAACCACTCTCTGTGATGAACATTGAAATCACCAACAAAAATAAATGAAGCCTTCCTATCAGTCTGCTGTACAGCTGCCATCTTATCAGCAACACAATTAAATATACTATCGTCAAGGTCTGGGTTACGTTAGAAGGAAAAAATATAGAAATCATTATGCCTTCCACATATTTTCATGACCTGAATGTCATGACACTCACAATCGAAACATGACTTAATGATAGGCAGAGAAGCCATTACGAATGTAAACTGCCATCCCACGAGCTCTAGGAAAGGCATCACGCTTCAGTAGTATGGGCTTCTTGAAGCCAAGAATAAGCAATTCAGATATATGCCCCATTTGAGAAGCAAGTGTATCTGAGAAAAACAAAAGATCATGCTGGCCTGAGGCATGAAGGCCTCTGATATAACTATATAACATACGACACTGACGTAGTTTAGGGCGCATAGGGCCAGGATTTAACTCAATGTCACCAGATAAAAAAAGTAAAAATAATACAAAGGCAACGTTATAAAATATAACCTAAACAAAAACAGCAACAATATTTACAAAGTAGCTTTTAACAAAAAACAGCAACACCAATAATATTTCCCCCATCGGCGGGCCGCTGCCCGCTCACTGACATAATTGTAATTCATTTGCACTCTGTAAGATGTAAAATAAAGAAAGAAACCAACAACATTTACAAAAGAGAGCTTAAAATGAAAAGTCATAAAAGATGTATATAAATGTCGGAATAAACGGTCAACATGGTGGAGCCGACACACCATGCAAGGCATCTCTACCCCCAGGATTGTCAAATCAGCTGGAGGGAGGACAGTCATGATGGGTTTAGAAAAGAAAGAAAAAGATAAAAGAAAGGCTATAGAAAAGAGGAAGCCATCCTCATGAAAACCCACTAGGCACCGTAGCCTTTCATGTAATCATAAGCAGTCTGCTTCCAGGCGACTTTACTCAACAGAAACTAATCTCCGTTTAGTGGTGAACAATTTACTTGTACTAATGGATGAAGGGAAGTGTTGTGTTCTGATCTTGTTAGACTTGAGTGCTGCGTTTGAAACGGTGGAGCACAATTTATTGCTTCAGGATTGCAAATACATTGGAATAGAAGGTAGTGCACTTGATTATCTGGGGAGCTACCTTCAGAACAAAACATACTGTGTGCAAACAGGTAAATCGTTTTCTGCTAATAAACTTCTGCAAAGAGGAGTCCCTCAGGGAAGTGTACTGGGTCCAGTCTTATTCTATGTGTTTGCTATTGGACTTTCACATTTGCTTAGAGAGCATGGAGTTGATTTTTATACTATATGCTGATGACACACAGTTTAATTTGTCGCTGAGTGATGTGAAAAATACTGAAGATAAACTGTGTTCATTTATAGGTTATATTGGGAAATGGATGAATTTCAAGCAATTGAAACTGAATGAGGACAAAACCAAATGCCTGATTGTGGGGAAGAATAAAGATCTCAGGAGGCTAGATATCTCCACACTTCGTATTAATGATAACACCATGATAATAAAAAAGGCAGTCAAAGACTAAGGTGTGATATAATCGATTGTACTCTATCATTCAAATAACAAATAACCAGGTGGTGAGAACAACAGGCAACCATCTAAGAAATATTTCATTTGTCAAGAAATACTTGGATGATAAGACCATGAAGATGCTTATATACAACTATGTACGTAACTAGTAAGCTAGATTACTGTAATTCACTTTTTTTATGGCCAACCTAAATACCTGCTGAGCAAACTACAACTTGTCATGAACAGAGCTGCAAGGCTAATAAAGGGTCTGCCGCCACTGGAGAGGATAATACCAGCACTTAAAGACTTACACGGGCTACCGATTAAGGCACGAATAGTCTACAAAATATGTCTTGACTTAATAAGCAACACGACTTGGTAAACCTGGATAGGCGGTAGGCGATAGGGGTAAGCGGTGGCTGAGTGTTTAGCGTGCTGGCCCCGCATTCACCGCGTCCTAGACGACGCGGGTTCGATATCCGCCCGCTACCAGCTGGGATTTTTCAGTCACCGCCGAGTGGCCTAAGAATACCCACATGCTGTCCTGAAGACCACCCATCAACCCTAACTCTAGAAGAAACCGTCCAAGTGAATCAAGAATGAGGTCCGGAGGGCAGCATGAGCCAAGAATAAATGGAGCCACTATAAGAATTGCCTGCGCCATGATGAGCTTGGGCCGACCACCGGGCCCCTGCAGAAAGCCTACCGGCGCTATAGGCTAACACGTAAAAAAATATAGAAGAAAAAAAAATGTGAGGGAGTTACTGCAGGACTTTCATCTGGACACCGCTGTGTCACTGAGACAGTGCAGAACAGCACAGACTCTATGAGCCCAGAGTCAATCAACAACTGGGCTTCAGAGCATTTGTGAAGAGTGCCCCACGGCTCTGTAATGAACTACCCGAGGATATTAAGAACAGTGGCAAGAAAGCACTGAAAACTCACTTATTCACTAAATCCTATGACGTTACAAACATGAGGATTGAGGACATTTTCGGTGCTAACATCATATTATGTTGACGGCCCTGCGGAGCACTGCGCTGGCAGCGGAGCAGGGCCTGAAACCTCATCACCGGTAAACGGTAAACAAAAACACGATGGTAGTGGCTGAGGAGTGAGGAGCAGTGGAAGATGGCCAACCAAGAGAGTCGTAAAGTGGACTGGCAGAGCTGCTTTGTTTACTATTTAATTGACAAGATAAGAGAACACTGAAGAAAGAAGAGAAAGAGGAGACCTAATAGCGTTGTACAGGAATACGAGTGGAATGGAAATGTTGGATAGAACTGTTTTAATCGAGATGGAAGGGAGAAGGCAACTAAGAGTGTTGGCGGTAGTGAGTGTTCTGAGTGCTAATCGGTTCACGGATAGAGAAAGGCAATATCCGTCAGGGTTACTTTATTCACAAAAACATACACAAGTCATTGAGACAGACAAAACACATAAAAGAGGTGGTTGAGTGTATATGCGTGTGTATGAATGTTGTTTAGTTTAAGTGACATATAAATGTTGGTGTGTGTAGTAAACAATGTGTAGAAGGAGTGTATAGCAGGACGAGGACAGACAGTAGAAGATAAACGAGTAACAATAAATAAACCATTAGGACGCCACGATACAAACAGGGAGAACAGGACATCGACAGGAAAGCAGACTTTGACGGCACAGGACACAAGAATAAAAAAACACGAGTCTGCGCTGCAGCACTCAATTCTCACGAGTAACTATCTCAGCGGGGACTCGCCCGCTACAGCACTTCGTGACTTCAAAGAAGGCACGAAACTTTCCTGGTGCGGGGATGTTGTGACACAGACGGTGTTGCTTTGGCGACGGAGAGTTGGGGCGCCTGGTCTGGGGCCAGCAGGTATGCCGGCTTGACTCTGTCTATGGAGACCGCGTCCTGAGAACCATATTTGTCGATCGTGACAGTCTTTCTGGTCCGTCGCAGGACGCGGTAGGGTCCTTAGTAGGGCTGCTGCAGGGGCCGCCGGACGGCATCCACGCGCACGAAGACGTTGGTGCGTGTCGAGGTCCTGGTTGACGGTCTTCTTCGGGGAAGAGCGAGGCTGCACCGGCTGAAGGCTCCTCATGGCACCTTTGAAGCGGGCGGCGAAGTCCTGGACGCCGCAGGGGGCGGTGTCAGGTGTGGGCGCTAGAAGTTCGCCTGGGAGCCGGAGGTTGGGGCCGTAAACTAGTTCAGCCGAGGAGTGGTGCAGGTCTTCCTTCAGGGAGGACCTGATGCCGAGGAGGACCAAAGGAAGAGCCAGGGACCAGTTGTCGCGTTGGGTGGAGGCCATGAGGGAGGACTTCTGCTGCCGATGGAAGCGCTCGACCATGCTGTTAGCCTGCGGGTGATAGCTTGACGTTCTGTAGCGGCGGAAGCCGAGGAGGGTCATAACTTTGTTCCACACGTTAGCCTCGAACTGGCCGCCGCGGTCTGAGGTGAGGCTGAGAGGGACCCCGAACCTGGAGACCCAAGTAGCGATGAAAGCGTGGGCGACGGCGTCCGTAGTGATGTCAGCGATGGGGGCGGCCTCGGGCCAGCGTGTGAAACGATCCACGCAGGTGAGGATGTAGCGGTGGCCTGTGGAATGTGGCAGGGGACCGACAAGGTCAATGTGGACGTGGTCGAACCTCTCCGTGACGGGCGTGAAGGTGCCGGGTGGAGAGTGTGTCGCGTCACCTTGGAGGCTTGGCAATCGGTGCAGGTTTTGGTCCACAGTCTGACGTCTTTGTTAATTCCCTCCCAGATGAAGCGGGACGTCATCAGGCGCTGCGAGGCTCGTATGCCAGGGGGTGAGAGAGGTCGTGAAGCTGACGGAAGGCCTGGTAGCGGTGTCGCTGTGGCAGGTAGGGACGGACGGTGGCCGTGGAGACGTCAGCGTAGAGAGTGACCTTGGTGCCTGGGAGTGTGATTCTCTTCATTTGAAGCGCCGGGTTGTCCAGAAGCTTTTCCAGCTCTGCGTCGCCGGACTGTCGTAAGCGCTGTACTTGGCTTCAGACTTGGTGAGCTTACGGGAGAAGAAGGCAGTCGGCTTTCAGGCGTTGTCGACGAACTGTTGTTGGACAGCACCAGTCCCAGTGTCGGAGGCGTCTGTTGCTATGGAGATCTCCGCGTCATGGGCAGGGAAGGACAGCATGACTGTGTCGCTGAGGGCCTTCTTAGCAGCGAGAAAGGCGGCGTCCGCGTCCGGAGTCCAGACGAGAGTGACAGACTGGCCACGCTTGCAGGGCTTCACCATGGCGTAGAGAAGCTGGAGCATGAGGGAGCAGTGTGGGACGAAGTGGTTGTAGAAGTTAACCATACCCAGGAATTCCTTGAGTTGGCGCTGGATGGACGGCTTCGGGAACTGTTGGCTGGCTTCAGTCCTCGAGTTGAGTGGAGCGATTCCCTCTGGAGTAACAGTGTGGCCAAGGAAGGTGAGGGAAGTAACACCGAGCTCAGACTTGTCCACGTTGATCTGTACTCCGTAGTCTTGCAAGCGGGTGAGGACTTGGTGAAGGTGTTGTTTGTGAGAGGCTTCATCCGGGCTAGCGATGAGTAGATCGTCTATGTAGGCGAAGCAAAAGGGTAAGCCGCGGAGAACTTCGTCGATGAAGCGTTGAAAGGTCTGGGCCGCGTTCATGAGTACAAACGGCATCCTGACCTATTCAAAGAGACCGAAAGGCGTGATGAGGGCAGTCTTCGGTATGTCATCAGGATGGACTGGAATCTGGTGAAAGGCCTTGACGAGGTCCACACGTGAGAAGATGGTGGAATCAGCAAGTTGGGACGAGAATTCCTGGATGTTTGGCACCGGGTATCTGTCCATCTTAGTGCGCGAGTTGAGGGCACGGTAGTGTCCACAGGGACGTATGTCGCCGTTCTTCTTGGGGACGACGTGGAAGGCTGATGACCAGTTGCTGCATTTGGGCCGTACAATACCTTGACGCAACAGAGACTCGAACTCGGCCTTGGCTTGACGGTAGCGTTCAGGAGCTAAGCGACGGGCCTTGGCGGGTACTGGAGGTCCTGTAGTCTCGATGTGATGCGTGACGTGGTGTTTGACGGGCACGCTGGCTGAATAGGGTTGTGTTAGCGTGGGGAAGGACTTGAGCAGGGCAGCGAACTGGTGGTCCTTGTGAACGGCGGCGAGTTGCGACCTGTCGCCTGGTGCTGGTTGTGCATTGGCGAAGATGGAGGTGAGCGGGTCAACCAACCTCCGTCCTTTGACGTCGACTAAGAGGTTGAAGTGCTTTAGGCAGTCAGCTCCGAGGATTGCCTGCGAGACGTTCCCGACGTCGTAGGTAAAGGTCCACTTGCATGGTACGTCGCGTGTAGAGAGGTATTTTGGTACCATTAGCGGCGTACAGGTGCAAGAGTGGAGGTAGAGTTCGCTGACTGGCGGTTGCTGGGATAATACTGACGTCAGCGCCGGTGTCAATCAGGAACTTGGTGTTGGAACGGCAGTCATGCAGGTGGAGCAGCGCTGAGGGTTGGTGACGAGCGCTATGCTGCACTAGTGCTCGCCCTTGGAGTTTGACGCCTTGTAAGTGTGTAACGGCTGCCGGTCTTGGCTGCGTGTAGCTCAGATGGATCTTGAGGGGACGAACAAGGCTTGAAGGGAAACACCCGCTGCTTTTTAGGTGAATATATTCTTTAACCTAAGTACAGGGGCGTTGGAGAGAGCCGAGACAGTAGGTCTGTATGAGTCGGGCTCTCAGGAAGGAGTCAAGATTAGAGGCTTGGAAAATAATGAAGTTACAACCGGTCACGTACGTCAAGGTGACCTCTAAGTTGATGAAATGCTTGTTACACATACTGAGACGAACGAACGATCAACACTGACAAGTGACATTCCTACAGACGGTGGCGTGATCTATCTGAAGTGGGTATTTTCCACTGATACATGCATTCCTAATCCATGGTGACATATAATAATAATGATACACTGATATAACTACAACTACTATAACAAGTGCACTGGGTGGTACACCTCGTGGCCTTCTCGCCGAACTGGTGGTGGTACCAACAGTCCTGGGCTCCTTGAACGGGAGCAGCGCTGGCGTCGGTGAGGAATAGGGGAGCGAGAGCGGCGGCGGTCTAGCTGCTTCTCGAGAGAGGTGACCTTCGTCGTGAGCAAGGAGACTTGTTTTATGAGTTCATCAAGTTGAGTGGTGGAAGACACTGAAAAAGCTAGAGGTCCAGGTAGAGTCGCCATGAAGTCGTCTGCTAACTTGGCGATGGCGTCGGGCTTGAGATCGTCCTTAACGCTGAAGAGGCTGTTCTGGATAGCAGGAGGCAGACGTTGGTAAAACAGCTGTTTGAACAAGTCGGGGTCGAAAGACTGGTACTTGTCGCCGAGCAGCTGCTTCATGCGGCGTAGGTCTGTCGGTTTCTCGTTACCCAATTCTTCCTTGGAGAGAAGTTCTCGGAGGCGGGTGGCGACAGGAGACTGAAGGCGTTGGAGTACGGCGGTTTTCAGGTCTTCATATGCGTGGTTGGAGTCTGTGTTACTGTGGGAGGACATCGGCGGGCAGGAGGCTAACAGCGTGAGTGAATTGAGTTAGGCTGTTAGTGATTTTGGATGCCTTGAATCCGCACTCCAGAATTGCGATCCACATAGCCGGGTCCCGTGAGCAGAAGGGCGGGGCTCTGAAGGACACCGCCGTTGCGGTGGAAGGGTCGCCGTTGCCAGGCATGGTGGAGTCGAACGGCGTGGAGAAGGCTGGCAAAGGCGCTGGCGTAACTGGCCAGGGGCCACAGCAGTCGGTGAGAGCGTCGAACGACTGCGTGTAAATGGCGCTGGCAGCGTGCCAGGGGCCACAGCAGGTCGTGAGGAGTGAGGGGCGCTAGCATGTGTCAGGGGCCTCGGCAGTCCGTGAGAGTAGAACGAACTGCGTGTACTGTCGGCGTTGGTGCGTGCTAGGGGCCTCAGTGGCTCAGGGAGCGAACCAGTGTTCAAGAAGGCACTGTGACACAACACTGCACGCTTAGAAGGTAACACTGTGACACTAACTGTTGGTGAGGATTTGCTGCACTGAACTGTTGATAGAGACACTGCACTGTACACAAGGATCCACAGGTGTAGGATAGTCCAAGAGGGCGGTTATAAATCCAGGGGGCAGCCAGTAATCCCAGTGGGGTGTCACAGTGTGAGTGTCTCACTGTGTCTTGTGTGGCGTGTGTTTGCGTGTACACTTGGTCTGGTGTGGAATGTTCGCGTGTACACTGTGTCTTGTGTGGCACTGCGTGTCTCAGTAATGTGTCGCACTGTTTGAGTGTTCACTGAGTTTGTGTATTGTCACGGTGTGCGTGTGTTTGCGTGTACACTGTGTCTTGTGTGGCACTGCGTGTCTCAGTAATGTGTCGCACTGTGTTTGAGTGTTCACTGAGTCTGTGTAGTGTCACACGGTGTGCGTGTCTCAGTCGGCGTACCAGCAGGAGGGAAGAGAGGAGGAGGGGTGGGGGTGGGTGAGTGGGTGAGCGCTGGGAAGAGCACCAGGGGGCACAGAAGGTGCCTGAAGGGCGCAGAAGGCGCCTGGAGGAGGCGCGGAAGGCGCCTGGAGAGGGTGCCTGGAGGAGGCGCAGAAGGCGCCTGGAAGAGGCGCAGAAGGCGCTTGGAGAGAGGGCACAGAGGGTGCCTGGGGAAGGGCGGGGGAGAACCCTGAAGGTGGCAACTACGCCCACGGCGTAATGCTTCTCCCGACCTGAGGCTCAATCTCACGAGCCCCAAGCGGTGGTGAGACTTATTGCCCCAGGAGAGGGTAGACGAATGGATCATTTCAGACACAGGTCCACCGCTCTTGGAGAGAGTGTCCTTATAAACGGCACCGGTTTAGAAGCCACCTTGAACCATAGCAACACTGCAGGGTCACCGATTGTTGGCGGTAGTGAGTGTTCCGAGTGCTAATCGGTTCATGGATAGAGAAAGGCAGTATCCGTCAGGATTACTTTATTCATGAAAAAAAACATACACAGGTCATTGAGACAGACAAAACACATAAAAGAGGTGGTTGAGTGTGTATGCGTGTGTATGAATGTTGTTTAGTTTAAGTGACATATAAATGTTGGTGTGTGTAGTAAACAATGTGCAGAAGGAGTGTATAGCAGAACGAGGACAGACAGTAGAAGATAAACGAGTAACAATAAATAAACAATTAGGACGCCACGATACTAACAAGGAGAACAGAACATCGACAGGAAAGCAGACTTTGACGGCACAGGAGACAAGAATTAAAAAAACACGAGTCTGTGCTGCAGCACTCAATTCTCACGAGTAACTATTTCAGCGGGGACTCGCCCGCTACAAGAGAACAGAGTAAGAAACTGAGAAAGGGGACTTGTTTGAAAGACAAGAAAGTAGCCAACAGTTTTCCATACAGGAGTACGGATACATGGAATGGACTTAGCCAAGATATAGTTGAAGTGGGCAGTGTCCATAAAATGAAGGAAAAGCTGCACAAATATAGATTGGGAGACAGGTCTGTCCAAGCTTGAGCTCAGGCCCTGTATTTTTTTTTTTTTTTTTTTTACGTCGCTGCCTATTGCGCCGGCAGGCATCTTCCCGGTGGGGCCTGATGGTCGGCCCAAGGTTTCTTCCAGATGGGGCCTGATGGTCGGCCCAGCCCGTTCTGGCGCAGGCGAGTGTTTATAGTGGCGCCATCTTGCATTGGCTCATGCTGCCCCCCGGAACTCGTTCTTGATTCGCTTGGACGGCTTCCTCTAGAGTCCGGGTTGATGGGTGGTCTTCAGGACAGCATGTGGGTAGTTTTAAGCCACTCGGCGGTGACTGAAAAATCCGAGGTGATAGCGTGGGGATTCGAACCCGCGTCGTCCATCACGCGGTGAATGTGGGCCCAGTACGCTACCAGTTCAGCCACCGCCTACACCTATTTGTATACTACAAATATGTCTTAATGATTATATAGAATTCAAATGGAAATATTCGCTTAATTAACAAATTTACGTTTAAATGATTCTGTTGATCAGATATTACTCTTTTAATTGTGGACTTGGATTTAGAAACATGTCTTCAGGAGATAATTTTATCATACCCGGAAATATTCCCCCACAGGCTTACGTTTTACTAGCTAAGAACTGCCAGTCTGTGCCTCACAGTCCGTCGCCAAGTGTGCTGTGCGGTTATGCAGACAACGTGCAGGGAACATAAACAATAAAAACTATATTTTAACGTTTATTAGGTTCGTCGTTATTATACGTTTTTTTTCTTCTTTTTTCTGCCGTTAATAACGGACTTTCGCATCAACGGATTAAAATTTTCCCCAATTAATCCGTTGTACCGAGGATTTGCTATAGCCTATTGTTCTTGTTCATATTATATTATTATTATTATGATTGCTTGTAGTATTTGTTATAATTGCTTTATTGTAATAGTTATTTTTAAGAACCCGTTTTTTCTCTATCTTCCTCAGGTACACGGACAGACGTAACCCCAGGAAGCAGAGTGTAATCTACCCCATGAGTGGGCTGAGTTTGCACGACCATTTGAAGGTCACCAAGGACAGGTGGGCCCTCCTTGTAGTACTGTATTATATTTGAGTTCTTATAGCACTGCCACCTCTAAATGAGAGCCAGGGTGCGGTCTAGGCGGAGCTATGGCTGTTTTCAGCGTTGCCAGGTCTCCCAAACCCGCGAAACCCGCCCCCCCCCCCCTCCCCTTCTCTCTTTGGAAACTATGCTTCTTTTATGGTTGAATGATTTAAATTTTTGCTGTTATTTCTTAATTTTTTGTTCATTTATTATATATAATTTTACTTTAAGTAATTTATTATTGTTTTACACACGGCACAAGATGACTTCGCTAAATTTTGTTGCTGCAGATATGCGAGAATTTGTTTTTGAAACTTCATCGAAAATTCCTTCATACTGCTTCTTCACAAAATACTGGCTTACGTTGAAGGCAGTTTCTCTGGCTTGACTATGTAGATGCGAGGAGCGAGTTGGCTGAGCTACCATCGTGTCTGTGTCAAGACGTAACATGAGCTAAGGGGCTCGTGGAAGCACTTCACCCATTGCTCCACATGTGACTCATGTTAGCTTGGGTCGGTCGGAGTGTTGCCGCTCGTGAGAGGTTTAACATTTATTTTTATCAAGAAAATATCAAATTTTCTACTTATATTTTATCAAACTATCTTATAAATATTATTGTTACATTTCTTACCTACCTTAGAACTGCGGTGAAAGTCATTTAAAGTAATAACATTTTCTTAGCACCACTGTAAAATATATATGCCACGTTTCTTTATTGCCGTATTACTCATACCTAGTTCACTTTTCTTTGATATGTCATAATATTTGCGTTAAACTTGTTTTAGTGTGTGTTTTATCTTATTCTTGTTGCCTTTTACATATATCACAAATTTACACATTACGGGTGTGGGAGGCTTGGCAGGCCTGGCCACAAGTATTGCCCCGCCCTGACCGCACCCTGGCCCGGTAGTATTATAGTTCATTCCTCTACCTGTTATTTTGATAGTGTGATCCTTCCTGCTCTGGCAAAGGTTCTTATTTCATCCCTCCTCTTGTTTTTCAGTCTTATGTTAGTGTGACCCATCATCCCATGGCAAAGGCTCTGATTCAATTTCTTCACCTGGCTGTCTGTCGGATGTTAACCCTTCTGGTATGCAATGTTTTGACTGAGATTTCTCCTAGATTACAAATCATGGCGGTCTATTTAACTCCTGATGAAGTAAAATGTTTAATGTCCAGCAAGTTTAGAGGTTGAACTTGCACTCCTTATACTTCAAACCAGAGCATTCTAGACCAAATAGTTACTGAAGTGTGGCCCATCAAAGTTGAAACAAGATGGTGGAGCAGAGGGAAGCAGTGAGAGGGGGGTGGAGGGTTACCACCATTGCCTGGACACGGGATGGAATCTTTCCTCCTGCCCATTCATTGCTTAGTTCTGGTAGGTTGAAAATTGATCTGCCTCATAATCAGGGTGGAGCATATGGCCGCCAGTTTTTAGTATGTTAGTTGCAATCATTGTTACACAGTTGCCTTCTTGCTCTGGCAAAGGCTCTAACTTCATCTTTCCACCACATTTTGATGTTAAGTGTATTCCATCTTGTTCTGGCAAAAGTTCTGGTTTCTCCTTTTCTCCTGGTTCTCTGTCTGATGTCAATATACTGCATGCTGCTCCTGGAAAAATTGCATTGTCATGTTTCCATGTGATTATTTGTGTCTGATGTTTGTGTAGTCCATTCTGCTCCAGCAAAGGCTTTAATAGCATCTTCCCTTTTTTGTTTTGTTTTTGTTTCTACTCTTTCAATGTACTTTTGTCTGCTCCAATGAAGATTCTCATTTCACATTTCTTCCTGATTTTTCTGTATGATGTTTTTTTACTCTGCTCAGGTAAAGGTTCCGATTTTTTTTATATTTACCTGTTTCTCTGTTTTCTATGTCTTCTACAGTTGTTGGGTTGCCACTCTATTATTGCGGTTGTTTATCTGTTGTTAGTTCTACCTATGATGTGACTTGCTCGAGTCCACTTCTCTCTTAATCTTCATTGTAACATCCTGAATCTCTGTGTATTTTTAAAGCCATAATGCTTCCCTCCTTTTTCCATGTTTTACCCCTCCATTCCCCTCGGCACAGTTAGAACATAAGAACATAAGAACGCAGGAGTCTACAAGAGGCCGGTAGGCCTGTACAAGGCAGCTCCTTTGACCCTAAGCTCCCGTGTATCTAACCCCACCTAATATCGCTGTCCATGAATTTATCTAGTCTATTTTTGAATGTGACAATTGTATTGGCACTCACCACATGACTGCTAAGCCTATTCCACTCATCCACCACCCTGTTAGTAAACCAATTTTTGCCTATGTCCCTGTTGAATCTGAATTTATCCAGTTTAAACCCATTACTTCGTGTCCTACCCGGTTCTCTTTCCAACAAAACCTTATGAATGACTCCCTTATTAAAGCCCTTCATCCATTTATAAACCTCGATCATGTCTCCACGCACCCTTCGCCTTTCTAGAGAATGCAAGTTTAACTGTTTGAGTCTTTCCTCGTATGCCAAGTTTCTCAACCCCTGAATCATCTTAGTCATCCTCCTCTGCACCGATTCTAACATTTTGATATCTTAGCTCTTTCTTTAGATATTTTTCAGGTACCGGATTTCTGAATTGTATTTTGACCACCCGATGAATAATGTTATTGATATTTAGGCAAAGTGATCTGTATCAGTTTGGACGCACAAGAACATTTCACTTTATTAAGGGAAAAAGTAAGCTTCAGGTCTGTTCAGCTTAAATCACTCATGTCCCTACAACTCACTTATGTAGCCATTCTTTCAATACACAAGCATTTTTATTTTTAAGAGTACTATGTGTAAAAGACGCCTGAATCTAGCTTTTACTAACTTGTGAGAAAATTTTCAACCTTTGTCCGTTCTCTTTTCATCATGATCATCATCATCTGTTTAAAGTCAGGTTTTCCCATGATTTCTTATGAGGTTTGATACTCTTCCAACAATTTAGTCCATTGCCTCAGTCTCTCCAGTGCCCAATTCTGTCAAATCCTCTTCAACACACTTCATACTTCCATTTGAGAGTCCTCTCGAATTGATGTATGATCAACCTAACCACGAGATTGTAAATCCATAAAAAAATATTACCTACAGTACTGCCTCACTACACCTCCATGTCTTCCTTGGCCTACCTGGTGGGCTGCGACCTGGCACCTCCACCTCAACAGCTCTCCCCAGTGTCCCCAATGCCTGCATTATCTCCTTCCTTTTCATGGTCCTAACCACTGTTACGTCACCAGTGTTGTAACACTGGTGTGGTCAGTTGTCTCGGGAAAAAGTTGCAAAAACACAAAGTCAAAACAAAAAACTGGGTTGGTTAGGCCTCAAAACACCAGGTTCTTTTCCCCTAACGGCCTAACCGAACAACAAATAAAAAGAAAAAGAATAATCTAAAACAAAGGAAATGGTAACGGAAAACGCCAAAATGAACTAAAGATGATATATATTTACAAAAAGTTAATATTTACATTACTTACAAAAAGAAAAGTAAAAACCCAAGATTGCCTTAGGAACACACACCTTAAAAAACATGAAACAAATAACAAAGAAGCACAAAACACTACTGAAAAACACTTGAACGAGGGAGGCAGCACGTAACACAGGCAAAGCGTGATAAACACGGAAACAGTAAAAAGTGGCTAGGACAAGGCCAGACCCCGGGTGGTCACTATGCCGCTCCCCAGAACCGGAAATATCCAGTTGATGCTATGTCGGCGTGGGTGGAAAATGCCACCGAATCCGGAAAATACCGGCCCAAACAAAGATGTCACATGGGCGAGCCACGTGGTGACCGCCCGTGTCTGTGGAAAAGAATAAAACAAGGCGGCGGGTGAAGCCCAGCCGTAACACCACCTCATCACCGTATTCTCAGCATTGTGCTCATCTCCTTCAATCCCCATTTTGCCACCTCCTTACTCTACACCTCATCCCTCCCTGTGACCTCAGCCACATACCTTAACATTCTCCGATCACATCCTGCAACTCCTTCGTTAGAGTCCATGTCTCAGAGTCCTATGGCATTACTGATCTGATATATACTTCAAACAAATTTCCTCCATGCTGTTGCTGCCTGTGTTCTTCCTGCTCCCTCCACTCCACCCTCGCTGGCTAACGTATCGCCAAGATAGCAAAACTGTTTCTTTTCTTCTATTACACCACCATCCACATGTCTAATTTGTCTTTTCCTCTTCTGGCAGTTCCACTCCACTGACTCTTCTTATACACGTTCGACACCAGAAACCTATCCCTCTAGTGGTCTCTCACTCCTAAACATCATTTGTCACATTCCGTGCAAAGAATAGAATTTGCTCCCACTCCACCGCCACACGCTCCACAGGGAAACCTTCCCAATGGTACATTTTGCTCCATTTTCTAGCCTGTTACCACCATCCTTGCTTTGCCATAATTCACCCTCAAAAAAGGGTATGAGACTGTCAGTAAAAGGAGAGTTGATGAGACAAAGAGCCTTAGACTCCACTCTGTCCAAGAGAGCTGTGTGAGTGAAGCCCCCCTACACATGAGGTGCATACTCCATACGAGGGCAGACAAGGCCCTTGTATATGGACAGCATCAGGGAGGGAGGAACAGAACTGGCGAAGATGATACAGAACGCCCAACCTCGAGGAAGCTGACTTAGTGATAGAGGAGATGTGCAGCTACCTGAGCTGAGCTGAGTGTTAGTCGAAGAATGGGGGATATGTGTTTCGAAGATTGTGTCAAGTTAATAGGTGGAGAAGTTGAGTTTTTGAGGCGTTGAAGGAAAACAAGTTCCTCCTACCCCAAAAAGGGTATGAGACTGTCAGTAAAAGGAGAGTTGATGAGACAAAGAGCCTTAGACTCCACTCTGTCCAAGAGAGCTGTGTGAGTGAAGCCCCCCTACACATGAGGTGCATACTCCATACGAGGGCAGACAAGGCCCTTGTATATGGACAGCATCAGGGAGGGAGGTTAATAGGTTAATAGGTGGAGAAGTTGAGTTTTTGAGGCGTTGAAGGAAAACAAGTTCCTCCTACCCCAAAAAGAAATGTTAGCAAGGTCTGAGGTTAAGTGTTCTGTAGCCTCCAGTCTGGAATCTTGTAATTCCTGTTGGGAGGGTCTTCTTTTGAAGGAAGTTGAATAATGCAGAGTAGTCATCAGCTCGGAAGGCATGGAAAATATAATTTCTTCTATTTTCCACTTCTTCCGAGCATTTTGGCACCTCAACTCAAGCAAAGCCTTCCTTTTCTTACTCCTACGCGGCCGCATTGTCACGTTTTTACAAAAACAAAGCAAGTGAGCATGTGTCCTCTGACCCAGGCAAACGATGCCTCTGCCACTGTTATCGTACATCAATATCAGAACCTAATACACTATAAAAAAAAACAGCCAAAAAAACGATCAAAATATAAGAAATGCAAGGCATATCGTACTGAGAGAAGGCGTGGCAGGGCGAACGGGCACCTAAAACGCAGCCGTTTTTTTACGCTTGGCAGCTGTCAGAATGTGTGCGTCACAAGCCAACGAATTACCTCTTTTCTTCCCAAATAATGCAATTTTATTTTACCTAAACCAAGAATTTCCACCTTTAGAATCTTCCGATCAAGGATCGATTCAAAAGTTTTAGAAAAACAAGAAAGCAGAACTATAGGATGTTAGTTTGGGGGATTGGAACGGTCACCCTACTTAGGCACAGGCTGTATGTTGGCGTACTACCTCCAGCAGGAAGGAAAGGTAGATGTTGAAAGGCAGAGACAGAAGAGTTTGACCAGGAAGGGTGTCAGCACTGAAGCACAGTTTTTAAGGACAATAGGAGGCACTCCATCGGGCCCATAAGCCTTCTGACGATTAAGGCCAGAGAGGGCATGGGAAAGAACCCTCAAAAGAATTTTAATAAGAAGGATAATGGAGTCAGATGAGGAATGGGTGGGAGGAATATGCCCTGAATCGTCCAGAGTGGAGTTTTTAGAGAAAGTTTTAGCGAAGAATTCAACCTTAGAGACATGTGACAGCAATGCTGCCATCAGGACTAAAGAGAGGGTAGCCACGCCCTGGTCCTTCAAGGGGGGTGCCTGTGCCCCGGGACCGTCCCCACGCCATCATGGGCAGACGATACAGTCGCCAGGAGGAGGGTCGCGCTTTGCAGGGGAGCCAAGCCCTGGTCCCCTGTTCCAGCATCTTGCCACTCCGGTGCCTTAATGCCTGGCTGTGGTGCGCTCCCGTCGAGCGACAAGGGCACGGCTCCAGGCCACTCTAAGGGCTTGGTCGCTGGGCGTCACAGGCCCGACCACGATTTGCTCACTGTACATGACCATTATGATCAACAAGTAAATAGAAAATATAAAGAGTTTGGTGCATGTGGACAACCTGTTGTCTAAGGGTTGTGTGGGGTTCTTGACAAGTCTGGAATCCCGTAAATTCTCGGCAATAAAAAAATATAAAGTAAATAACTGAAAATTGAGTTATCAGACTTACAGCCCCTCTAGTCCTTATTATTTAAATATCTGACCAATCACATCTCTCATAGGGTAAGCAAAAGCCAGATAAACGTGCTCTTAGGTTTATTGAAAACAACAAAGAAACTCGCTGGAAATTAAGAATAATTAATTAACACCAAGCACACAGCAACCTAGTAGCTATGCTAAAACATCCTAGGAATTAGATTACTTAGCTGCAGGTGGGGAGAAGCCAAGCCACACCTGGTCTTCCTCGTGGTCCGTACCTGGAGTCCTTCTGTCCTCTTTTCGTTCCTCTCACTGCAATGCGCCGTGCCCTCCTTCCTCCCACGGGCTTCCCTAGACCTGAGTATACAATCACTCTGGAATTGTGGATACTACAGACAGGAAAACCCCACGATGGAGAACGTGTTGTGGGAGGACGGCGAGAGGGACGTCCGCTCCCGACGAAGCCTGGGCAGGAGATGACTTGGAAGATGGCGGCCGTCCCACAATGCTCAGGCCGGGTTCCGCGGTCAAGATGCCAGCTCTCGCCATACGGCATCTCGTTTTCTGTGCAACACTTACGCTAAAACGCCCTAACGGCTATGGAATTATTATTTATTAATAACTTAACACATGCCATTGGTCATAGTGTGTCGTGCATCCCACACATAGTTCAGCGTTGGCAGTACCTATTAACGAAATGATTTGAAATAGCGCGCGTTCCCGCCTTCAAGTGTTTCTTCCCGCTCTCTCAATCAAAATGGCGGGGACTTCCGCGGTAACTTTCTACAGGCCACTCCCTGAATAATGACTCATGACAGGTTGGTGGCGAGAGGAGAGGGCGGGGAGAGCTGAATTGACTACACATAGCAGCTCCTGTTCACATAAAACATTACATACTCTGCTTTTTATTATTGTATCTCACTTATTGTTGACCACATGACTGCCAAGTCTGCACCACGAAACAGAACACATATTGTAATATCGATACTGATGTAAGGTGTGAAGTGCGACCGAAGATTTTAGAGTGTACAACACTGCACTCCCTGAGCATGAGGTCACCCATTATGATTGAAAAAAAGGGAGGGTTGTACAGGACAGAAATATGTCTCCTATTTTTGACGTCTTGAGTTACATTACTTCGCTTATTGGATGTGTTGTTGTTTACGTTCTTAATTGTATGCCGCATTGACGCAGCAGGATGGGTGATCAACAACTGATGCCCTAAGTTGGATCTCTAATGGGGGCTCCCTCCGCCTTTTTGTTCACAGGGAAATAATAAAAGCATCATCTCGACCGGCCATATATATATATATATATATATATATATATATATATATATATATATATATATATATATATATATATATATATATATATATATATATATCTATCTATTTTTACGTCATGACCTATAGCGCCGGTAGTTTTCCAGTGGGGCCTGATGGTCGGCCTAAGGCTTCTTCCAGTGGGTCCTGATGGCCCAGCCCGTTCTGGCGCAGGCGAGTGTTTATAGTGGCGCCATCTTGCATTGGCTCATGCTGCCCTCCCGGAGCTCATCTTTAATCCTAGAATCTAGAGTCCGGGTTGATAGGTGGTCTTCTGGACAGCATGTGGGTAGTTTAAGCCACTCGGCGGCGGCAGACAAATCCCAGCTCGGTGGCACCGGGCGGGGAGTGAACTCGCGTCCTCCTGAACGCGGTGGTGTTACTCTGTCGATTCAGCCACCGCCTCCCCTAAATATATATATATATATATATATATATATATATATATATATATATATATATATATATATATATATATATATATATATATATATATATATATATATATATATATATATATATATATATACACAGTACCGGACACCAAATCGTTAACACGGTAGTCGTTAATTAACATCGTTAATATTTTTGCTAAAATATAACGATTTCGTTAACATTGAAAGTCATTATCAAATTCATTAACGATCAATACATTCATGCTTCGTTAATGTACAACTACTTCATAAATAATCTTGATTAAACTTGTTCAAGCTAATGGTAACAAAAACCCGCTTTGTAACAGTGTAGAGAGCGCGTGAGGGGCGTTGTCAAGTGCTACCTAATAGTCGCTAAAAATTCCGCTAGATCAAACAAAATACTTCAAATTACCGCAATAAAAATGTCAATATCTCTCCAATATTATTCTGAACTTGCTAAAATATTTAAATTATCCTTATTTTTTTTCAGGTCACTCATCAAAATAAGAAAGTGGATAGATCAAATTTTATGCTGCTATTCAGTGCTAGATGATAGATCTCGGTAAAGTTGCTAAATTTCCTTCACTATTCTAGTGCAAGTCATCCTCGGCTTCGGCCTCAGTTGCCTGCTACCCTGTCTTACGTGCATGCTTTCAACTGTGTGTGGGCTCAGATTTTATAAGTTATTTATCAAATCATGGCTTCTCAAGAACATGACTGTGGACAATGTAGAGCTTGACCCTGCCAGTTCCTCAGACCTCAGCAGTTCTCGGGTTCTAAAGGCTCAGTCTCTCTATAATTACCAAGTGATAAAATTGAACTTTGATGAAGGCTTGTGAAGAATGTTGTGAAATATAAATGTTTACAGGAAATAATTAAATATAAGACTTATGTTTCTTATATCATTTTTTATTAACATTAACTTTAATGGTAACATTCGATACATTCCTGATGGATTAACGAAGTTCATGGTATTGACGTTAACATTTAGGTTGATATAATGGTTAACGACGTTAAGATTCTGATTTAACGATGCCCATCACCGTAAATATATATATATATATATATATATATATATATATATATATATATATATATATATATATATATATATATATATATATATATATATATATATATATATATATATATATATATATATATCTATATATATATGTGGGTGTGTGTGTGTGTGTGTGTGTGTATATATATATATATATATATATATATATATATATATATATATATATATATATATATATATATATATATATATATATATATATATATATATATATATATATATATATATATATATATATATATATATATATATATATATATATTATATATTATTATTATTATTATTATTATTATTATTATTATTATTCACAGCCTAAGGCCTTCTCAGTGATCAGAGGCCCTACTCATTGAGCATTGTGAGTGTATAGGAAGGGCCGGCACTGCCAGTAGCTGCTCTCTTACAACCAACTCAATCTTCTCCAGGGTGAAGCAGTATGACCTCTATGGAGTGTGTAACCACCATGGCACAATGCAGCAGGGCCACTACACTGCCTGCTGCAGGGCCAACAGGAGCCAGGACAAGCTTGGTAACTGGTATGAGTTTGATGACGAGAAGCTCGGCAAGGTAACAAGCTTCAGGCACCCCCGGGAGGCACACATCCTGTTCTACAACACCCAAAGCTTAGAGGCAATGCACACCTAGACCCTCCATTTGACAAACTGACTCAGGAACACCAAGTCATTGTATCCCAATTTTTTTTTTTAATCTAGAGTTATTAATAGTTGTTGTTTTAGAGTAAAGGAAGCAGGCCAAGGGCAAAGCAAAATAATGGCAAAAATTTTGCACACTTCTAGAAAAAAGAATTCAGAATCTGAAAGCAGGATCAGCTCTGGGTAGGGAGGCATCATGATTCTCCCCTCCTAAAAGAGAAAACACACATGAAGGACAACAGTTCCAGTGTTTACCAGTGACAGGAATGAAAGAGTGAAGTACTGGCTGACTCTTCCGTTAGGAAGTTGGGCTGCTTAGGTGTGAGGTTTAGTAGACAGTCTAAGGAAGAACACCAAGTTGTTCTCCGCGCCATATGACCCCGCAGTTGCGGCGCCAAGAACTGTTCTCCTTAGTAATCATCATCATCACCAAGTTGTTCTGACAAAAAGTTTGCCATTCCCTAAAGTATTAATTAATAGAAGCAAGGTAGTGTATCAAGTAAAGGTAGGTATAGTTTATAGAAGTTTATATTGTTTTACCACATAAAAATGTATTAACTTTTTAGAAAATATTTTATTTTCAAAGAGTAGAATGAAAACTATTCAATAAATTGAATATCTTGCAATGTAAGTTCATTAGTTTGATAAATCTGATTCTTGTTAATGTTTGTCAAGTGGAGTGCTTCTGTAGTGTTTGTGTTGGTGCATGGCAGCAGCTCAAGTAGTAGTAATAGTCGTAGATATAGTTATTATAAAACAAAAGAGTGAAGTAGATAATGTAGATAAAGTTATCCCTGTCAGCCATGGCAAAAACATGGCTGCCAAAGTTGTTATTGGCAGAGCTGCAAAAATTATCCAATACTGGTGGCGGAGTACAAGTATTGTTGCATTGTTAAAAGGTCACTCAAGTGAAAGCAAAAGTACACATTGTAAGAAGTACTTGAAAGTCCAAATAAGCAGTCTCATAAAGTATTCCAGCACTAAATATAAAGGTAATCACAATTATTGATAAAGATCATCAAACAATGCACTGGGAATGTTTGTTATGAAACAACAATAAAACATTGATGCCATTCAGTGGCTAAGCACCTCAGCAGAAGGAGCATTGGTGTCACTACGTGATTATGAATACTTGTATTGAGCTTGATCAGTAATGGCTTTTCAAAGTTATGGTTGCTCAGCACTGTTTTCAGGACCAGTGGTTAGCCAACACGGCTGAACAGGTACTTACAGGCAGTAGATGCAGCCAGTGTGTTGCACTATAAAAAAAAATAATGACAGTTCATTCAAAGCAGGAAACATCTTTTGTACCTCCATTTGTGACCTTTACAACATTGCTCTCACCATCATTTTTTGTTGCATCAAATTATATAAAATCTTTTGGGAAATACGTTGTGTTCATTACCTTCCTCAGTGTGTAAATGTTTACCCAGGCCACAACAGTGTAAAGAGTAAAGAAACTTGCATTTTGTAACAGTTAAAAGTACAAATATTTCTTAATAATAACTCAGTACAAGTAAAAGCACTCAACATTTCAGTACTATTAAAATATAAACATAGAACAACTGTTCTTAGGTACACTACTTGAGAAAGGTATTTTTTTTTTTACTTTACAACTTTGATATTTTGTAGGGAGAGAGAGTAAGAGCAAACTTGTGTGAAGTTGTTATAGTAGGATATCAATGTATTATTATTATTTAATATCACCACGAATTAGGCATACAATTGTCAATGGAAAAACCCACGACAGATAGATCACGCCACCTTATAGGAATGTCGTCCGTCAGTGTTTACCGTCTCAGTTTTGTATACTTCGCACTCCGATGGTGCGTGGAGGTCACCTTGACATACGTGACCAATTGTAACAATTATTTTCCAACCTGTAACTCGCCACTCCTTCACGAGAGTCCGACTGACACACAACGACAGTCGCTCTCGCTCCGTCGCTTCTTGTACATAAAGGCTACCAATATAATTCGCCTTAAGGAAGCTGAAGTCTTAATCAACACCCTTTAAACGCCCCCCGACAAGCCCGTTACATTTGGTTGACAGCGGTCACCCCGCGCCTGTGCCTTCGCTACCCCGTTCTCCTCCAAGCCACGAGAACTCACCAACAAACTCCGGGGACAGGCGTACAAGGGCAGAAGGAGTCAACGCACCTGCCGTCCGCGGCAGCGCACCTGCCGTCCGCGGCAACGCACCTGCCGTCCGCGGCAACGCACCAGCCGTCCGCGGCATCTCACAAGGCGCCAGCTACGTGCAACTCACAAGGCGCCAGCTACAAGCATCTCACAAGGCGCCAGCTACGTGCACCTCACTAGGCGCCAGCAACAAGCACCTCATCAGGCGTCCAGCCTACAAGCCTACAGGCTCTACAGCCTCCAAGCCTCGAGCACACCGGCTACAAGCAACTCTACAGGCGTCCAGCCTACAAGCCTACAGGCTCTACAGCCTCCAAGCCTCGAGCACACCAGCAGCAACTCTACAGGCGTCCAGCCTACAAGCCTCGAGCACACCGGCTACAAGCAACTCTACAGGCGTCCAGCCTACAAGCCTACAGGCTCTACAGCCTCCAAGCCTCGAGCACACCAGCAGCAACTCTACAGGCGTCCAGCCTACAAGCCTCGAGCACACCAACTACAAGCAACTCTACAGGCGTCCAGCCTACAAGCCTCGAACACACCAGCTACAAGCAACTCTACAGGCGTCCAGCCCACAAGCCTCGAGCACACCAGCTTCAAGCAACTCTACTGGCGTCAAGCCTACAAGCCCCGAGCACACCCACAGGCCTACGCAGCCGAAAGCGAGGGCCACAATCTACAAGCCGCTCCCCCGCTTCAAGCCAGCACTGCTACGAACCCTGCAAGCCACTCCACGATACGGCAGAAGTATTCACACCAGCAACGAGGAGGCACGCCCCGCTGACCTTGGGACACCCCACATGCCCCTCGCTCCACAGCTGGCGGCACCACCGCCGCTGCCGGGGGCATCGGCCCAAACCTCTTCCGGCAAACAGTCAGCAAGGGTACCCGCGGCCATCTCCCGGTGACTGCAAGCTGTTCCCACTACCGTTTCTTGCAAGGCGTCTTCTCAAGAGGTTACACACCCAAGTCGTCTTATCTGCCACCGCCGCCCATCTCTTACTATAACAAGGACGACGCGGCTATCATACGTCTGGCGGCAGTGTACCGGCTCCCACCCGCGCACCCGCGGCCGCTCAAATTGCTGGGTCAGCAGTTTTTCAACCTCCATTTCGAGTCCTCCGATGTCAGCCCATCCCTCACTTCTCACCGCCGCTGTGGCCGCGGCCGAGGTTTCCTGACGCGCCTACAACGACTGCACGTACCCCAGGGCATCACAAGCCGTCGCCCTCTCCACTACATCAGCTGATTAATCTTGGTATTTGTGGATATTCCCTTCTTGTCCAAATATGCCGACTCGGCTTATTTTCATTATTGTCCGTGCAGGGGCACGATTTTTTATTTCTGTGTTCCTAACACTGTTATTCAGTCATAATTGTGAGAGTAACGTTCATTCGCATACGATATTGATTCTCTTAATTAAGATAAAAACTTGCTAGAGTGTTTTTACCAAGCAGCCTTCCACCCCTTTGAGCCCTTTTTACCCGACTGCACACCGCCCTCGTGCTCAACACACGTCCCTCTTGCCAACATTTTCGCCCGCCCCACCCAATTTCATGGGGGTAGTTTATATTCATCTCTACACCCTCATTTAGTCGAGGGTTTATTTTTACATGCTCAGATAGATTTGGAGCACAAGATGTGTTTTAAGTGAAATACAGTACTGTATATTACATATTTCCTGTGCAGAGAAGCTGCAAGACAAAATGGAAACAACACTTCCACGTTTGACAGCTGGGCAAACACTACTGCTCATGTGCACCCATTTTTCCTTGAAAAGTATGAGTTGTCACAGCTCTGATGCCAGTAATTATAATTTCATATGTATTTTTGTATATGCTATATATCTATATACATGAAAAGTTATAATAAAATAGGCTATCATCATCATCAGTTTAACATCAGATTTTCCCATAATCTCTCGTGAGATTAGACGGTCGATGGGACGATGCTGTCGCCTTTATATGTAGTGTTGTTGTTGTTGTTGTTGTTGTTGTTGTTGTTGTTTTTCGGCTGAGGGGCCCAGTGGATTGCCTAGCTAGCTAACGAACCCCACCTGCCCTGATTTGTAGTCTGAGTTAGCCCTCTTTCATGTGAATTGCCTACCCCGGCTAAGGAGCTCCACCCGTCCGGGTTTGTAGTCAGAGTTGTTCCTCTCTTAGGAGGATTGCCTGCCATGGTTACGAGCCCCACCAGGCTGGGTTGGACTGGTGAGG